>NC_140168.1:93900987-94309520 GCF_963971535.1 Notolepis coatsorum
TAGATTAATAGACTACAGTAATTAATTCCAAATTTTAAATCACTTAAATCATACTGTATAAGCCTCGGAATATGGTAATGCTGCTCAATTGAGCGGCTCGTGCACACAATCGAGTAAAATAAGAAGTCGTCTAGTGTGGCTCAGTGTGTGTGTGTGTGTGTGTGTGTGCGCGTGTATGTGTTTTACACATTTGCCTTTGTGCGAGGCCCCCCGGCGATTAACTCTGACGGACGCGGTCGGCGGTGCGGCCTCTGCGAAGCGACGGAGGATTCCGATTCACACGCGCGGGAGGAGACCCATTCGTATTGGAACACATCATCACGAACACCGCATCCCCCCCCCCCCCCCCCCCCCCCCCGCCTCCACCTCCGAGCCAAGCGTCCCCTCAGGGGGGGAGAGCAGGATTCAATTTAATCACACCCTGTGAAAAGCACTGTCAGGAGTCTTTCTCAGTCGGAGTGAGGAGTGTGTCAAGGTGACGGTGTTATTCCCTTTAGTGAGGGCGGCTGTGGCTGTGGTGAGAGGGCGGCTGTGGCTGTGGTGAGAGGGCGGCTGTGGTGAGAGGGCGGCTGTGGCTGTGGTGAGAGGGCGGCTGTGGCTGTGGTGAGAGCGCGGCTGTGGTGAGAGTGCGGCTGTGGCTGTGGTGAGAGGGCGGCTGTGGCTGTGGTGAGAGGGCGGCTGTGGTGAGAGTGCGGCTGTGGCTGTGGTGAGAGGGCGGCTGTGACTGTGGTGAGAGGGCGGCTGTGGTGAGAGGGCGGCTGTGGTGAGAGGGCGGCTGTGGTGAGAGGGCGGCTGTGGTGAGAGGGCGGCTGTGGTGAGAGGGCGGCTGTGGTGAGAGGGCGGCTGTGGTGAGAGGGCGGCTGTGATTGTGGTGAGAGTGCGGCTGTGGTGAGAGGGCGGCTGTGGCTGTGGTGAGAGGGCGGCTGTGGTGAGAGGGCGGCTGTGACTGTGGTGAGAGGGCGGCTGTGGCTGTGGTGAGAGGGCGGCTGTGGTGAGAGAGCGGCTGTGACTGTGGTGAGAGGGCGGCTGTGACTGTGGTGAGAGGGCGGCTGTGGTGAGAGGGCGGCTGTGGTGAGAGGGCGGCTGTGGTGAGAGGGCGGCTGTGGCTGTGGTGAGAGGGCGGCTGTGGTGAGAGGGCGGCTGTGGTGAGAGGGCGGCTGTGGCTGTGGTGAGAGGGCGGCTGTGGTGAGAGGGCGGCTGTGGTGAGAGGGCGGCTGTGGTGAGAGGGCGGCTGTGGTGAGAGGGCGGCTGTGGTGAGAGGCCGGCTGTGGTGAGAGGCCGGCTGTGGTGAGAGGCCGGCTGTGGTGAGAGGCCGGCTGTGGTGAGAGGCCGGCTGTGGTGAGAGGGCGGCTGTGACTGTGGTGAGAGCGCGGCTGTGGCTGTGGTGAGAGGCCGGCTGTGGTGAGAGGGCGGCTGTGACTGTGGTGAGAGCGCGGCTGTGGTGAGAGGGCGGCTGTGGCTGTGGTGAGAGGGCGGCTGTGGCTGTGGTGAGAGGGCGGCTGTGGCTGTGGTGAGAGGGCGGCTGTGGTGAGAGGGCGGCTGTGGCTGTGGTGAGAGGGCGGCTGTGGCTGTGGTGAGAGGGCGGCTGTGGCTGTGGTGAGAGTGCGGCTGTGACTGTGGTGAGAGGGCGGCTGTGGCTGTGGTGAGAGGGCGGCTGTGACTGTGGTGAGAGGGCGGCTGTGGTGAGAGGGCGGCTGTGACTGTGGTGAGAGGGCGGCTGTGACTGTGGTGAGAGGGCGGCTGTGGTGAGAGGGTGACTGTGGTGAGAGGGTGACTGTGACTGTGGTGAGAGGGCGACTGTGACTGTGGTGAGAGGGTGACTGTGGTGAGAGGGTGACTGTGGTGAGAGGGTGACTGTGGTGAGAGGGCGGCTGTGCCAGCAAGCCACATCAGGTGGTTAACCCTTTCACTACCACACTACAGAAGGTTAACCCTTTCACTAGACACACTACAGAAGGTTAACCCTTTCACTACCACACTACAGACGGTTAACCCTTTCACTACCACACTACATAAGGTTAACCCTTTCACTACCACACTACAGAAGGTTAACCTTTCACTACCACACTACAGAAGGTTAACCCTTTCACTAGACACACTACAGAAGGTTAACCCTTTCACTACCACACTACAGACGGTTAACCCTTTCACTACCACACTACATAAGGTTAACCCTTTCACTACCACACTACAGACGGTTAACCCTTTCACTACCACACTACAGAAGGTTAACCTTTCACTACCACACTACAGAAGGTTAACCCTTTCACTAGACACACTACAGAAGGTTAACCCTTTCACTACCACACTACAGACGGTTAACCTTTCACTACCACACTACATAAGGTTAACCCTTTCACTACCACACTACAGAAGGTTAACCTTTCACTACCACACTACAGAAGGTTAACCCTTTCACTAGACACACTACAGAAGGTTAACCCTTTCACTACCACACTACAGACTGTTAACCCTTTCACTACCACACTACATAAGGTTAACCCTTTCACTACCACACTACAGACGGTTAACCCTTTCACTACCACACTACAGAAGGTTAACCTTTCACTACCACACTACAGAAGGTTAACCCTTTCACTAGACACACTACAGAAGGTTAACCCTTTCACTACCACACTACAGACGGTTAACCTTTCACTACCACACTACATAAGGTTAACCCTTTCACTACCACACTACAGAAGGTTAACCTTTCACTACCACTACAGAAGGTTAACCTTTCACTACCACTACAGAAGGTTAACCTTTCACTACCACTACAGAAGGTTAACCTTTCACTACCACACTACAGAAGGTTAACCTTTCACTACCACACTACAGAAGGTTAACCTTTCACTACCACACTACAGAAGGTTAACCCTTTCACTACCACACTACAGACGGTTAACCTTTCACTACCACACTACAGAAGGTTAACCTTTCACTACCACACTACAGAAGGTTAACCTTTCACTACCACACTACAGACGTAGTGAAAGGTTAACCTTCTGTACTGTGGTAGTGAAAGGGTTAAGCCGCTTAGCTGTCTTCCTCGCCTGGCCGCGATGCCACGACGGAGAGTCCTTCCGTTTTCTCCTCTCTTCTGGCACCCTTCAACGGCCCGCTTCTTCCACTCGAGTCTGAGCGGTTCTGCCAGCGTATACCGGCTCCACTCAGTGCTTAGCGTGTCACCTCAGCCAGCTTGCCACACGCCACCGTCGCGGTGTATCTCACAGAGCTTGCTGTAGTAGTAGTAGTAGTAGTAGTAGTAGTAGTAGTACTGTAGTAGTAGTAGTAGTAGCTGAGGCCTTCCTTAGTAGTAGTAGTAGTAGCTGAGGGCCATGGGATTCTGGAGGACAGGCTGGACGTCCAGGCAGCTGGAGCAGCGATAATACACTGACAGGGTTCCCACAGACATTGCTAAATGAAATTCAAGGACTTTCAAGTACTTTCCTAAGCATTCTTTTTCATTGTAAAAGGGCATTTAAAAGGATACAATTCACTTTTAAATGTTGTTTTTATAGAAAAAATTATCGGATCCAATATTTATGGCTTAAATAAAACCAATTTCCGACAATTAGTTACACTTTAAATAAAAAAATTTAAATCTCTTGATTCAGAACAATTTTATCATGGATGAACAAAACTTTCAATGCGAATGGTTGATTTGAATTTCAATGACTTTTTAAGCACCTTGTTAAAAGAAATGGGCTGTTTTCAAGGAATTCCATTCCTCTTTTTTTTGTAAGAAAATCAAGCACTTTAAGCACTTCAAGGACCTTGTGCGAACCCTGCACTGATCTTCCATCTGCTCCACTCGTGGAGACGAGCCGGAGGAAGTGTCTGAGCTCCACCAACGTATTCCTCTGGCCCCTGGCTGGAACCGGAGCTTGGTTGGCCTGGGGGAGGTAGTGGGTCTTCTTGGGACCAGAGCTTGGTTGGCCTGGGGGAGGTAGTGGGTCTTCTTGGGACCAGAGCTTGGTTGGCCTGTGGGAGGTAGTGGGTCTTCTTGGGACCAGAGCTTGGTTGGCCTGGGGGAGGTAGTGGGTCTTCTTGGGACCAGAGCTTGGTTGGCCTGGGGGAGGTAGTGGGTCTTCTTGGGACCAGAGCTTGGTTGGCCTGGGGGAGGTAGTGGGTCTTCTTGGGACCAGAGCTTGGTTGGCCTGGGGGAGGTAGTGGGTCTTCTTGGGACCAGAGCTTGGTTGGCCTGGGGGAGGTAGTGGGTCTTCTTGGGACCAGAGCTTGGTTGGCCTGGGGGAGGTAGTGGGTCTTCTTGGGACCAGAACTTGGTTGGCCTGGGGGAGGTAGTGGGTCTTCTTGGGACCAGAGCTTGGTTGGCCTGGGGGAGGTAGTGGGTCTTCTTGGGACCAGAGCTTGGTTGGCCTGGGGGAGGTAGTGGGTCTTCTTGGGACCAGAGCTTGGTTGGCCTGTAGGAGGTAGTGGGTCTTCTTGGGACCAGAGCTTGGTTGGTCTGGGGGAGGTAGTGGGTCTTCTTGGGACCAGAGCTTGGTTGGCCTGGGGGAGGTAGTGGGTCTTCTTGGGACCAGAGCTTGGTTGGCCTGTGGGAGGTAGTGGGTCTTCTTGGGACCAGAGCTTGGTTGGCCTGGGGGAGGTAGTGGGTCTTCTTGGGACCAGAGCTTGGTTGGCCTGTGGGAGGTAGTGGGTCTTCTTGGGACCAGAGCTTGGTTGGCCTGTGGGAGGTAGTGAGTCTTCTTGGGACCAGAGCTTGGTTGGCCTGGGGGAGGTAGTGGGTCTTCTTGGGACCAGAGCTTGGTTGGCCTGGGGGAGGTAGTGGGTCTTCTTGGGACCAGAGCTTGGTTGGCCTGTGGGAGGTAGTGGGTCTTCTTGGGACCAGAGCTTGGTTGGCCTGGGGGAGGTAGTGGGTCTTCTTGGGACCAGAGCTTGGTTGGCCTGTGGGAGGTAGTGGGTCTTCTTGGGACCAGAGCTTGGTTGGCCTGTGGGAGGTAGTTTGTTTTTGTTTTTATTAAGGATCCCCATTAGCTGGTGCCGTGGCTCCCAGCTAGTCTTCCTGGGGTCCACACAACATAATACATAAAACAATTAATGCATAGATCGATACAAAAGATAAAAACAAGGATTTAGTACACAGCAAGTAAGCTACTTTCACAGATGCTGTAGATGCTTTTGAAATAGCGGTTAAACTCTCGAGCTACACTCAGTTGAACTGGTGAGGTGGCCCTGAAACATCTGTCTACAGTGCATTTCCCCCGAGGGGGAAGAAAGCAGTGCATTTAGCAAGCAATCAAGTAATCTGATGAAGCTAAATTAATGTGGAGGGTGGAATGTGTAATCGCCCGGGGAGGCGTTTTATCTCCCAGGAACACACTTAAAGAAGCATTCCGTCAAAGTAGGTTACGTCGGGGGGGGGGGGGTCCTTGCAGGAGTGTGTTAATCGATGTGATTCCGGTGTTCTCTTGAGCGGAATACACGTTTTATTTTGCCAAACATAATATGCTCTGAACCATCTGTTTGGAGAGAGGGGGGGGGGGGGGGGGGTTATGAGATGAAAGAGGTGACATTCTCTGTCACCATCAGATTCAGATTCAGAGTTTTATTTGCCACATGGAAGTAATATAAATCATACAGTTCTCATACCAACAAATAAATCCAGTTCTCCCACATGGGCAAAAGGAGCAGGAAGAAGAATAAATCGTATATAATTACCTGCCCCCTATTCCTGAACTAACACCTGATGGTCGGCGTACAACCTAATTTACACAAAATAATAAGTCATACAATATACAACGAAACAAATAATTCACAGATTAAACAAGAAAAAAAGGAAAGAAAGAAAAGAAAATATCTCACTATTCAGATTCCTATTTGATAATGACTAAATATTAAATTTTTATAATTATTTTTGAATTGACAAATATTATTAAGATCACTATGGAGAAAATTCCTAAATAATAACTGAAGGACACATCTGTTTAAGTGTGGTACGTGCAAACTGATGTTTAAATTTACATTTCCTCCTACTAAACTCACTTTCTAAATGAAAAAGATTTTGTAACTTTTCTGGCAGTATCTTATTTATTGCCCTGAACATAATTAACACTATTTGAAACTTAACCATGTCTTCCAGTTTAATTATTCTAGATGTAATAAATAATGTGGGAAGCAGAGCTATATTACATGTTGATGTTAGGTATAGCAATTGGTGGTCAGGGTGTGGGGAATGGAAAATCATAAGCTTAGCTTCTTCCATCCCCATTTTCAAACCATTTAGTGGTGTCTGTTGTTACTGTTGTATTTATCTATTCTATTGTTTTGTGGTTGTCTTGTATTGTATATAGGTTGCATGGTTTGAAATAAATGAAACTGAAATGTGTGATTCTTACAGCCCTAACTGTATGTTTTTGTATAGTATAGTTAGTATAGCTAGTATAGTATAGTTATATATAGTATAACTGTATATTGTATAGTATATTGTATAGTAGTGTATATAGGACTCATTACCTTTTAATTCGTAAGCTTAGCATTGTATCGTATTTTATCTTAGTACTTTTTATCACGTCTATTTTATTATCTATTCTATTTTATTCTACTTTTATTCATATTTTTTGCACAATCAAAGCAGGCATGGCCACCTTCATTTCACTACATGTCTTGTGTGTGTATGTAACTAATAAATCTCTTGAAATCTTGAAAATGTAAATGTATGCTAAACTCACCATAATCCCAAGAGGCAAAACTCCAACCCTCACACAGAGCGCCGCGTGGAACACAAAGCAGGGTCTGCCTGAATTCCTATTAATATCCCCGCCGATTTGAATAAATGCAAATCTATCGGAGTGGGTTGTCATGATGACGTGTCATCCGTGTCTCCGCGCGCTGCCACGTCCATTCTCCGCGCGGCGAGGGAGCGAGGAGCGGGCGAGCTCCCGGATTTGGCAAACGCCGTGCGACATGCATTCTGACGGCTCCTCTTATACGGCGATATTTTATTTTCATAGTGTTAGGTATTGAAGTCAGAGGTTCTGTGTAGGATTGTTAGTAACTGTCTAACTGCATATATAACTGTCTCCACTAGTAACTGTCTAACTGCATATATAACTGTTTCCACTAGAGGGCGCTCTAGGTGGAGCCACTCAGGAACACCACCAGGTGGCGAGTATAAATAGAGATGTCTCCTCCCATTATTTCTCTTCCCCCCAGCCTCTCAGTGAGAGGAGAACTATAGAACTGCTGCTCTGCCATGTGAATAAATAAACCACACCAAAAATAGAAACCATGCCTCTTGACCACATTATTGTCGCCCTATAGCCGGATTCTGTCAATCACACACTGCCACAGAACCAGATCATAGTGTTAGGGAATCACACACTGCCACAGAACCAGATCTAGTGTTAGGGAATCACACACTGCCACAGAACCAGATCATAGTGTTAGGGAATCACACACTGACACAGAACCAGATCTAGTGTTAGGGAATCACACACTGACACAGAACCAGATCTAAGAACCAGATCTAGTGTTAGGGAATCACACACTGCCACAGAACCAGATCATAGTGTTAGGGAATCACACACTGACACATAACCAGATCTAGTGTTAGGGAATCACACACTGCCACAGAACCAGATCTAGTGTTAGGGAATCACACACTGCCACAGAACCAGATCTAGTGTTAGGGAATCACACACTGCCACAGAACCAGATCTAGTGTTAGGGAATCACACACTGCCACAGAACCAGATCATAGTGTTAGGGAATCACAGACTGACACAGAACCAGATCTAGTGTTAGGGAATCACACACTGACACAGAACCAGATCTAGTGTTAGGGAATCACACAGACACAGAAACAGATCTAGTGTTAGGGAATCACACACTGACACAGAATCGGATATAACTTAGCAAACCTGCGTCCTCCAAGGTGGAGAACAAAGATGGGACGGCGCTCATTTGCTCACACAGGAGCACAGGAGTGGAATGAGTTTGACCTTTGACCACCAAACAGGGCTTGAACCTGTATAGTTTGAAGGTGAACGTTAGGAAATGGCTCCTAGAAAATGTCCCTGAGTAACTCAGGAAGCTTCCTGTTTTAGTGTAGTTCTAGTGTGTCTGTACATTTTGTACATATTTTATTAACAGATTGCAGAATGGGTACAATACAGTACGGCTCAATACAAAACAACTGCTAAGAGGATGCAGACCAGAGAAAGACTTTAGTCTTGTTTACATCAGGGTCCCCCATTTTCAATTCATCAGGACATTTATGACATACAGTACAAGACATACAGAACTGTGTAGTAAAAAGAGATCATAAAAAATATATACATCCGAAGGGGAAGAAACTGTACATTGGTGGGGGGGGGGATTTTGACATTTACAGGGGCCAGTTTCTAATTGCAGCCTCCCGTAGGTGCTCTTTGAGAGCGGTTTTGAAGGTGGGTAGGGATTCACATTCCTTCACGGTTGTGGGTAATAAGGCGTTCCACATTATTGTGGCATAATTTCAAAACGTGTTTAGTCCCTTGTTTGAGCCGAATCTGGGTTGAACATGATTTGTGGAGCTCCCTCTGGTGTTGTGATTGTGGTATTCACTGACCTTTGTGAAGTATTTCGACATGTACAGTACATGGGTACCTTGGTGGTGTAGTAGTGTATCTTGTAGACCAGGCCCATTGCAAGTCGCTGTACTCTGTCGTCTACTCTAAGCCATCCTAGGTTGTCAAAGAATATTGATCAAAAGGATAAAAACACAATAAAGCCCTAGAGCTTGTTTCCATTGTGGTCCTTGTGAAGTGAAGTGAATGTAAGTGTGCATAAGCGTGTGTGTGTGTGCGGGGAACATAAAACAAGATACAATATATAAAAACAAAAACAATACTTCAAATCAATAAAATAATATCTTCCAATCGCAAATAATTTCTTACCAGATCAACGCTGTATGTCCAAAAACTAAAACAATCCTTGGAACGCTGTATGTCCAAAAACTAAAACAATCCTTGGTTTAACTCCATCCAGGAATGAAATCAATTAGCCATCCATCCAAAGTATTGTCTTGACACAATGATTACTTTACTATATTTTCTAACCAGCAAACGTAATTGCTTTGGTTTCCTTTAAACACTGGGCCTTTAAAATGTCACAATAACAAAATATATAGAGCTAAACAAATCAGAACATAACTGTACAGTATGTTACAGTATATAGAGCTAAACAAATCAAAACCTAATTGTACGGTATGTTACAGTATATAGAGCTAAACAAATCAAAACCTAATTGTACGGTATGTTACAGTATATAGAGCTAAACAAATCAGAACCTAACGGTATGTTACAGTATATAGAGCTAAACAAATCAAAACCTAATGGTATGTTACAGTATATAGAGCTAAACAAATCAAAACCTAACTGTATGTTACAGTATATAGAGCTAAACAAATCAAAACCTAATGGTATGTTACAGTATATAGAGATGAACAAATCAGAAGCTAACTGTATGTTACAGTATATAGAGGTAAACAAATCAGAACCTAACTGTACAGTATGTTACAGTATATAGAGTAGGGATGCACCGAATGGGAAATTCTTGGCCGAAACCGATACCGAAAATAGGAAACAGTTGGCCGAAAACCGAATGCCGAAAATGATTCATAGAATAGAATTTTTTTTACCAATGTTGTTCAGCTACCTGATTATGGAAAAATATATGATTATGGCAAAACTTAACTTAAATAATAAATAATCACTATTATGGGTCCATAAAACATTTATTCAGCACTTCTGAATGCATACAGTACATTAATTCCAAGTCAAGTGGCGGACATCTGTGATCTACTGAGCGCACCTTTCTAGTCCGCAGATGAATGTGCTCTCTTGACTTTGGCACAGTAGACGCGCGACGTGTATTCTCGAGAATGATATGAGAATGAATAATAATGCTCTTCAGATTATATTATCAACGACAGACAGCGTCAATGTGAGAAACACAATCCCCCCCCTCTTAAAGGGGAACTCCACTTTTTTTGGAAATTAGCTTATTTAACATCTTCCCTGGAGTTAGACAAGAAGATGCATACCTTTTTTGTCTCTGTGCGTGCATTTTAGCTTCATCACTGGAAGTGAGGCAGGACAGTAGCCTTACAGTGCCTTACAGTGTATTGCAAGGTCTGACATTGACCAAACTTGATATGCATGACCTTGGTGGGCTCTAGGTCAACTCCTGAAAAGGGGGTCAATGTCAGAATTTGCAATCAAAAGTTAGGGGGCTAATAACCCTTGCCATAATTTCAGTGCGCCCCCTACTTTTGATTGCAAGGTCTGACATTGACCCCCTTTTCAGGAGTTGACCTAGAGCCCACCAAGGTCATGCATATCAAGTTTGGTCAATGTCAGACCTTGCAATACACTGTAAGGCTACTGTCCTGCCTCACTTCCAGTGATGAAGCTAAGCTATGCTAACGGAGCGTCTATTCCCAAAGCTAAAATGCACGCACAGAGACAAAAAAGGTATGCATCTTCTTGTCTAACTCCAGGGAAGATGTTAAATAAGCTAATTTCCAAAAAAAGTGGAGTTCCCCTTTAAGTTAACCGTGACGGGCATATAGTAAATAAGGATATATATAAAGCATGTTAAAGACGCATTTATTGGACACGTTGCGTGCTAAGTTGACATAGAAACAGCGCGACACATAGAAACGGCGCGCATGTAATGACTGAAGCCACGTTTTGATGACATCATCACAACAACACGCGTTAGGTTACAGGTTGCTTCTGTTTCGGTGATATATTTTCGGTGAAAAAACTCTCTCTGCCATTTTTGGTCATTTTCGGCCGAAAACTTTCGGTGGCCGAAATTTCGGTGCATCCCTAATATAGAGCTAAACAAATCAGAAGCCAACTGTATGATACAGTACATAGAACATGATACAAAGTGGTAAGGTACATAATAGTAATAGACAGTAAGAAGGTTGATTAATTACATTCATAATAATGATGATATTATCTCTAAATTAATTCAATCAAAAGGGCACACCTGGAGCAACAGGGTTACACACACACAAAGGTCTTGTGAATAACTTAATTGTAAACCTTGATTACCATGTTATGTGTTACCATAAACGTGATTCTAGAAACCTTGAGTATTAGCTTGCAAAGTGCATTGCAGTCCTTCCTGTGTCAATATGAGGGCTTGGCAGACTGAGCAAGGCACTAACACTGCCAGGGTTAGCGGTTTGATTCTCACTCTCTGATAATCATTCCATTGTACGGCACTTTGAGTTACACAGCTAGAAGAGTTCCTTCAACATTGAGACTAGTAACTGATGAGAGAGAGAGAGAGAGCGAGAGAGCGAGAGAGAGAGAGAGAGAGAGAGAGAGAGAGGAGAGAGAGAGAGAGAGAGAGAGGTTGAAGGTGTTTTGGTACCTGGGGATTTCCCTCTCTACTGGAAGAACACAGCTGGTTAATAATATAGGATAAGAAATTCCTTTATTGATCCCCTTGGGGAGGGGAGGTACAGGTAGTAGAAGACATGATACAGGTCATAGAATTATAGTACAGTGGAGAAGTCAAAATGTAAATAGAATAAAAATAAGCAGTGTAAACAATATCATTAACTAAATTAACGCATAATGGGCAAGTAGGCAGTGTAAAAAGGTCAAGGTGCAAGATGAGGGTACGTATGCCCTCAAAGTTATATTTGCCCTACAATAAATATAGTTACAATATATATAATGCTAAATATATGCTCTGATGAAGTAAGTATACAGTATTCACACAAGGTGCCGTATGCATAAGGTATGTATGCTTCATACGTTATACTGTATGTTGTCCATTTAGGTGGGAGTCAGACACTCAGTGATAGTATTTCCTGTGTTTGTTCCCTTCACCTCCGCTGTGTTCGTTCCCTTCACCTCCTGCTGTGTTCGTTCCCTTCACCTCCGTTGTGTTCGTTCCCTTCACCTCCGCTGTGTTCGTTCCCTTCACCTCCGCTGTGTTCGTTCCCTTCACCTCCGCTGTGTTCGTTCCCTTCACCTCCGCTGTGTTCGTTCCCTTCACCTCCGCTGTGTTCGTTCCCTTCACCTCCGCTGTGTTCGTTCCCTTCACCTCCGCTGTGTTCGTTCCCTTCACCTCCGTTGTGTTCGTTCCCTTCACCTCCGCTGTGTTCGTTCCCTTCACCTCCGCTGTGTTCGTTCCCTTCACCTCCGCTGTGTTCGTTCCCTTCACCTCCGCTGTGTTCGTTCCCTTCACCTCCGCTGTGTTCGATCCCTTCACCTCCGCTGTGTTCGTTCCCTTCACCTCCTGCTGTGTTCGTTCCCTTCACCGTGTTCGTTCCCTTCACCTCCTGCTGTGTTCGTTCCCTTCACCTCCGCTGTGTTCGTTCCCTTCACCTCCGCTGTGTTCGTTCCCTTCACCTCCGCTGTGTTCGATCCCTTCACCTCCGCTGTGTTCGTTCCCTTCACCTCCGTTGCGTTTGTTCCCTTCACCTCCATTGTGTTCGTTCCCTTCACCTCCGCTGTGTTCGTTCTCTTCACCTCCGCTGTGTTTGTTCCCTTCACCTCCGCTGTGTTCGTTCCCTTCACCTCCGCTGTGTTCGTTCCCTTCACCTCCGTTGTGTTCGTTCCCTTCACCTCCGCTGTGTTCGTTCCCTTCACCTCCATTGTGTTCGTTCCCTTCACCTCCGCTGTGTTCGTTCCCTTCGGTCTCCGTTTGAACCCCCGCCACACTGAAAGGGAGGGGAGCTTTGTTCTGCTCTTCAAACACTTTAGTTCCCCGTCGTTTCCCAGGAAACCAGGACCCTGAAATCGCGAGGTTCCATCCGTAGAACAGAACGCAAATGATGTTGCAATGAGAGGGAGAGGGGAAATAAATCAGCACGAGCCGAATACATTTCAGACCCGATTGATTCATGAACTGAAAGAATAATACCCAGTAATTTTTTGCTAGTGTGATTTTTCATGCACATTTTCTGCCATATTCACCAAATTAGATTGTGAACAGGGAGGGGAGGGGGGTATCTCTGTATCTAGGCCTCACATGTTCGTGGCACGACGTGGAGGCTCTCCTGAAAGTGAAAGTATGTCATCTTATGTATTCAGCTAACAGCCAGCGTGCCGCAGCTCAACTGGGTATTGGGGATTAAATAAACTAAACTGACGTGCAGCGTGGAACATGGCCTCCTTCCTATGTGTTCATGTTTGTGTCACATGCACTCCTATGGTTTCTCTCCCCCCTCCCTGACAACCAAAGTGTTAATGTGTGTGTCACATGCACTCCTATGGTTTCTCTCCCCCCTCCCTGACAACCAAAGTGTTAATGTGTGTGTCACCCACACTCGTATGGTTTCCCTCCCCCCTCCCTGACAACCAAAGTGTTAGTGTGTGTCACACGCGCTTGTATGGTTTCCCTCCCCCCTCCCTGACAACCAAAGTGTTAGTGTGTGTCACACGCGCTTGTATGGTTTCCCTCCCCCCTCCCTGACAACCAAAGTGTTAGTGTGTGTCACACGCGCTTGTATGGTTTCCCTCCCCCCTCCCTGACAACCAAAGTGTTAGTGTGTGTCACACGCGCTTGTATGGTTTCCCTCCCCCCTCCCTGACAACCAAAGTGTTAGTGTGTGTCACACGCGCTTGTATGGTTTCCCTCCCCCCTCCCTGACAACCAAAGTGTTAGTGTGTGTCACACGCGCTTGTATGGTTTCCCTCCCCCCTCCCTGACAACCAAAGTGTTAGTGTGTGTCACACGCGCTTGTATGGTTTCCCTCCCCCCTCCCTGACAACCAAAGTGTTAGTGTGTGTCACACGCGCTTGTATGGTTTCCCTCCCCCCTCCCTGACAACCAAAGTGTTAGTGTGTGTCACACGCGCTTGTATGGTTTCCCTCCCCCCTCCCTGATAACCAAAGTGTTAGTGTGTGTCACACGCGCTTGTATGGTTTCCCTCCCCCCTCCCTGACAACCAAAGTGTTAGTGTGTGTCACACGCGCTTGTATGGTTTCCCTCCCCCCTCCCTGACAACCAAAGCCTTGGCATCTCTGAAGACGCTGAGCACTGTGGGGCTTCTTGATTTGCATCATCGTCGAGGACATGTACGGGAACATGCAAAATGGTACAAACCACGTCTCGCAAACACAGATTTCTCTTTGAAGCTTGAAAGATATTTACTGTAACTGAAATGCATATTGTTTAGACTAGAACTAGATAGTATCTTCAAGAGGGTCACCTTTTCAGGAATTCAGTAAAACAGCCTTTTTTATTGACACCCATGTAACTTTTTAAAATAATTTTTTTTATGGGTTTCATGGTCCGTAGGCTCGCACCACAGAAAAACAAATGTAAATTCAAGCAAAAACATGATAACTACCAAAACAGAGGCCTTTCATGGAATGTTTGGAATGGAATATATATATATTTATTTATATATACATCACTTGACAGAAAACCATAAATTCAAGGTCCACAAGCAGAGAAATGAAAATCATGTGCTTCATAGCAGTTTGAGGAAAGGAAGGGGTTAAAATGCACACACCGATTTCCCCGTCCACAATCCAGTAGAACGGTCGAAATCCCTGGGCGAGGTTGGGTTCACAGAGACGGGTTCTCGGACAGTCCAGGGACGTGCAAGTAAGGTTTATTTATATAGCACCTTTCACAGACCAGGGTCACAACGTGCTTCACATATAAAAACATAAAGTGATAGCAGCATGTTAAAAGAAAAGTAATTAAAAACGTGAAAGAAAACAAAACATAAAAAGACATAAAAGATTTACACAGACATAGTTAGTTAGTTAGCCAAAAGCCTGTTTGAACAACACGTGTGTGACAGAGGGTCCTCTGAGGGGCAGGGGTCATACAGGGGGGGGGGGGTTCTCCGACAGGCAGGGGTCATACAGGGGGGGGGGGGGGTTCTCTGACAGGCAGGGGTCATACAGGGAGGGGGTTCTCCGACAGGCTGGGGTCATACAGGGGGGGGGGGGGGTTCTCTGACAGGCAGGGGTCATACAGGGAGGGGGTTCTCCGACAGGCAGGGGTCATACAGGGGGGGGGGGGGTTCTCCGACAGGCAGGGGTCATACAGGGGGGGGGGGGTTCTCCGAGGGGCAGGGGTCATACAGGGGGGGGGGTTCTCTGAGGGACAGGGGTCATACCAGGGTTTCCGTTAGAAAAAATTGTTGCCGGTCTCCGTGACCTGCAAGATTTCAATCTACCGGACAAATGAGATTAATTCCGGTCATAGTTTATTGAGTTTTAAAACAATTGATAGGCAGGCTATATAAAGAATGTCATCCTCAAGGCATGTAGATTTATAATATTATTACTTAAAACTAGGCTACTTTTGCGTATACAGTCATTAATTAATATATTCCAAATATATAATATATATTAATATATAACAAATACAAGGTAATGTACATGCATACAAGTAAATAAAATACAAAATTACAGTAGCAATAGTATACAAGGAAAATTACAATAAATACGGGAGAGAGAAGGAAAGAGGGAGGGGGGGAAAAGAGAAAGGGAGAGTGAGAACCAGAGGAAGAGAGAGAGAAGAAAGGGGGAGAAGGAGGGAGGTACTGTAGGTGAGGGAGCTTAGGGGGAGGAGAGAAGAGTCTGACATCATACACAGCGTGTTAATGTTCGCTCTACTTATGCGAATAATGACTCTATTGTGATGTTTCTTCTTGACTCGTAAAAGCACACGGGGGGGCAGTTCCCACGCCATCTCGGTTATACAAATAAATAGTCCGCCGTGGATTTGTGGGTCAAAGGTTCTCCAACACTCTTGTGCGCCCGTCCCTTTTTCTCCATCTCTCCGATCCACACGGTAACGAGCCCCAGTCGTGAATTAAGACACAGGGTGTCGCTACTCAGAATGTGGGCGGGATGCCATATATGGCATCGGCCTGATTGTTGTACAAGCTGGTTGTGTGACCAGAACTCCTAATACATTTACATTTAGTCATGTAGCTGAACACTTTTATCCAAAGCGACTTACTGTAAGTTCTGTACGACAAGTCATCGGGAAGGGAACAACTCTATCAGCTGAGTAACAATGTTCATCAGAGTGTTGAGTGCTACAGTGTAGGTTAGTTTGTTAGGACGAGTGCATGACAGTAAGGTTAGTTAGGGTTAGATTAAAAATGTTTTATACATTTTGTTTTTATTTTCTTTTTCAGATAATGGTTGAAGAAGTGCATCTTTAGTCGACGGTGAAAGATTGGACGTGTTTCGGCTGTCCTAACTGTGGTGGGTAGTTCGTTCCACCATTGTGGGGCAAGGACTGAGAAAAGGCAGGTTCTCCTTGATGACCCTCCCGGAGCTTGGATAGGAGTGGGTCTGAGACGGCCAGAAGATGCAGAGCGTAGGGGTCTTGAGGGTTGAGCGGCATAGGGCATAGACACACATACACACAGTGGGAGATACACATATCTGCTATCCATCACCTCTCCTGCTTCCATGCCAGCTGCCACAATATATATATCATAATATATCATAAACATGCGCAAATCTACAATAGCTATGACCTTTTGACCTCCATGCCCAATTTCTGCCCCCTAGGGACGAAACCTGTGGCCGCTGGGGACCTTTTTGTGGACCAACCAACTGACAGAGTGACCTATAGGGAGGTGTAGTCATAGTCACTTTAGTTTCCCGTGCGGCCCACCCGTATAGGGATTTATCATTGGGAAAATGTATTATCGGCTATTGTAATAATTCTGCCTCATGAACATTTGGCAAGCTTTCCATTTTTGCACAAAATGTGTTCCCTTCTATCACTAACATTATTATTATATTATTTAACATATTATTGTTTGAAATACAATTAGTTATAAGGTTGTTTAATTTGTCCTTAAAAAAGAACTACACTTACCACTTATCAGTGCTGTTGCCCGGTCAGCAGCGCCAGAGAAAAGTGTAGTTCCGCAGTGAAGGAAAACGGTCAATGGTTAAAAGGCAGCCACGTTGGAGAAGACGGCTGCACAAACATCAGCTCTATTCCATCTTCAATCTTTCAAAATGTTCTTATGTACCCCAGTTGCTATTGCATGTCCATATTTGTGTTTCATTACACGTATATGTACATACTTACCAACTGTTTCGCCTGTTTTATAGCAACACCACTATCACCGACATCTAAGAAGGGAGATCCCCCCTTGAATGGCCCTTCTAAGGTTCCTCTCCTCCACACTGCCTGTGGTGGTTTTTTCCTATTGCTAGGTTTTTAGTGAGTTTTTCCTTACCTTCGCGTGGGGTATGTCTGGGAGTGTTACATTCATTTATTTTACATTTTATTTGGATTTCATGGTGTTTTTTTTAGTTTTGTTCTTGATTTATTGTGATGTTTCTTCTCGACTTGTTTAAAGAAGACGTGTCCGGCCCATGGGGACTTTAACGTGTGTTGTCGGGCCTTAACTCTTTCTCTGCCAACAATGATTAAACTCGTTATTGGCCGCCAATCGTTGAACGCCAACAACGAGTATACTCATTATTTTATCGTTATTTCTTTTATTCGCTATTTCCATTCATTATCCATCCAGGGAGCCTGGTGTTATCATAGGGAATGAGTCTGAGATCGCAAAAGTCCAATGCCGCCGCCTGGTGGGATGCGGCCGGTATTGCACTTCCTTTGAAACTCTGTATTGAGCTGTGCGACGATTATATTGGTCCGGGCAGACTTTTCTAATAACCTGAAGCTACCCTGTTTTCGGGACCCGCGATTCATTATGCTGTGGTGGGTTGTCATGGGCCAAATGGACATACGATATACCAGATGGCAATCAAATAATTGGAATATTCTTTTTGGAATCCCACCGGCCACAGGTAAGAGCAATTTAACGTAAATTTCAGCTGGATTGTGCCTTGTTTTCATAGCCATCGCCCTGATCAGCGTATGTTGTTGCCGTTATTGACGATCAATTAATCAGAAACGACCGCCACCCCCCCCCCCCCCCCCCCTTTCATGCATTCATGATGGAACATAATACCGATCATATGAATTTGAATTTTTTATTGTAGCGTGTGTAGGGACTAAATGCCAATGGATTTAATATAATATATAATATTATAATAATATAGATATATTACTAGCCTCCCAGGAATGACCCTAAACCACTCTAAAACCATACTTATATTCACCACGGTATAAAACGGGAATGTATGGATGGAATTTTTTATTTTTTTCACATCTTGAACGATAGATACTAGATGTCAAATGGGCCATAGTATTGCATCCATAGCTATAATATAGAATATAGTTATAGGCCTGCAAACAAGGTGACTGACCGCTCATAGCCATATCCCGGAAACAGCGTGGCAGAGAATGGGGACATTAACGCGTGTTGTCGGGCCTTACAAATTAAATTTGATCCCATGCACAAGGCCTCCACGGGAGATACAGGATTTTCGGTCCGACAGAAGCCATTATACAGAATCCTCAGGACTCTGCCACGTGCGCCACACATACCTCCCGGGGAAAGCCCCTTGAAGACGATGGCGAGACGTGACGTGAGAGAGAGCAGGCAGCGCGGGTCCAGGAGCTCCGCGTGAAGAAGAGAGAGCACCGTTTCACTTCACAGCACTCAGCAGCGCCTCTCAGGAAGCAGCCGAGTGAGGCGCGGTCCGGGCCGCATTAGCGCCTGTCAGGACGCGAGGCTTCCTCTCTCGGAGACGCAGGCTTCCTCTCTCGGAGACACGCGTCACCCCGAGCGCAGAGAGGCAGCGCGGCTTCACTCCAGCGGCGTGTTCAGCCGAGTGAAAATGTTCCAAACCCTCTTGGTTTTTTTTTTTTGCCAGAGAGGATTGATTGATTGATTGAAAATTTTATTAACAGATTGCAGAATGGGTACGATACAGTACGGCTCAATACACACAATTGTTAAGGGGATGCAGACCAGAGAAAGACTTTCGTCTTGTTTACATCAGGGTCCCCCATTTTCAATTCATCATGACATTTATGACATACAGATATATATCATGACATTTATGACATAGATATACAGTAGTTACATTTATGACATAGATATACAGTAGTTACATTTATGACATACAAGATATACAAATATACAGTACCGTTTAAAATCCTGACAAACTATATACATTCGAGGGGGAGGAAACTGTACATTAGGAGGGGGTTGGGTTGGTCGTGGGGGGGGGGGGGGGGGGCGAGAGACACTAAAAATAAAACAGCCCGTCAACAGAAACGGTAAAACTGGAAGAGACCTGGAAAAGAAGATTGTGACACTTTCGCTTCGCCGCCTCCGTGGAATATTACTCACCTCAGGAACAGGCCCTGCGTGTTTAGTCTATAGCGTGTCTACGAGGAGAGAGGCGGCCCCCCTCTCATCTGAGTTATAGACCTCGTTGTAGCTTCTGCAGTCTCACCACCTCAACAACACTGTGGTGTCACTTCACAGACTAAGTTCCCCACCGAGTGTTTCTGTGGAGGAAAAACCCACAGAAACACCCACCTCACCCCTGCCCACTTTGACAACCTAGGATGGCTTAGAGTAGACGACAGAGTACAGCAACTTGCAATGGGCCTGGTCTACAAGATACACTACACGACCAAGGTACCCATGCACATGTCGAAATACTTCCCAAAGGTCAGTGAATACCACGATCACAACACCAGAGGGAGTTCCACAAATCATGTTCAACCCAGATTCGGCTCAAACAAGGGACTAAATACGTTTCGCAATTATGCCACATCAATGTGGAACGCCCTACCCACAGCCGTCAAATAATGTGAATCCCTACCCTCCTTCAAAACCGCTATAAAAGAGCACCTACGGGAGACTGCAATTAGAAACTGGCCCGGTAAATGTCCAACCCCCCCCCCCCCCAATGTACAGTTTCCTCCCCCTCAAATGTATATATTCTCTTTTAGAAACTCTGTCTGTAAATAAACAGTACTGTATATCTTGTATGTCATAAATGTCCTCAATGTAACAGTACATGAGTCATGATGAATTGAAAATGATGTAAACAAGACGAAAGTCTTTCTCTGGTCTGCATCCCCTTAACAATTGTGTGTATTGAGCCGTACTGTATTGTACCCATTCTACAATCCGTTAATAACGTTTTCAATCAATCAATCAAGTCTCTCAGACGTTACAACCCTCTCTCTATCTCTCTCTGAGAGGTGTGTAGACGAGGGATGCCACAGAAGAGGCCCTGGTCCTTCACACGCAGCCACGGCTCCTATATCAAACAGTGGAGTGTCATGAATGAGTCATGGAGGAAGGCTGCAGGACAGAGCCACCAGACTGCAGCAGTCTGATGGAGACAGCAAACGGGTCTAGATGCTGCTCTCAGGACTCTGAGCTCTGCACTGCTACTGCGGTAATCATGCACCATTAACGCGACAGTGCCGTTAACAAGGCGTTCATGATACTGCGCCCCTTGCAGTAGAGGTGCGATTTTTAAGAGCTGGATATACCTCTCTATATGCCCCTCTCTCTCTACCCCTCTATCCTCTATAGCTCTCTATCCTCTCCCTCTATATCTCTCTCTCTCTCTTATATGAACAAGTATTTCAACAGCTCGCTCTGTCAAAAGGCCTAATATGTGATCCAAACATAAACAAAATTAAAAATAAGAATGGACTTTTCTCCCACTCTCTCTCTCTCTAGTAGTTGATATAAAAACACTAGCCAACAGGAAAATCGTTTTTACCTACAGTACATCTCCTGACTTAAAAAAAATTTAAATAAAAAAAAATTAAATTGAACATCTATGTGTGTGAATATACCCTACACTTAAATAGATTTGATTAAAATGCATTGTTATCGTACAGCACAACAAAAATAAGTTGGCATCTAACCAACGTGCAAGGTAACAGTAAAGTGCAATAGTAATATACAGTAATAGTAATTTGAGTAATATGCTAATTTGATGTATGTACAGTATTATTATGTACAGTGATACAAGCAGGGCTTGACATTAACACCCACCACATGCGGGTAGAATTCAGCAGTGGCGTGTAACTCCGTCACTCTTACCAGCCACTTTGGCGGGTAGACCGTGCAGCGTCACCGTTTTAGTCGTAGTGAAGAGTCTCTCTCTCTCTCGGAACGCAGTGCGCGCTTACTTGCGTCACACGTAATGAGTCTCTTTCTCTCTTGCTCTCTCGGAAGTTTACTTGCGTCACACGTAATGAGTCTCTTTCTCTCTCGCTCTCTCGGAAGCTTACTTGCGTCACACATAATGAGTCTCTTTCTCTCTCGCTCTCTCGGAAGCTTATTTGGGTCGCGCATAATGATAGTCTCTTTCTCTCTTTCGCTCTCTCTCTCTCTCTCTCGGAAGCTTACTTGCGTCGCGCATAATGATAGTCTCTTTCTCTATCTCTCTCGGAAGCTTATTTGCGTCGCGCATAATGATAGTCTCTTTCTCTCTCTCAGAAGCTTACTTGTGTCACGCGTAATGAGTCTCTTTCTCTCTCTCTCTCGGAAGCTTACTTGCGTCGCGCATAATGAGTCTCTTTCTCTCTCTCTCTCGGAAGCTTACTTGCGTCACGCGTAATGAGTCTCTTTCTCTCTCTCTCTCGGAAGCTTACTTGGGTCGCGCATAATGATGGTCTCTTTCTCTCTCTCTCTCGGAAGCTTACTTGGGTCGCGCATAATGAGAGTCTCTTTCTCTCTCTCTCGGAAGCTTACTTGGGTCGCGCATAATGAGAGTCTCTTTCTCTCTCGCTCTCTCGGAAGCTTACTTGCGTCGCGCATAATGATAGTCTCTTTCTCTATCTCTCTCGGAAGCTTACTTGCGTCGCGCATAATGATAGTCTCTTTCTCTCTCTCTCAGAAGCTTACTTGTGTCGCGCGTAATGAGTCTCTTTCTCTCTCTCTCTCGGAAGCTTACTTGCGTCGCGCATAATGAGTCTCTTTCTCTCTCTCTCTCGGAAGCTTACTTGCGTCACGCGTAATGAGTCTCTTTCTCTCTCTCTCTCGGAAGCTTACTTGCGTCACGCGTAATGAGTCTCTTTCTCTCTCTCTCTTGGAAGCTTACTTGCGTCGCGCGTAATGAGTCTCTTTCTCTCTCTCTCTCGGAAGCTTACTTGCGTCACGCGTAATGAGTCTCTTTCTCTCTCTCTCTCGGAAGCTTACTTGCGTCGCGCGTAATGAGTCTCTTTCTCTCTCGGAAGCTTACTTGCGTCGCGCGTAATGAGAGTAACTCTCTCCGTCTCAAGTAGCCAAACTTTACACTATAAAAACGAACTGGATATTTGGATAGAGTGTGTGTGTGTGTGATCTTTGGCTGGTGAAAATGCTGAGTGGCTAGTGACTTTGGAAAACCACGAGCCACAGTGGCTGGTGAGCCAAAAAGTTAATGTCAAGCCCTGGATACAAGTATAAAATACTGAATACTCTATGGTAGTAAGTCATACTGGCCAGTGGTATAACTAATAACAGTAGGTCTGGGATATATACAGATATAGATATAATATATACAATGTGTTACATGTAAACAGGAATAAATATATAAACAGAAATAACTCAACTTAAATGAACTTAATAACTTAAAAGTACCAATAGATCTCTTAAATTTGTGTAATGCAAGTCCAGTATTAAAAACCTTTAACATTAGTTAATATCAAAAACACACAATATGCAAATAAAGACACAAAGTATTTGTTACTTAAATCTTTTTTAATTTTCTTTTCTTTTTTTTAAACTTTCGTTTAACTTCAAAACGTCAACAGAAAAACATATACAATGACATCAAAATCCTGTCCATTCAATGGACAATATCTCCCAGCGAATAAAAAAAAAAAAGAGAAAAAGATCAAATCCTTCATATTCCTGACTGACTGTTTTAAGGCCACTTGATGTATCGACAGCATATACTGTATAATAAGGCCTCTGCGACGCGGCGGCCAACTCCCCGCATATTACCCATTAAACCATTCCCATAACCTGAATAATTGATATCTCCCTATCGGGGGTTACGTTTACGAGATAAAAAATAAAAAATAAATGGATATCCATATAGGATGGAACTGAAGGGCGACAAGAGCGCTTGGGCCGGTTACGGTTTGTACACCGATACTGTAGCCGTTCACCGTCACGGTTAACCCTTTCACTACCACACTACATACGGTTAACCCTTTCACTACCACACTACAGACGGTTAACCCTTTCACTACCACACTACAGACGGTTAACCCTTTCACAACACACACTACAGACTGTTAACCGTCTGTAGTGTGGTAGTGAAAGGGTTATTAACCTTCCGTAGTGTGGTAATGAAAGGGTTAACAACACGCGGGCTGATGTCTAAAACGCCGCGGCTTCCGCGACCCGTCAAGAGAGATATGACCCTCGACCGGCCAATATCGCTTTTATGGCAGCCGGCGAGCACCGCATCGTATTAGCATACAATATAACGCCCCAGTAAAAAAGGTGTTTTATTATGTAGGACGTGCCCGGGATAACTGATGGCTGCAGGGGATGCGATAAATAATCCTCTCTAATAAAGATAGAGGATGCAATATTTATATCGCGCTCACCGACCGAAGGAATGTGTCTCCTCTTAAGATGCGAATTGACGGAGATGAGAAAGTGGTCTCTTCTCTCAAAACGTCCGAGTCCGTTACACTATACATAACAAGCCGTTACACTGTACATAACAAGCCGTTACACTATACATAACAAGCCGTTACACTGTACATAACAAGCCGTTACACTGTACATAACAAGCCGTTACACTGTACATAACAAGCCGTTACACTGTACATAACAAGCCGTTACACTGTACATAACAAGCCGTTACACTGTACATAACAAGCCGTTACACTATACATAACAAGCCGTTACACTATACATAACAAGCCGTTACACTGTACATAACAAGCCGTTACACTGTACATAACAAGCCGTTACACTGTACATAACAAGCCGTTACACTGTACATAACAAGCCGTGGAAGAGGTGTTTCTGTATCTGCAGGCGTATTGCAGACAGGGAGACGTACACCTGACGGTTCCCATCTTAAAAAGGAACAGGCCAACATCTTGGGAAATTAGCTTACCGTGACGAAAAAATACCAATTTCCCCTCTGTGTTCAGTAGACAGCCATCTGGCTGCATGTTAGCCTAGCTTAGCACAATGAATGGAAGCGGACATGACTAGGCATTGTCCAACTAACACCTCTCCCGAAGGCTAACCGGTCATGTTCGCTTCCATTCACAGCCAGATGGCTTTCTACTGAACGCACACAAGGGGAAACTGGTATCTATCGTCTTGTCTCTCTCTGGAATGTTGGCGTGGTGTTCCTTTAAGATCTGCCAAACATATGACCGCTATCTATGGATCACGGGTGATTCCTTTTGCACCTATCCAACGGTTGGCTCCTCGCTGCACACGTCACAGGCAGAGAGGAGAGGGAGGGAGGGAGGGAGGGAGGGAGGGAGGGGGGGGGGGCTGGTTGTTAAGAAGTGTGAGGGGTCCAGACGGACACTCGCTCGGGCCGGGAGACCGTCTGGTGTCCCCGGTGCCGTTTCAACGGCTGTCCTTGCCCGGGACGGACACGCCCCCAAGATCTCAGGGGTGGGGGGGTGGGGGGGACACAGCCCACATCTCTTGTCCCATTGCTTTGACTGGGGGACAAGACAGAGGCCTCGTCCCACTTCTTGGGGCTGTGGGGACAGACGCGGTCCTCGTCCAACTGAGGGGACCGGGGGGGGGACCGGGGGGGGGGGGGGGGGGGGGATGGAAAGATATCAATAGCTTGTCGATTCTACCGTCAACATGGTGCAAAGTAGAAAGTAGAGAAATATCTACGTTCTAGAAGATGTTCCCTTCTCTAAATGGTGCGTAGTGAAAGGAAAGCACCAGAAGCAAGTTCAAGTGCACAGTCATTGCCTTCACCCCACCCCCCCCCCACCCCTCCTTACGAGAGAATATACACCTCTCTGCGATACATTCCACTTTGTGAGATCGTTTTCTCAGTTAGTTTCATCGACAAGAGGCGACGTCTTGATGTGCAACAACTGTTTCTCATCAGTTAACCCTGTCACTACCACACTACAGAAGGTTAACCTTTCACTACCACAAAGGGTTAACCTTCTGTAGTGTGGTTGTGGAAGGGTTAACACTCTGTAGTGTGGTAGTGAAAGGGATAACCTTCTGTAGTGTGGTTGTGAAAGGGTTAACCCTTTGTCGCCTGGCAGTGGACGGGTTAACCTTCTGTATTGTCGCAGTGAAAGGGTTAACCTTCTGTATTGTCGCAGTGAAAGGGTTAACCCTTTGGTAGTGTCGTAGTGAAAGGTTAATAAGGCACTTCCTACTGGTTCAAGATAGTATGAATAAAATATGAAAAAATCATCCTATTCGTAGCTTTCAATAAGCTCACTTCACCTCGACACATTTGCACTGAACAAACAAGAGCGCTCGGGTCGAGATATCTCCCGTGGACTACAATGTTTACAACGGGCGAGTCTGATCTACGGAATTAGCGTTTCAGATGAAACATGGGCGACACTGTTAAGTAAATCCACAGAACGTGGCTCTGGTTTAGTCTCGTGAAGGTGCTTCTGGAGAGCATTAATAAAACAGAACAGTCTCATTGCATTGATGATAAACATAGGCGACAGAACGCAGACAAGTAAACAAACCACAAATCATTTTTCTTCAGTTAAGTTTGCATTGCGTACGTGCTGAGCTCAGAACGGAATCACATCAAGATGTTTACCCGGTTATCAGTAGTTAAGAGATTCTAAGTATTTAAGAGGTACTGTGTACTTTACCAAGCGCCCTGTGACCTAAGGCTTAATTATTCTACGCCCTTCAGTAGGTATAGAGTAGGCTAACGCTTTGACCGTGAAACCACGCCCCCCCTGACACCACGCCCCCCTGAAACCACGCCCCCCTGTGTCTTCAACTAAATACCTGAAGGGTTGTTCCATGTCCAGCAGATGACGAAGAGAACGCAGCCAGAGAGAGAGAGAGAGGAACCTGCAGAGAGACAGAAGAAGGGGCACTGGCGCCCTCTAGAGGACAAATATATGAAATGTCATTCAAAACGCTCTCAGATGATGTAGTGGCTTGTGGACGTCAGCGTAATGTCAGCCAATGATACCGGCCACCGACACCAATAACTGGTAAGTGGTGTGTGCGTGTGTGTGTGTGTGTGTGTGTGTGTGTGTGTGTGCACATGCGTGTGTGCGTGTGTGTGAGAGCAAGGTGGTACTATATACTGTGCATGAAGACAAATGTGTCTATGCATGTCAGTCATGTTTATTAAAAAAAAAGAACCTTCACCTAAGGTCACCCCAGCAGAGTGGATTCAGCCCCTCTCCAGTGGAGGAAAAGAAAGAAAAAGGCCAGCATGTACGATTGTACAGTTTACCACGGTAACCCCTGGATAAGAAATTACATCATACATATTAATCAGGGCAGGCGGCTAGGTGGTGTAGTGGGCAAGGCACTCGCCACCAGTGTGGAGACGCTAGGATTCGCGTGTTCGAATCCAGCTCTCCACATTGTTTTCAGTTTAGCTGGTCGTCCGCAGTAATACACATTGGCCGTATTACGGGGAGGGAAAACTGAAGGGTGGGGATCGAACGTTGTGAACAAGCGACTCCTACAGGTCGGTTGGTGCGCCTGCGCAGTAGAATCAGGAAGTGTCGGGGGCAGCGTGAGCCTCCCACGCGTTACTCCTCGACACAGAGATCGAGCTGCGCAGGTGAAAAGATGCGACTGCTGTTACCTCAAGTACCGGAGGGGACTTGTGCTATGTATGACTTAGTCCACATTGCAGCCGGCTTGTGGGAGGCAAGAAACAGCGTTCGTGACAGGGGAGGGATGAATTGGATGATACGAAATTGGGATGGGAGAAAAAATAGAAAATGGGAGAAAAAGTGAAAAAAAAAAAAAAAAAACATATTAATCAGGGCATTTTGCTATTACGTTTTTTTTTGTTTTGTTTTTTCTTGTAAACCAGCCACAAAGTGGGAAAGAGCGCATTCAAACATTCCAACCGGCATGACTTACCGGCCACAACCAAAACGTTCCCCCCAGCATGTGGCGGCTGCGAATCCCAAGCATTGTACATAATATCCCAGTCTGCTCCAGCCTCCCAGGGCTTTGCACCAGCATCCTGTCCCAACAACAGCGTTCACTCCAGTTCATATAGCAAAAGGACGCTTCCAAAACCTAGGGATGACCCCGAGTAGTCGAATAATCGATCGAAAGGAGCCGTAGTCGACTGCCAACCTCTTAGTCGAATGCAAAAAAAAAAGAAAAATTATTATAATTCTTTATCTTTTTTTTGTCATTCTTTCCAAAAGCAAAGAGGTCTAGAAGCGTGGCTAACGCTAATGGCACGCATACCAGCGAGGCTAACTGCCTAAGAAAACGGGCACATAGGCACTGAAAGAGGATTTCACCCATCGAATGAACACACTAGACAAATATCAAGATGTATCCATCAGTGGACCAATTGCATTGCTTTCGCAGAGGACAAGAAGCCTTCCGTCGACTTCTTCACACATTAAGCACCCCCCACAGCCCAAATGGAATAATCCCCAAAAAATAACTTTATTGATATATATATTTGTTTGCATTCGCGGCGGTAGTCGACTACCGGCAAATGTCGGCCAATCAAAGTCGACTATACAAATCCTTAGTCGGGGACAGGCCTGGTTCACTCCAGTTCATATAGCAAAAAGAATGCTTCAAAAACCACATCATCCGCTTCACTCCCCAACATCCACCACGCCCAGCAGCACCACGACACCGTGCCGAGTGTGGCGCCGGGAAGGTCGTCTCCTCCTCCTCTTCCTTCCTTCCCCAGATAACGCAAAACGTATCAAAACAACGTTTCGTTTATTGAACTCACCCCCCCCCCCCCCCCCCTCACCAGCCACCAGGGCCCCTGGATTAAACACCTAGTCTGTATGCCTTTCCACGGCAGCCCCTTTAAACGTTTCCATTTGGGTTTTGATCGCGTTACGATCGCTCTTCGAAGAACCACTTCTGGTGCGGGGTGTCGGCGCAGGGCCGCAGGGCCGGGGCGGGGGTCCCGTTGTCCGTCTTGTCCACCGCCTCCACACACTTCTGGCTCACGGGGTTGTGCAGACTGCCGTCCTGGAAGAGGTAGGGCGGTTACTTATCAGGCAGTGGTGCAGCACTGGGATATTAACCAGGGTTCCCACAGACAGTGCAACATGAAATTCAAGGACTTTCAAGTACCTTTCTAAGCACTTTTTTAAGGGCATTTAAAAGGATACAATTCACTTTTAAATGCAGTTTTTTTTATTTTATAGAAAAATGTGTTACACTTTAAATAAAAATTATTCAATTTCTTGATTCAGAATTTTTTTTTATCATGGATGAACAAAACGTTCAATGCGAATGGTTGATTTGCATTTCAAGGACTTTTTAAGCACCTTGAATTGGCTGTTTCACGGAATTCCAGGCCTTGGCTTTTGTTGGTAAAAAATTAAGCACTTCCAAGGACCTTGTGCGAACCCTGTATTACATACATACATGTTCTAAATCCAAGTTTTAACCCGGTACCGGGCCGAGACTTATTTCACGTCACAAATAGATAAATACAGTCCGTATTAAGTGATGTTGCGTTTCTTTTTCAAATGTAGCCAAGAGTAAAGACCCTAACCCTGTCAAAACAGCAGTCAAAGTGTATATTTTCAGCACTAGGTTTGTTTACCAATGATTTTAAGTAGGGATGACCGATATTATCGGCCGACCAATATTATCGGCCGATATCGGCAGTAAAATGTGATATCGGAAAATATCGGTATCGGTTTAAAAAAAGAAAAAAACAATAACAATATTAGTTATATATATATCCAGTGAAATTATTAGTTACCTGAAATTATTCAGTTTTTTGGGGGGGGAAACCCTGCATATATCGGTATCGGTTGATATCGGTATCGGAAATTAAGAGTTGGACAATATCGGAATATCGGTATCGGTAAAAAAGCCAATATCGAGCATCCCTAATTTTAAGTGTTAGTAGCGAAATATGAGAAATATGAAATCTCCGCGCATTGCACCAGAAAACGGACGATTTAGATGCGAGGACATGGCGCTGTCATGCAATCGTTGTAGTCCTAAGAAAGAGGAGACCCAGGGCTTTCGACGTCTACATTTTATAAAACTAAACTACCAAGCTCACACCAGCCACATACAAATGTAGTCCAACCAATTTATCACTTTTGGTCAATGTTAGCATGGTGTTATTCACAGTCAAATATATTTTTTTATTATAATAATAATAATTCATATTCTCCTTTGGTTCATTACAATTTACTCAAGCATAATAACAGACAATAATTCTGACACTGGGAATACATTCCCTGAGGTCCATAGATATCCCTAGATACATTTTAGGTGAATTCTCTGAAAATATGGCTAGGGCTTAAGAGGTTAAAGGTGCTATAGATAATATTTGTTATATGCAAAAGCCAATGTTCCAATAAAAAGTACATTCATGTAACTGCTTGAGTCAATTCTTAAATATTGATATTTTTAACAATGCAACATGTTAGAGGGTTCCTTGAACCATTACAATTGTATAGCATTGAATGGAATTGAATCGGAAATTGAATCGATTTGGGACCTTGTGAATCGAATCGAATCGTTTTGGGAAATTAGTGGCTATACCCAGCCCTAGTTACACATATGTATCTGTTACAAGTTACAATACATAAGGACTTTCTTCCAACAGTGCTTTATAGAGAGGAGTGTAGAATGGTATGAATGGCATGATGATATATCAATAATGTATTATTAATAATGTAATAATGTATTACCATTATAACATAAACTATGTTTACACTCCTTTACCGTCATCGAACGTAGATCTAAATGATAAAGGGGCACTTCACCAAAAAACAATGCCGATTTATTTTGCACATAATCTCACACACGTCCAAAATCTAAACAGTTTTGCACACATTCATTTAAGATAAGATAAGATATTCCTTTATTGATCCTGTCGTGGAATATATTATCATGTCCTTATAGATCTGTGTTGAGATATCATGTTATACAGCTTGACTTTCAGGGTGACCAGCTTGACTGGTTAACACTTTGATCGCCATGGTTAAATTCATAATTTACCATCCCTAGCCAGCTCTATTTGTCTATGGAGAAGTTCCCCTTCTTTGCAGCGCTATAACTTTTTAAATTCTATTGCTAAATTGACATTATTATGGCCCATTCAATGTCCTATATCCATTGTTCAGGGTGTAGCAACGTTAAACTTTTTCATTCACATATTCATACTAAAATATGGTCTAAAGTATAAGTATGTTTTTATCGTTTTCTGCAGCTTTCTCCAGAACTTGATTTATAGCCCCAAATGCATTATATTGATGATCAAATACAGTTTGGTAGCGATCGGTGCCAGATGAAAAATTTCAACTGGAGGTACTTCTAGAAGTTACTACGTATCATCTGATATTGACTGGATGGGCGGGGGGTCGTTTATAATTCCGTGGGCAGCGTTAGATGATTCATCTAGTGTGGGTCATATGATCATCATAGCAGTTTATATCGAACACGGTAATAATACACGCTAAAACTCACCCCAGTCTCCTCGGGCCGTTGGGCGATCAGCGTGGAGTAGACAGTTTTCGATTATGGGATGTTGATCCTGATGAACCATTTCCAGGTTGTATAATACTATATACGTCCAAATAACGTTGTTTATTGAGTTAGGGCGAGCGATTGATTATCCAGTGTGTTGAGATAGAGTCCTGCTAATGATCGCGAGTGCCCGGACGAAATATGGATGAGCACTTCCTGTTTGACGAGTCACTTCCTGTTGGCGATCTGCCGATCGGCCACCAGATGGCGCTCTTGAACCGCTAGAGAGTTGAGTGGAGCTCAGCTGTACATCTCAGGTCCCCGGAGGAGAAATATGATTTCGATCACAGATTTTTGAAATATTGATATCAAAGACGAGTTACGGCGTCTTCGGCAGAATGAGCATGGCTAGGAAAGACGTCCAAAGGCGTTTTCGGCGACCATAGTGTTAATGTGTGACGTCTCTTTAAGAAGACTCCAATGTACTAAACATCTCCCCAGTCATAACAAAGTTGTTGTTGCTTCCAGTGACTGAGAACCATTTTTGTTTACCTTCGTCATCATATCTGATATATTATGTTACGTCTGACAACTGTGTATTTAATTACGTCTGACTAGAGCTCTTGGTCAGTCTATGGCCAGACGCTACTGTATTAACATGTTGTCTCTGACTGTAAACTGTCCTTTCATTTGTGGCCACGGATGAAATAAACTTTCCTATTATTAATAATGACTCAGAATCATTAATGTAAATGGCTCATCGTTTGTCCCTTTAATATTTCCCATTACAATCCCCTTGGGGGAAATTCAGGCATCATAGAAGCATGGGGGAGGGGAGGTACAGGTAGTTAAAAACAAGCAGTGTAAACAATATAACAAATCAATATAATTAACTAACTAACTGAAATATACAGTATTCACATAAGGTGCCGTATGCATGAGGTAGTATTATTGTCCTTTTAGGTTCCTAGTAGTTGTAGTTGGATGTCTGGCAGCAGTCCCTGCCCACTGTTGTGGAGCCTGGTGGCCGCTGGTATGAAGGACTGGCCGAGGCGGTTAGTTGAGTGTCGGGGGGGTATGAGTCTGTGACTGAACGTGCTTCTCATCTTGACTAGCTCATCGTGGGAGGGATTCTCCAGGATAGCAGCCAGCTTCCTTCTCATCCCCCTCTCTGCCACCACCTCTAGTCTGACCAGCTCGACTCCCACCACGGAGCTAGCCTTCCTCACCAGCTTGTTCAGTTTGTTGGTGTCCCTCGAGTTGATGTAGCCCCCCCAGCATGCCACAGCATAGAAAAGGTTTAGAGACAGTTATTGAGAGTGAATGAGTTTGAATATGGCCACCAGTGTGTCATCAGGGACATTGAATCTTTGTGTTGTGTTCAATTACAGCTCAGGGTTTAAAAAGTCAGACATTGAAAACTATTATCTGCAAGTAACGTTGAGCGAGAGTCGTTGCCGGATACGCATGGACACAGGTGGTACCAGTGTTAATTTAGTCAACGAAAATGATGGCTAGATATGGTCGTCAACGAATTTTTTCCCTTCTACGACGACGAGACGTCACGTTATCGGAGATCATGTGACACTAACACGACTAAATAATTCATGGAATGTCGTTGACAAACAACGACACAAAATGTAGTTTACAAAGTAAAATATTGGCGAAATCTCTCTTCATTTTAAGACGAGACAAAATAATTATAACTTTTAGAATAATTATTAGTTATTATTAGTGCAGCATTTCCGTTTCCTATGTGTGCAGCGCAAGCGCTATGATTCATACCTGGCATCACGAGTCCTCTCTTTTACCTCACATCACAAGTCATCTTTTACCTCACATCACAAGTCCTCTCTATTACCTGACATCACAAGTCTCTCCTTCACCTCACATCACGAGTCCTCTCTTTCACCTCACATCACAAGTCCTCTCTATTACCTGACATCACAAGTCCTCTCTTTCACCTCACATCACAAGTCCTCTCTTTCACCTCACATCACAAGTCCTCTCTATTACCAGGCATCACAAGTCCTCTCCTTCACCTGGCATCACAAGTCCTCTCCTTCACCTGGCATCACAAGTCCTCTCCTTAACCTAGCATCACGAGTCCTCTCCTTCACCTGGCATCACGAGTCCTCTCCTTCACCTGGCATCACAAGTCCTCTCTATTACCTGGCATCACAAGTCCTCTCCTTAACCTAGCATCACAAGTCCTCTCCTTAACCTAGCATCACAAGTCCTCTCCTTCACCTGGCATCACGAGTCCGTAGGGCTGGGTAGACCTACGAGTATGACGACACTGTCCACTCCATGACCCTAATCTCATTCGATATCAGGTTGATATCACGGATACCAAGAAGAACCACAATGCAACATGATCAGAAGTGAAAGCAAAGCCGCTCGACTTTCATCATTAATGTCCAATGACCCCAAACCGAACGGTCCGAATCTATACTGTTCAGTACAAACAAATGGATCGTTCTGGATACTTGGTATCAGATGATACTTAAAAGGTTTTCTACTCTGGTATCTGCAGTAAATATTTTTAAATTAAAGTTAAAGAAAATGTGGAATAGGTTCCTCCCGACCGCTCCTACAGCGGCTACAGCCTATATATATATAATCTATAATCACCCATCCAGGGTATTCTGTGACTCCTCCATGTGAGCGAGCCGATCAATACCAATACATCAATCAATGACCAGGGAGGAAAACCACAGAGACCTTGATGGATTTGTAGAGAGAGAGAGAGAGAGAGAGAGAGAGAGAGAGAGAGAGAGAGAGAGAGAGAGGAGAGAGAGAGAGAGAGAGAGAGAGAGAAGAGAGAGAGAGAGAGAGAGAGAGAGAGAGAGTTGTTGATACACAAGGGCTTCTAATAGAGTGGACCACTGTGTGACAAGTACCAATATCACGTCCGTCTAGAACAGGGGTATCAAAAGAGCCACAAAAGAGCCCCCCCCCCCCCCCCCCCCCCACACACAAAATAAAATGCTCAGGGAGCCGCACAACCTATTTACCCTTAAAATGAAGATAACAGTGTATAACGTTATATCCCCAAGCATACCCCACATTTAGCATAAAACGCCTGACAATTGCATACCCAAAGTAATTTGCGATTTATTATACTTTATACTTATAGCACACAGTTTGTTGCATTAATGGAATTATAAAGCAACAAAAATATTTTTTTTAACTTTTTAATGCTGTTTTTACCTGTTATAATAAAGGAAAACCTCAAACTCTTATGAAGAGGAGAAAAAATACTGGCTGTGTAGACCTACTTTGAAATAAAACACAGAAAAGGAGAAAAACACTGCCATTTGTAGACCTACTTTGAAATAAAACCCTGAACTATGCAGCTCTATTTGAGTCCTTCCCTTATTTGTGGAAAATCTATAAAAGAAAAAGAAAAAAAGCATACAGGTAAGCCTACATCGTTAGTCGTGAAAGCAAATTAATCTGTCCACGCTGAATTAAACCCTCTATTTTCCTCAGACTTTCCTTTTTTTGGATTTATCCATGGTTAGCTTACTGGGGGGTCGGAAACTCAAGATTAGCCACTTGCAGACGGCAGGGAGAGGCGCGGGGTGTGACGTACTGTATATTTTAGTTGATGAAATATTTTTGTTAACTAAATATTTTAGTCGATGAAATATTTTTTCATTTCAGTGTCACCGTATGACATCGATCTCCAAAATAAGAGAACAAAAAAGGAAAAAAAAGAATAAATATATATATATATATTTAATTTTTTTGATTGGCTAAAGAGCCGCATGCGCATAAGCCGCATAAAAACCTGGATGTCAACCAAATTACTGAAACTGAACAGCAAAAAGACAGAGCTCATGGTTGTGGCCCCCAAGGCACTGCTCGGGAAGGTTGGAGATCTCCTCCTCCACGTTGACGGCTGTTCCATCTCCCCGTCTCTCGAAGTCCGTAACCTGGGCGTCACCCTCGACTCCACACTTTCATTTCACTCCCACATCAAATCCGTCACCAAGTCTGCCTTCTACCACCTCAAAAACATCTCCCGTCTCCGATCCTCACTCTCAGACTCTGTGGCTGAGACCCTGATCCACTCATTCATCACCTCCCGGTTGGACTACTGTAACGGAGTCCTGTTCGGGGTACCCAGCAAAGCCCTGGAGTTAGTTTAGATTAGGTCCATTATCCATTATCCCTTACCTTCCCTCATCCCCTTTTTTCCCCCTATTTCCCTAGCCCTATTTTTTGTCCTGATTGTGAAGCGACCTTGGGTTCTATGAAATTTGATCCATTATTAGAGATATCAGCGCCCGCGCGCTACAGAGATATCAACGCTCACGCTACAGAGATATCAACGCCCGCGCTACAGAGATATCAGCGGCCGCACGCTACAGAGATATCAGCGCCCGCGCTACAGAGATATCAGCGCCCACGCTACAGAGGCATCAGCGCCCGCACGCTACAGAGGCATCAACGCCCACGCTACAGAGATATCAAGGCCCACGCTACAGAGATATCAGCGCCCGCGCTACAGAGATATCAACGCCCGCACTACAGAGATATCAACGCCCGCGCTACAGAGATATCAAGGCCTGCACGCTACAGAGATATCAAGGCCCACGCTACAGATATATCAACGCCCGCGCTACAGAGATATCAACGCCCGCGCTACAGAGATATCAACGCCCGCACGCTACAGAGATATCAAGGCCCACGCTACAGAGATATCAGCGCCCGCACGCTACAGAGATATCAACGTCCGCGCTACAGAGATATCAGCGCCCACTCGCTACAGAGATATCAACGCCCGCACGCTACAGAGATATCAACGCCCGCACGCTACAGAGATATCAACGCCCGCACGCTACAGAGATATCAACGCCCGCGCTACAGAGATATCAACGCCCGCGCTACAGAGATATCAACGCCTGCACGCTACAGAGATATCAACGCCCGCGCTAAAGAGATATCAACGCCCACGCTACAGAGATATCAACGCCCGCGCTACAGAGATATCAACGCCCACGCTACAGAGATATCAATGCCCGCGCTACAGAGGCATCAATGCCAGCGCTACAGAGATATCAGCGCCCACGCTACAGAGATATCAACGCCTGCACGCTACAGAGATATCAACGCCTGCACGCTACAGAGATATCAACGCCCGCACGCTACAGAGATATCAACGCCTGCATGCTACAGAGATATCAACGCCCGCGCTACAGAGATATCAACGCCCACGCTACAGAGATATCAACGCCCGCGCTACAGCGGCATCAATGCCCGCGCTACAGAGATATCAGCGCCCACGCTACAGAGATATCAGCGCCCACAGTACAGAGATATCAACGCCTGCGCTACAGCGATATCAACGCCCGCGCTACAGCGATATCAACGCCCGCGCTACAGAGATATCAAGGCCCGCACGCTACAGAGATATCAACGCCCGCACGCTACAGAGATATCAACGCCCGCGCTACAGAGATATCAACGCCCGCACGCTACAGAGATATCAGCACCCGCGCGCTACAGAGATATCAATGCCCACGCTACAGAGATATCAGCGCCCGCGCGCTACAGAGATATCAGCACCCGCGCGCTACAGAGATATCAACGCCCGCGCTACAGAGATATCAGCGCCCGCACGCTACAGAGATATCAGCGCTCGCGCTACAGAGATATCAGCGCCCGCGCGCTACAGAGATATCAGCGCTCACGCTACAGAGATATCAACGCCCACGCGCTACAGAGATATCAGCGCCCGCGCTACAGAGATATCAGCGCCCACGCTACAGAGATATCAACGCCCGCGCTACAGCGATATCAACGCCCGCGCTACAGAGATATCAAGGCCCGCGTGCTACAGAGATATCAGCACCTGCGCGCTACAGAGATATCAACGCCCGCGCTAGAGATATCAGCGCCCGCGCTAGAGAGATATCAGCGCTCGCGCTACAGAGATATCAGCGCCCGCACACTACAGAGATATCAACGCCCGCACGCTACAGAGATATCAAGGCCCGCGCTACAGAGATATCAAGGCCCGCACGCTACAGAGATATCAAGGCCCACGCTACAGAGATATCAAGGCCCACGCTACAGAGATATCAGCGCCCACGCTACAGAGATATCAACGCCCGCGCTACAGAGATATCAACGCCCGCACGCTACAGAGATATCAGTGCCCGCACGCTACAGAGATATCAACGCCCGCACGCTACAGAGATATCAACGCCCGCACGCTACAGATATCAATGCCTGCACGCTACAGAGATATCAACGCCCGCGCTACAGAGATATCAACGCCCACGCTACAGAGATATCAGCGCCCGCACGCTACAGAGATATCAACGCCCGCGCTACAGCGATATCAACGCCCACGCTACAGAGATATCAACGCCCGCACGCTACAGAGATATCAGCGCCCGCACGCTACAGAGATATCAGCACCCGCGCGCTACAAAGATATCAGCGCCCGCTCGCTACAGAGATATCAGCGCTCGCGCGCTACAAAGATATCAACGCCCGCGCTACAGAGATATCAGCGCCCGTGCGCTACAGAGATATCAGCGCCCACGCTACAGAGATATCAGCGCCCGCGCTACAGAGATATCAGCGCCCGCGCTACAGAGATATCAGCGCCCACGCTACAGAGATATCAGCGCCCACACGCTACAGAGATATCGGCGCCCGCGCTACAGAGATATCAGCGCCCGCGCTACAGAGATATCAGCGCCCATGCTACAGAGATATCAGCGCCCGTGCTACAGAGATATCAACGCCCGCACGCTACAGAGATATCAGCACCCGCGCGCTACAGAGATATCAATGCCCGCACTACAGAGATATCAGCGCCCGCGCGCTACAGAGATATCAGCACCCGCGCGCTAGAGATATCAACGCCCGCGCTACAGAGATATCAGCGCCCGCGCTACAGAGATATCAGCACCCGCGCGCTTCAGAGATATCAACGCCCGCGCTAGAGATATCAGCGCCCGCGCGCTACAGAGATATCAGCACCCGCGCGCTAGAGATATCAGCGCCCGCGCTACAGAGATATCAGCGCCCGCGCACTACAGAGATATCAGCACCCGCGCGCTACAGAGATATCAACGCCCGCGCTACAGAGATATCAGCGCCCGCGCGCGACAGAGATATCAGCGCTCGCGCTACAGAGATATCAGCACCCGCGCGCTACAGAGATATCAGCGCCCGCGCTACAGAGATATCAGCGCCCGCGCTACAGATATCAGCACTCGCGCTACAGAGATATCAACGCCCACGCGCTACAGAAATATCAGCGCCCGCACGCTACAGAGATATCAACGCCCGCGCTACAGAGATATCAACTCCCGCGCTACAGAGATATCAACGCCCGCGCTACAGAGATATCAGCGCCCGCACGCTACAGAGATATCAGCGCCCGCATGCTACAGAGATATCAGCGCCCGCGCTACAGAGATATCAAGGCCCACGCTACAGATATCAACGCCCGCGCTACAGAGATATCAAGGCCCGCACGCTACAGAGATATCAAGGCCCACGCTACAGAGATATCAACGCCCACGCTAGAGATATCAGCGCCCGCGCTACAGAGATATCAACGCCCGCGCTACAGAGATATCAACGCCCACGCTACAGAGATATCAGCGCCCGCACGCTACAGAGATATCAGCGCCCGCACGCTACAGAGATATCAACGCCCGCGCTACAGAGATATCAACGCCTGCACGCTACAAAGATATCAACGCCCGCGCTACAGAGGCATCAACGCCCGCGCTACAGAGATATCAGCGCCCACGCTACAGAGATATCAGCGCCCGTGCTACAGAGATATCAGCGCCCGCGCTACAGAGATATCAGCGCCCACGCTACAGAGATATCAACGCCCACGCTACAGCGATATCAACGCCCGCGCTACAGAGATATCAGCGCCCGCGCTACAGAGATATCAGCGCCCATGCTACAGAGATATCAGCGCCCGCGCTACAGAGATATCAGCGCCCATGCTACAGAGATATCAGCGCCCACGCGCTACAGAGATATCAGCGCCCGCGCTACAGAGATATCAGCACCCACGCTACAGATATCAGCGCCCGCGTTAGATATCAGCGCCCGCGCTACAGAGATATCAACGCCTGCGCGCTACAGAGGTATCAACGCCCGCTCGCTACAGAGATATTAACGCCCAGGGTTCTAAATTAACGGGGGCTCGGGGCAAAATGCCCTAGAAAATGGACAAAATGCCCCCGAAAATCAGTTAAGGGGGGCAGAAAATGCCCCAGACAGTTTACTAATTATATATATAATTATATATATGATCTACAGTGCGAGCATTTCCCTTGTATTTGCCCCTAATAATATGTGTGTGTGCGCCACCCGGAAAAATCATTTACTCGAGACGAGTGACTATTACAAAACAGCTCCGCTGTTATAATAGTCCCACATTACACAAGGCGCATAAACGTCCAATCACAGTAGCGCCCGAAAACAAAGTCACGGTACCGGCTTAGGCAAGTTATACATTCAGAATCAGACAACGCAAAAAAATCAGCCAGCCATGAAGCCCATTCATTTTTATTTTGAGCAAAAGAGAGACGAGGAGAAAGAGAGGAATCCGGCTGACATGGCTTTTGAAGTGATATTCGCACGTGTTTTTGCGGGTCCAGTCCCCACGGTATGTTGACAGAATTCGCAAAACACCTTATCGACTGAAGCATAAAAGTCATTAGGATACTGCTCTGCTCTGAATTTAGGGCTTAGTGGGGAATTTCTTCCGACGTTAACGTTAACGACGCACCGAAGCAGCTAGACCATTTCTCCGTGTTGTGTGTAACACGCAGCGGTCCCCGCCTCCTCCCTCCTTGCAACAAACGTTCCACCCAAAAACGGAATTTCTATTTCATAATGAATTAAATAATTGTATAAAGAATTTTCAATGTTCTGTCATCTAATAATATATTCCATTACCTTTCCTATCTGTATCAAAGTCAAAATGTTGGTATCATAACAACACTACAACATACAAAAGCAGCTTGACAACCGATATCCTTTGCGTTTGATTGAAAACTTTATTAACAGATTGCAGAATGGGTACAATACAGTACAGCTCAATACACACAAGTTAAGAGATGCAGACCAGAGAAAGACTTTCGTCTTGTTTACATCAGGGTCCCCCATTTTCAATTCATAGTGTGCACACGCACAGTATAATAATGCATGAGATAAATAGTTAATAAACTCTGTTACTTGAACAATTTTCACTGTGCTCCTAAATTTCTTTGTGTGCTCCTAAATTTGTATTTAGATTTTATTTATTAACATTTTATTTAGGAGCACATGTGCTCCTTGGGAAAAAGGTTAGCGTAGAGCCCTATATATGGAGACATTAACATTACGTTATCAAACATAGGGACGAAGACTGTAAAAAAAAGTGTCAACAATGTTTTATAATCCTTATGTTAATTTTCATCATAAAAATTCAGTGCCCCCGAAATACAAAAAAAAGCCCCCGAAAATCAATTAAGGGGGGCAAAAAAAGCCCTTGAAAAAAAAATGTTAATTTCTAACCCTGTTAACGCCCGCGTGCTATAGTGTGTTGGTGTCTAAAGGCCATGCGCAGAGCGGTCGGACGCACTACAGTGTGCTGGTGCTAGAGGCCACACACAGAGAGGTCGGACGCACTACAGTGTGCAGGTGCTAGAGGCCACGCGCAGAGCGGTCGGACGCACTACAGTGTGCAGGTGCTAGAGGCCGTGCGCCGAGGGTTCAGTGAATGTATTCTGGAGTCGCTGTGAGTCAATCCTCTCCCAGTGTATTTCTCTATAGAGTCGCACAGAGTCTGTGCTTTTTGGTCTGGTATCTGGCTTGTTTACATGTTTAAATATCACGTGGGCGTTGTTGCCAGTAAACTGAGGCTTCTTGTACAGGAAGAGAGCCGACTCCCCTGTGATTGGCAGAAAGAGTCGTCGTCGAAGCAGTCTTCCCGTCTGTGTTGGACTGCAGAGATGTAATTTATTAGACATGCGGTGGCTTCCACTCTTAACCCTTTCACTACCACACTACAGAAGGTTAACCCCCTCTCACTACCACACTACAGACGGTCTGTGGTGTGGTAGTGAAGGGGTAAACCTTCTGTAGTGTGGCAGTGAAAGGGTTTGTTAACCCGTTGTCGTGTTCCAGTGAAAGGGTTAACCTTCTGTATTGTCACAGTGAAAGGGTTAACCTTCTGTAGTGTGGTAGTGAAAGGTTAACCTTCTGTAGTGTGGTAGTGAAAGGGTTAACCGTCTGTAGTGTGGTAGTGAAAGGTTAACCTTCTGTAGTGTGGTAGTGAAAGGTTAACCTTCTGTAGTGTGGTAGTGAAAGGTTAACCTTCTGTAGTGTGGTAGTGAAAAGGGTTAACCCTTTGTCGTGTGGTAGTGAAAGGTTAACCTTCTGTAGTGTGGTAGTGAAAGGTTAACCTTCTGTAGTGTGGTAGTGAAAAGGGTTAACCCTTTGTCGTGTGGTAGTGAAAGGGTTAACCCTTTGTCGTGTGACAGTGACAGGGTTAACCTTCTGTATTGTCACAGTGAAAGGGTTAACCTTCTGTAGTGTGGTAGTGAAAGGTTAACCTTCTGTAGTGTGGTAGTGAAAGGGTTAACCGTCTGTAGTGTGGTAGTGAAAGGTTAACCTTCTGTAGTGTGGTAGTGAAAGGGTTAACCTTCTGTAGTGTGGTAGTGAGAGGTTAACCTTCTGTAGTGTGGTAGTGAAAGGTTAACCTTCTGTAGTGTGGTAGTGAAAGGTTAACCTTCTGTAGTGTGGTAGTGAAAAGGGTTAACCCTTTGTCGTGTGGTAGTGAAAGGTTAACCTTCTGTAGTGTGGTAGTGAAAGGTTAACCTTCTGTAGTGTGGTAGTGAAAAGGGTTAACCCTTTGTCGTGTGGTAGTGAAAGGGTTAACCCTTTGCCGTGTGACAGTGACAGGGTTAACCTTCTGTATTGTCGCAGTGAAAGGGTTACCCATTTGGTAGTGTGGTAGTGAAAGGGTTAAGCCCGTAAGACTCTGTAGTACATCATTCATTAGATTAGATCAGATTCATTAGTCATGCGATGTATCACCGGTGATGGTGATGGTTCTCGCCATTGTGTCCTGACTCCTGTATAATGGGGTTGTATGGTCCTCGCTGGCAGAGCGCTGAGAGCTGCACTGGCATCAATTTCTATATAAAGCCATCATTGGAGAATTGCCAAATTGACTGGATTGGACACCCGGGCCCTCATTTATCAACAGTTCTTAAGCACAGAATTTAGAATGTGTGCACGCACAAAAAAAACGGGATTTATCACACGTGCGTACACAGGTCGTACGCACACCTGTCTTGATAAATATCACTTTGATCCTACGCTGGAGCTCGTGCATGGTTTTAAGTATTTGCATACCAGAACCGCCCCGATTATCCATATATAGTCATGAAACACCCCCATGGGATGTGAAATAATGGTCTAACCCGAGCTAACTCTGAGAGACTTCACTGAGAGCAAGATTGATCACCGAGGTCCAACCAACAAATTGAACGTATACAGCATTTCCCGTTGTGAACAATCTTATTTGGAAACATGACAACACAGAATAATAGTATTTAGCGTTTTATTTTAAACAATATTTAATCGTATGATTATAGATATTTTTTGAGAATAAATAAATCCAATGAAGTTGCCAAGTTCACAGACAACTCCGCTGAGGAGGAGGGAGCGTGTAGACTATCTTCGGTGCGCTGGGAGCCAAGGGTGTTGACTGACCCAGTCCTGCTACAGAACCAGCACATTGACAGAAATAAATGACAAGCTGACCCGACATTAAGCACTGTAATGACTGAAATTAAATCAATTTCAGCAGGCCAACTCTGCGCTCTACAATGCCTATTGTGTGCGCTAGTCATGAGCCCGTGGTTCTGGTCAGAGTCATTATGGCTTCAGTGGATAACCCTGATCTGCATTTAAGTGATGTTTTAGATACCCCAGTAATAACATTACAATTGAATTAAATACAATTAGGCCTGAATGAGACTCCGGCCACCGGCACATTATCAACAAATGCGCATCGCAGATTATCTGTACATTGACCGAGTGGAATCCCGTTCACATTACTGGATTTGTTTATTGATGGAGCATTGAAAGCTATATGGGTACAGTCTATATATTGCTCCGATGATGTTGGGTAACCTGGCGTAAAATCCTCTCTTGGCCTCCTGTTATTGATATATGGATATTGTATGTAGTTGGTGGGGTTGGGGAAATTAGACATCCAACACTGCGTTTTGCTCCACGCTCCAATGTGGGTCTCAAATTGCGGTACAAATCAAGGAGAATGTGTCTCGGGTAGCGAACTCTACTTAATATTATTATGTTCTCTCTCTCTGCAAATAGACATGCCCTATATCTCTGAAAACATCTGAGCGCACACCGGAGAAGTATTCCTATAATAACGCTATGAACCAGGCTGAATTCATTCGGAAATACCTATTCCACATGCTATTTAGGGTTTGACAATAATTACACTACTATCGCTATTTCACAATGAACTATAATGAATTACGGTTCATACAGAACACGTCCCTGTGTCGGGAGTAATGCACGGAAGCTTATTTCCGCATTGAAACATGCATGAAACTGAGGAGCGCATATGCCGTCTGTATGCAGTAACGATATTCTACCACCGGGCGTCAGCTACGCATGCTCCGAGCTGTGCGTAGATATAAGCACAAAGTCAAGCACAAGTTCAAATTGATAAGTCCCACACTTTGCTTAGAAATGATCGTACGCACGGGTTAAGCACATATCTGTGCGTACGCAACGTTGATAAATGAGGGCCCTGGACCCTACCCTATAGTCCACGCCAGCGTTTCCGTTAGCCGGTAATTACCGGTATTTGACCGGCAAAATCTGTTGAAGTCCGACATATTTAATCTCTCCGGTCTTAATGTCCGGTGAAAATAATTCCCTCTAAGCACAATTTGATTATTTGAATTGTATTAAAATAGGCTAAAATTAAATAGCCTATGCGATGAACGAAACAATCATTACATTTGCTTCATCGTTGCTTCTAATAATGACAACGACGTTGTCAGCGAGAGCTTAGTGCTGGGTTTCAAATGCATGTGCAGCTGCAGAGCCGGAGCAGCAGCGGCACAGTGCAGTACTCCAATTCAGCCATTGGCAATTCAGCTGTTGGGTGGGGGGCGCTGCTGAGCGGTCCCCAGATAGAGCCAGAAAAGAGCCAGAAAACAGCTGAATCTGCTGCTCTGCATTGACATACTCTCGCAAATAAGTCATTGGGAGGTGGAGAGAGAGAGAGTCGTCACGCAAACCCACGATAATGTTGCCGTCTCTCTCTGCCAAATTTCTCAGTTCTTCGCTTGATATAATTAATACAAATGTCCAATATAACGGAATTCGTTAGCTCATAAAAATGTGATTATAACAGACTGCTGTTTATTAATGTCGGGCGACTGCCCACGGACACCTATTTGATTTAAAGTCGGCAGCAGCACGGAGTCTCGGGACTTATTTTATTTGGAATATAATGACTATACGCAAAAGTAGCCTAGTTTTAAGTAAAAATATTATAAATCTACATGCCTTGATGATGTCATTCTTTTGTTTTGTTGTCATTCTTTTGCCTATCAATTGTTTTTAAGCTCAATAAACTCTGACCGGAATCTCTCATTTGACCGGTAGATTGAAATCTACCGGACACTGAGGCCGGCAACAATTTTTTCTAACGGAAACCCTGGTCCACGCTCCAATGATTGGCTTTGATACTTTGGTATCCTTATGATTGCAGTTATTGTATATTTGTTGTATTTATCATGTATGTATGTATGTATGTATGTATGTATGTATGTATGTATGTATGTATGTATGTATGTATGTATGTATGTATGTATGTATGTATGTATGCATGCTTGACAGAGTCTGCGGGGGGGGGGGGGGGCATTCGTGGGCCCCAAAGTCATGCCCGTGTTCTTCTTTCGCCAGAGAAAAGGACGTATATATCCGCGGCAATATCCCTCACGTCATATTATATCCTTGTTTCCAGAATTTCATTGGCTACAAAAACGGTCAATAATTTGTAAACAGACGCTCGTTGGCTGTTTGGTCTTATAACCCGAAATTGGAAGCACATAATAGGACAAGTAGAGTGTCAATCAAACTGTGATCATAGACAATAACACAGCGTGACTGCGACAGACGAGGGCAAAATGTGCAGCAACGGCCGATCGTTAAGAGGTTAATTAATTATTTTTATTATAGTAAAAGTCAGACACTTTCCTTTATAAATAGGCTATATGGGCTATTATTAAATTAAATGAAACAGAAATGATCTTAAAAGAAGTGTCTGTGTGATTGCCGATTGGTGCGTTTGAATTTGTTATTACGTAATTGTGTCACGGTTGAGTCGGAGCGTGAGTGAGTGAGATGAGCACCCGCAGAGGGGGTCAGGGACGGTGGAACACGAGGAGACACTAAAATGGACATAAGTAAATGGTTGCACGTCCTCACGGCCTCCTCCGACATCTAACGTCGGAGCAACAAATCCAAATCCCAGCACCTCTCCAATCCACCTCATTCATAAAGCACATTTAAACACTGGTAGTGCTGTAGGAGTCCGTCAAACATATTTACATACAATAAAAGGATGAAAAAAAAGGAAGACAGAGAGAGAGGAAGACAGAGAGAGAGAGAGAGAGAGAGAGCGAGAGAGAGCGAGCGAGAGCGAGAGCGAGAGCGAGAGCGAGAGCGAGAGCGAGAGAGAGAGAGAGAGAGAGAGAGAGAGAGAGAGAGAGAGAGAGAGAGAGAGAGAGAGAGGAAGACAGAGAGAGAGTAGGCGCTACTGGAACCCTGGCTGTGATCATATATGTATTGATGGCAATGCTGATAGTTGTACAGTACCTACTTAACCCTTTCACTAACACACTACCAAAGGGTTAACCCTTACACTGCGACAATACAGAAGGTTAACCCTTTCACTGCCACACACGACAAAGGGTTAACCCTTTCACAACCACACTACAGACGGTTAACCGTGGTGTGGTAGTGAAAGGGTTAAACATTATTGTGCACAGTAGGCTACTCAGTGTGTGGTTTTGCCGACGCGTACACGCGCGTGTTTGTGTGAGAGAGATAGTGTGAGAGGGAGACCGTCTTATGTGCACTCACGCTTTGAGATTGGAGGTTAGTGTGTTTTTTGTGTCAGTTTGCGGGACATCCGTTTTCCGAAGCCTATATTTTACGTCACTGTTTGAGTTCTTGAATGGGAACGTATGCCCCCCTGCTGTGAGCCTATGCCCTCCCATTAGATTGGTTCCGACGCAGACTCTGGCTCGACGTCATTTGAGATTTTCGAGGTGAAATAAAAGATTGAATGAATTATGATTATGTTGAGTCTGAATAGACCGCACATCCTAGCTTTCCTCACGTCAAGACCCCTTGGTCCTCAGTATTACACACACCAATGGTTAACAACTTTTACTACGATCGCCACAGTCCATTTTTTAACCTATTTATTCCTCTCCATAGTGCAGATCCTTGGTTGACTGTCAACCTATCCACCAGGTTTGAGCCAAATGAGGTAAGAACTGCACCACGTTTTTAGTTATGGACAGACAGGCAGACAGGACAGACGGACAGATGATCTCCTTGCACTAAGGAGTCCATACAACTTTGATAACGTTCTCCTGGAAATAGCCGTTGTTTGAGACGGAAACAGAAAGTTAGAACGCTGCCTTTGTCCTGGTCCTGACTGAATCTCGGTCGTTAAAGAACCCAGGACGCCTATCACAAAGAGACGGGCCATATTCCCGATCAGGTCTCTGACATCAAGGCCACCTAATCATCCCGTCCCCTTAATTGGCTGATATCAATCCCTGTCTCCTGAGCCGTTCAGCCATTGTGTAGTGTGATGTGTGCCTGGTGCCAGTGTATGGCAGCCATTGAGCCTGCATAGCCCAAGGTTCGGTGCTACACAGTGGTGGTGAAGGAGGCAATATCCACCCTACATTGTGGGGAGCGCTTTGAGTGTCTAGAAAAATGCTATATAAATGTAATAAATTATTATTATTCGTCACAGTAGCAGCTTCCAGAGTCTCCTGCACCGAACGACGACCGATTTCCATCGCAACATTATCAAAACATCATGTGGAAGCCCTTTAGAAGCTTCTCCACCAAAACGACCGCTACAAGAATGTACATATGTCAAACGGGAATGACTGTTCTATTACAGCGTACCATTATTACTACGGTTTGAATACTGATAAGATATTCCACTCTGAACTCTCTCTCTCTCCTCCCCTCTATGTTCCCTCCTCTCCCTCTTTTCCCTCCATTTAATTTACATTTAGATGGTATGCTTTAGCTAAAGATATTAGCGTGGTGCTGGCTACACTCGGTACATGCTAAACAATTCCCAACCACTGAATAAAAGCCAGCCAGCCAACCTGCCAGCCAGCCAGCCTACCAGTCAGCCAGCCAGCCAGCCTACCAGTCAGCCAGCCAGCCAGCCTACCAGTCAGCCAGCCAGCCTACCAGTCAGTCAGTCAGCCTACCAGTCAGTCAGCCAGCCTACCAGTCAGTCAGCCAGCCTACCAGTCAGCCAGCCAGCCTACCAGTCAGCCAGCCTACCAGCCAGCCAGCCTGTATTCAGTTATTTAAAGCTTATAGCATAGACAGCACTGGCTTTTAGCACCTGTGGAGTAGCTAAGCAATGGATTAAATTGGACTCCCATAGCGCTGCGAGGAGAGAGAGAGAGAGAGAGAGAGAGAGAGGGAGAGGGAGAGGGAGAGGGAGAGGGAGAGGGAGAGGGAGAGGGAGAGGGAGAGGGAGAGGGAGAGGGAGAGGGAGAGGGAGAGGGAGAGGAGAGAGAGAGAGAGAGAGAGAGAGAGAGAGAGAGAGCAGGAGAGAACGAGGGGTGGTATGAGGGAGGCAGGGGAAGGAAGGTATCTTTGTAAAAAAAAATGCAGAGCATACTGTACTGTGAGGCTGCTCCGGTCGAGACAACAGAGCTCGGTTCATCTTCATCTCTGCTGCTACTGTACCCAATCCTGTGTCTTCTGTCAAAGCTGGATTTGATGGTTTCATTTAAAAGACGTGAAGGCACACAGAAGATCACATATACTGTATATCCCATAGCTGGAAACTAGTGGGAGCTTGGGGCAAAAATACTAACCCATAAAATAGCTTCTTTACCTTGTGGGGTCCAGCCAATGTCCTTATAATGACAAAACAAACCGTCTTTTCATCACTTGTCGGGACATTTGGTTCCCACAACAGTAGGAAAACAAGGACACACACACACACACACACACACACACCCTTCTCACCTGTCGGAGGACAAACTTGTGATCCTCTGGTATTGGTTGCCGTGGTTTCCTGCACAGCTGGACAGTCAGGTAGGTGGAGATGTTGTCGCCCACAATGCACCCGGCAGGCTCCCGCGTGTTGTAGCGGATCTCGCTGTCCGTGGAGTACTCAAAGAACTAGAAGAAGAAACAATACTCAAAGAACTAGAAGAAGAAACAATACTCGAATAACTAGAAGAAGAAACAATACTCAAAGAACTAGAAGAAGAAACAATACTCAAAGAACTAGAAGAAGAAACAATACTCAAAGAACTAGAAGAAGAAACAATACTCAAATAACTAGAAGGAGAAGAAACAATACTCAAAGAACTAGAAGAAGAAGAAACAATACTTAAAGAACTAGAAGAAACAATACTCAAAGAACTAGAAGAAGAAACAATACTCAAACAACTAGAAGACGAAACAATACTCAAAGAACTAGAAGAAGAAACAATACTCAAACAACTAGAAGAAGAAGAAACAATACTCAAAGAACTAGAAGAAGAAACAATACTCAAAGAACTAGAAGAAGAAACAATACTCAAACAACTAGAAGAAAAAACAATACTCAAAGAACTAGAAGAAGAAGAAACAATACTCAAATAACTAGAAGAAGAAGAAACAACACTCAAACAACTAGAAGAAGAAACAATATTCAAAGAACTAGAAGAAGAAACAATACTCAAAGAACTAGAAAAAGAAACAATACTCAAAGAACTAGAAGAAGAAACAATACTCAAATAACTAGAGGAAGAAACAATACTCAAAGAACTAGAAGAAGAAACAATACTCAAAGAACTAGAAGAAGAAACAATTCTCAAAGAACTAGAAGAAGAAACAATACTCAAAGAACTAGAAGAAACAATACTCAAACAACTAGAAGAAGAAATTATATTCAAAGAACTAGAAGAAGAAACAATATTCAAAGAACTAGAAACAATACTCAAAGAACTAGAAGAAGAAACAATACTCAAAGAACTAGAGGAAGAAACAATACTCAAAGAACTAGAAGAAGAAACAATACTCAAAGAACTAGAAGAAGAAACAATACTCAAATAACTAGAAGAAGAAACAATACTCAAAGAACTAGAAGAAGAAACAATACTCAAAGAACTAGAAGAAGAAACAATACTCAAATAACTAGAAGAAGAAACAATACTCAAATAACTAGAAGAAGAAGAAACAATAATCAAAGAACTAGAAGAAACAATACTCAAAGAACTAGAAGAATAAACAATACTCAAAGAACTAGAAGAAGAAGAAACAATACTCAAAGAACTAGAAGAAGAAACAATACTCAAAGAACTAGAAGAAGAAGAAACAATACTCAAAGAACTAGAAGAAGAAACAATACTCAAATAACTAGAAGAAGAAGAAACAATACTCAAAGAACTAGAAGAAGAAACAATACTCAAATAACTAGAAGAAGAAGAAACAATACTCAAAGAACTAGAAGAAACAATACTCAAAGAACTAGAAGAAGAAACAATACTCAAAGAAATAGAAGAAGAAACAATACTCAAAGAACTAGAAGAAGAAACAATACTCAAAGAACTAGAAGAAGAAACAATACTCAAAGTACTAGAAGAAGAAACAATACTCAAAGAACTAGAAGAAGAAGAAACAATACTCAAAGAACTAGAAGAAGAAGAAACAATACTCAAAGAACTAGAAGAAGAAGAAACAATACTCAAAGAACTAGAAGAAACAATACTCAAATAACTAGAAGAAGAAGAAACAATACTCAAATAACTAGAAGAAGAAACAATACTCAAACAACTAGAAGAAGAAACAATATTCAAAGAACTAGAAGAAGAAACAATATTCAAAGAACTAGAAGAAGAAACAATACTCAAAGAACTAGAAGAAGGAACAATACTCAAAGAACTAGAAGAAGAAACAATACTCAAAGAACTAGAAGAAGAAACAATACTCAAATAACTAGAAGAAGAAACAATACTCAAATAACTAGAAGAAGAAGAAACAATACTCAAAGAACTAGAAGAAGAAACAATACTCAAAGAACTAGAAGAAGAAGAAACAATACTCAAATAACTAGAAGAAGAAACAATACTGAAACAACTAGAAGAAGAAACAATACTCAAAGAACTAGAAGAAGAAACAATATTCAAATAACTAGAAGAAGAAACAATACTGAAACAACTAGAAGAAACAATATTCAAAGAACTAGAAGAAGAAACAATACTCAAAGAACTAGAAGAAGAAACAATACTCAAAGAACTAGAAGAAGAAGAAACAATACTCAAATAACTAGAAGAAGAAACAATACTGAAACAACTAGAAGAAGAAACAATACTCAAAGAACTAGAAGAAGAAACAATACTCAAAGAACTAGAAGAAGAAACAATACTCAAAGAACTAGAAGAAGAAACAATACTCAAAGAACTAGAAGAAGAAACAATACTCAAACAACTAGAAGAAGAAACAATATTCAAAGAACTAGAAGAAGAAACAATACTCAAAGAAATAGAAGAAGAAACAATACTCAAATAACTAGAAGAAGAAACAATACTCAAAGAAGAAACAATGCTCAAAGAACTAGAAGAAGAAACAATACTCAAAGAACTAGAAGAAGAAACAATACTCAAAGAACTAGAAGAAGAAACAATACTCAAATAACTAGAAGAAGAAACAATACTCAAATAACTAGAAGAAGAAACAATACTCAAAGAACTAGACGAAGAAACAATACTCAAAGAACTAGAAGAAGGAACAATACTCAAAGAACTAGAAGAAGAAGAAACAATACTCAAAGAACTAGAAGAAACAATACTCAAATAACTAGAAGAAGAAGAAACAATACTCAAAGAACTAGAAGAAGAAACAATACTCAAATAACTAGAAGAAGAAGAAACAATAATCAAAGAACTAGAAGAAGAAACAATACTCAAAGAACTAGAAGAAGAAACAATACTCAAAGAACTAGAAGAAGAAACAATACTCAAAGAACTAGAAGAAGAAACAATACTCAAAGAACTAGAAGAAGAAACAATACTCAAAGAACTAGAAGAAGAAACAATACTCAAAGAACTAGAATAAGAAACAATACTCAAAGAACTAGAATAAGAAACAATACTCAAAGAACCAGAAGAAGAAACAATACTCAAAGAACTAGAAGAAGAAACAATACTCAAAGAACTAGAAGAAGAAACAATACTCAAAGAACTAAAAGAAGAAACAATACTCAAAGAACTAGAAGAAGAAACAATACTCAAATAACTAGAAGAAGAAGAAACAATACTCAAAGAACTAAAAGAAGAAACAATACTCAAAGAACTAGAAGAAGAAACAATACTCAAATAACTAGAAGAAGAAGAAACAATACTCAAAGAACTAGAAGAAGAAACAATACTCAAATAACTAGAAGAAGAAACAATACTCAAAGAACTAGAAGAAGAAACAATACTCAAAGAACTAGAAGAAGAAGGAACAATACTCAAAGAACTAGAAGAAGAAGAAACAATACTCAAAGAACTAGACGAAGAAACAATACTCAAATAACTAGAAGAAGAAGAAACAATATTCAAAGAACTAGAAGAAGAAACAATACTCAAAGAACTAGACGAAGAAACAATACTCAAAGAACTAGAAGAAGAAGGAACAATACTCAAAGAACTAGAAGAAGAAACAATACTCAAAGGACTAGAAGAAGAAACAATACTCAAAGAACTAGAAGAAGAAACAATACTCAAAGAACTAGAAGAAGAAACAATACTCAAAGAACTAGAAGAAGAAACAATACTCAAAGAACTAGAAGAAGAAACAATACTCAAAGAACTAGAATAAGAAACAATACTCAAAGAACTAGAAGAAGAAACAATACTCAAAGAACCAGAAGAAGAAACAATACTCAAAGAACTAGAAGAAGAAACAATACTCAAGGAACTAGAAGAAGAAACAATACTCAAATAACTAGAAGAAGAAGAAACAATACTCAAAGAACTAGAAGAAGAAACAATACTCAAATAACTAGAAGAAGAAACAATACTCAAAGAACTAGAAGAAGAAACAATACTCAAAGAACTAGAAGAAGAAAAAACAATATTCAAAGAACTAGAAGAAGAAACAATACTCAAAGAACTAGACGAAGAAACAATACTCAAAGAACTAGAAGAAGAAGGAACAATACTCAAAGAACTAGAAGAAGAAGAAACAATACTCAAAGGACTAGAAGAAGAAACAATACTCAAAGAACTAGACGAAGAAACAATACTCAAAGAACTAGAAGAAGAAGGAACAATACTCAAACAACTAGAAGAAGAAACAATACTCAAAGAACTAGACGAAGAAACAATACTCAAAGAACTAGAAGAAGAAACAATACTCAACGAACTAGACGAAGAAACAATACTCAACGAACTAGACGAAGAAACAATACTCAAAGAACTAGAAGAAGAAACAATACTCAAAGAACTAGAAGAAGAAACAATACTCAAAGAACTAGAAGAAGAAACGATACTCAAATAACTAGAAGAAGAAACAATACTCAAATAACTAGAAGAAGAAATACTCAAATAACTAGAAGAAGAAACAATACTCAAATAACTAGAATAAGAAGAAACAATACTCAAAGAACTAGAAGAAGAAGAAACAAACAATACTCAAAGAACTAGAATAAGAAGAAACAATACTCAAAGAACTAGAAGAAGAAGAAACAATAATCAAATAACTAGAAGAAGAAGAAACAATACTCAAAGAACTAGAAGAAGAAGAAACAATACTCAAAGAAGAAGAAGAAACCATACTCAAAGAACTAGCAGAAGAAGAAACAATACTCAAATAACTAGAATTTTGACCAAGATCATCTCGCTTTTCACATCAGCACATGCCTACACACTGTACGTGTTGGTGACGAGAGAGGGAAAGAGAGATACCATATTCAAGGCGATTGTGATAGTGTATCTCCCGCTCTTTGGAGTAAAGTACTAGAGGAAGAAGCACACCGTCATGTGTATCACCTGCATCCTGTGTGTGTGTGGTGACCAGTGATGCCAGTAACGCGTTACTAAGTAACGCGTTATTGTAATCTGATTACTTTTCCCCGAAAATAGTAATTAACGCGTTAATCTTTAAAAGCCAGTAATCTGATTGCAGTTACTTGTCCAAGTGGCTGTGCGTTACTATTTCGTTACTATCTCATCATAAAATTCATAATGCAGGCGGAATGCAGTATTTTATTTCGTTTTCGACAGTCAAAAATACATTTTGAGCTGTTTTTCTTATTGGGAGTGACGTGGTGTGGCAGTGAAAGGGTTAAATACAAGAATGTGTCCCGCGGCGTGACTGGGTTCTCTGTCTGTGAGTGAGTCTGCTTTGGTCCAATCACATTCCCCATCCACAGTCTGCGAATCAGAGGCAGAGTAGGGCGGGTCTTCACAGCACGTCATGTGACATATGCGCCAATCGTGTGACAGCAGGGCTCCGTCGTCGGAGAATTCCACCACAAAACAAAAGCATCTGGAATCACAACACTAGCCGACGCTTCAACTAGGTACAGGAGGGTTGATGGTGGCAGAGCAAAAGCTCTTATTTGCCAGATTTACAGTTAATTTACATGTTAAAGAGAGACTGATTGTATGTTTATAGAGAGACATTTATAAAAACAATTTAATAGTTACAGTTGATATAATTGAATAGTTCAGCCTGCATTTGTTAGATGTGATACACTGGTTTTGTAAAACCACTGGCTGGCTGCTCTAATGCTGTGAGCATCATAGACTGTTGCTTTACCATACTTGATGGTACAGAAGCTGAAGCACTAGTTTAACAATTTACGTTATGTGCAGAGAAACAAGTTAAAAACAATTTATGCACTTTCAATAAAGCGTTTAAAAAAACTGTTGGGGGAATGACGACGACTTCGTAACCTAGTTACTTTCAAAGTAACTAAGTTACTCTGATAATCAAGTAATCAGTAAAGTAACTTAGATTACTTTTTAAAGGAGTAATCAGTAATCAGTAATCAGATTACTTTTACAAGTAATCTGTGGCATCACTGGTGGTGACACTACGCTATGAAATGTTTGCTCGAGTGTGTGGCATTTTACAGTATCTAGTCAATGTGTGTGTGTGTGTGTGTGTGTTTTTGTTCATCTTCCCAGCATGCATTGCACTCTCATATGAAGCCCAACCCCTAGTGCCGCGAGGCCCGTCTCCAGTGGGGAGGACGTCAGCGTGAGTCCACAGAGGGGCGCTGGAATGACAACGGTACATCTCACAGGGCCTCCAGTACCACTGACGACCGTATTCAGGATCAACATGTTGGGAGAATACCGTCTCCTCTTCCTGCTGATCGCAGAGTAAACAAACACCCAGTGCAGTGTCTGTAGTCCAGGAAGATGGGAGTCCTGTGTGCTATTCCACTGTTTCTATTCCATCTGTTGTGCTACTATTGTCAGTCACAAAAAAATAAAGTAATTTTGGAACTATTTTACATCACATTTTGGAAGTCTTTTAAATAGGGATGTCCGATATTATCGGCCTACCGATATTGGCATTAAAATGTGATATCGGAAATTATCGGTATCAGTTAAAAAAATATATATAAAAATAAAAGAATTTACATTTATTTTACCTTTATTTACCCAGGCAAGCAAGTAAGAACAAATTCAGATTTTATTTATTGTCAAAAGTATGCATAATGTTGTGTTAATTCCACAACAAGAGATATGTAATGTTAATTACCTGAAATTATTCAGTTTTTGGGGGAGGGGGGGGGGGGAAACCCTGCATATATCGGTATCGGTTGATATTGGTATCGGAAATTAAGAGTTGGACAATATCGGTATAGGTCAAAAAGCCAATATCAAACATCCCTACTTTTAAATCATATTGTGGAGGTGTTCCTTCACATTTCTTAATCATCAGAAAAGACGAGTTCAACTAGAGTTCCCTTACTTCCTCATTATACTTTTGTCGCAACGTCGGCTGAACGTCTTTGATGTCAGCAACCTCATTCAGGATTTTTTTGTCAACATCGACGGCTCTATTGTCAGCCCCTCCACCCACGTCCGCAACCTAGGTATCATTCTCGACCCCAACCTTTCCTTCCTCCTGCATGTCAACCAGATCACTAAAACCGCCTTCTTCCACCTCAGGAACATTGCCTGTCTACGCCCCTCACTATCCTTCTCTGCTGCCGAAACACTGACCCACACACTTATCACTTCCCGACTGGACTACTGTAACACATTCTGTATGGCACATCCAGCAAAATCCTCAATAAATTACAATACGTCCAAAACTCTGCTGCTCGCATGCTCACCTCCACCCGCCGCTCCGACCACATCACCCCCATCCTCCACAATCTCCACTGGCTCCCCATCATGTACAGGATTCAGTTAAAAATTCTACTCATCACCTTCAAAGCCCTCAACAACCTGGCCCCCTCCTACCTCTCTGACCTCCTTCCCCAACACACGCCTACCCGCTGCCTCAGGTCCGCAGATGCTAACCTCCTCCAACCCATCAGGAGTAAGCACCGGACCTGGGGCGACAGGGCCTTCGCAGCAGCTGCCCCCACCCTCTGGAACGCCCATCCTGAAACGCCTTTTCCTTTCTCTACTAAAACTGTATTGTATTGTTTGTTTTGTAAAGTGTCTTTGAGCATTAGGAAAAGCGCTATATGAATCTGATGTATTATTATTATTCCTTTCCCAGACAATTAAGATCGGTTCCGAGCCATTGAGCTAAAGGCTCGATCACACAACACCCTGGACTCAATGGCCACTGGCCAATCAAGTCACACACCATGACACCCCACTCTCAGGTCTGTACAGACACCATGACACCCCACTCTCAGGTCTGTACAGCCCACAGACACCATGACACCCCTTCCTGACAGGGAGCGACGCGAGCGAGCGTGATTGCGAAAATGATTAAAATGTATTCGTTTCAATCAGACTATCCTGACCTGCCGCGAGCGACAGCGAACTGAGCAGCGATGTCGTTCACCCCTCAGATATTCGCTCGCTGTGTCTCTAGTTGGGCGATTACGCGGCCGAGTCCCGCCCCTAAACACTTTTTATTGGTCAAGAATAAATTTTAACTTTGCCCCCCCCCACGTGTGCTTCCAGGTAACACACACAGACACACTCGGAGTCTCGGACACGCGCCGCCTCATATCAGGACAGTGTCGCGCGCGATTTCGTCTCAAGTTCGCTCGCTCGCTCCCTGTCAGGAACCGGTATGACACCCCACTCTCAGGTCTGTACAGCCCACAGACACCACAACACCCCACTCTCAGGTCTGTACAGCCCACAGACACCATGACACCCCACTCTCAGGTCTGTACAGCCCACAGACACCATGACACCCCACTCTCAGGTCTGTACAGACACCATGACACCATGACACCCCACTCTCAGGTCTGTACAGCCCACAGACACCATGACACCCCACTCTCAGGTCTGTACAGACACCATGACACCATGACACCCCACTCTCAGGTCTGTACAGCCCACAGACACCACAACACCCCACTCTCAGGTCTGTACAGCCCACAGACACCATGACACCCCACTCTCAGGTCTGTACAGCCCACAGACACCACAACACCCCCCTCTCAGGTCTGTACAGCCCACAGACACCACAACACCCCACTCTCAGGTCTGTACAGCCCACAGACACCATGACACCCCACTCTCAGGTCTGTACAGCCCACAGACACCATGACACCCCACTCTCAGGTCTGTACAGCCCACAGACACCATGACACCCCACTCTCAGGTCTGTACAGCCCACAGACACCATGACACCCCACTCTCAGGTCTGTACAGCCCACAGACACCATGACACCCCACTCTCAGGTCTGTACAGCCCACAGACACCATGACACCCCACTCTCAGGTCTGTACAGCCCAGACACCATGACACCCCACTCTCAGGTCTGTACAGCCCACAGACACCATGACACCCCACTCTCAGGTCTGTACAGCCCACAGACACCATGACACCCCACTCTCAGGTCTGTACAGCCCACAGACACCATGACACCCCACTCTCAGGTCTGTACAGCCCACAGACACCATGACACCCCACTCTCAGGTCTGTACAGCCCACAGACACCATGACACCCCACTCTCAGGTCTGTACAGACACCATGCCACCATGACACCCCACTCTCAGGTCTGTACAGACACCATGACACCCCACTCTCAGGTCTGTACAGCCCAGACACCATGACACCCCACTCTCAGGTCTGTACAGCCCACAGACACCACAACACCCCACTCTCAGGTCTGTACAGCCCACAGACACCATGACACCCCACTCTCAGGTCTGTACAGCCCACAGACACCATGACACCCCACTCTCAGGTCTGTACAGCCCACAGACACCATGACACCCCACTCTCAGGTCTGTACAGCCCACAGACACCACAACACCCCACTCTCAGGTCTGTACAGACACCACGACACCCCACTCTCAGGTCTGTACAGCCCACAGACACCACAACACCCCACTCTCAGGTCTGTACAGCCCACAGACACCACAACACCCCACTCTCAGGTCTGTACAGCCCACAGACACCATGACACCCCACTCTCAGGTCTGTACAGCCCACAGACACCATGACACCCCACTCTCAGGTCTGTACAGACACCATGACACCATGACACCCCACTCTCAGGTCTGTACAGCCCACAGACACCATGACACCCCACTCTCAGGTCTGTACAGCCCACAGACACCATGACACCCCACTCTCAGGTCTGTACAGCCCACAGACACCATGACACCCCACTCTCAGCCTGTACAGCCCACAGACACCATGACACCCCACTCTCAGGTCTGTACAGACACCATGACACCATGACACCCCACTCTCAGGTCTGTACAGACACCATGACACCATGACACCCCACTCTCAGGTCTGTACAGACACCATGACACCCCACTCTCAGGTCTGTACAGCCCACAGACACCATGACACCCCACTCTCAGGTCTGTACAGACACCATGACACCATGACACCCCACTCTCAGGTCTGTACAGCCCACAGACACCATGACACCCCACTCTCAGGTCTGTACAGCCCACAGACACCACGACACCCCACTCTCAGGTCTGTACAGACACCATGACACCCCACTCTCAGGTCTGTACAGCCCACAGACACCACAACACCCCACTCTCAGGTCTGTACAGACACCATGACACCCCACTCTCAGGTCTGTACAGCCCACAGACACCATGACACCCCACTCTCAGGTCTGTACAGCCCACAGACACCATGACACCCCACTCTCAGGTCTGTACAGACACCATGCCACCATGACACCCCACTCTCAGGTCTGTACAGCCCACAGACACCATGACACCCCACTCTCAGGTCTGTACAGCCCACAGACACCACAACACCCCACTCTCAGGTCTGTACAGCCCACAGACACCATGACACCCCACTCTCAGGTCTGTACAGCCCACAGACACCATGACACCATGACACCCCACTCTCAGGTCTGTACAGCCCACAGACACCATGACACCATGACACCCCACTCTCAGGTCTGTACAGCCCACAGACACCACAACACCCCACTCTCAGGTCTGTACAGCCCACAGACACCACAACACCCCACTCTCAGGTCTGTACAGCCCACAGACACCATGACACCCCACTCTCAGGTCTGTACAGCCCACAGACACCATGACACCCCACTCTCAGGTCTGTACAGACACCATGACACCCCACTCTCAGGTCTGTACAGCCCACAGACACCATGACACCCCACTCTCAGGTCTGTACAGCCCACAGACACCACAACACCCCACTCTCAGGTCTGTACAGCCCACAGACACCATGCCACCCCACTCTCAGGTCTGTACAGCCCACAGACACCACAACACCCCACTCTCAGGTCTGTACAGCCCACAGACACCATGACACCCCACTCTCAGGTCTGTACAGCCCACAGACACCATGACACCCCACTCTCAGGTCTGTACAGCCCAGACACCATGACACCCCACTCTCAGGTCTGTACAGCCCACAGACACCATGACACCCCACTCTCAGGTCTGTACAGCCCACAGACACCATGACACCCCACTCTCAGGTCTGTACAGCCCACAGACACCATGACACCCCACTCTCAGGTCTGTACAGCCCACAGACACCATGACACCCCACTCTCAGGTCTGTACAGCCCACAGACACCACAACACCCCACTCTCAGGTCTGTACAGCCCACAGACACCATGACACCCCACTCTCAGGTCTGTACAGACACCATGCCACCATGACACCCCACTCTCAGGTCTGTACAGCCCACAGACACCATGACACCCCACTCTCAGGTCTGTACAGCCCACAGACACCATGACACCCCACTCTCAGGTCTGTACAGCCCACAGACACCATGACACCCCACTCTCAGGTCTGTACAGCCCACAGACACCATGCCACCATGACACCCCACTCTCAGGTCTGTACAGCCCACAGACACCACAACACCCCACTCTCAGGTCTGTACAGCCCACAGACACCATGACACCCCACTCTCAGGTCTGTACAGCCCACAGACACCATGACACCCCACTCTCAGGTCTGTACAGCCCACAGACACCACAACACCCCACTCTCAGGTCTGTACAGCCCACAGACACCATGACACCCCACTCTCAGGTCTGTACAGCCCAGACACCATGACACCCCACTCTCAGGTCTGTACAGCCCACAGACACCATGACACCCCACTCTCAGGTCTGTACAGCCCACAGACACCACAACACCCCACTCTCAGGTCTGTACAGCCCACAGACACCATGACACCCCACTCTCAGGTCTGTACAGCCCACAGACACCATGACACCCCACTCTCAGGTCTGTACAGCCCACAGACACCATGACACCCCACTCTCAGGTCTGTACAGCCCACAGACACCATGACACCCCACTCTCAGGTCTGTACAGCCCACAGACACCATGACACCCCACTCTCAGGTCTGTACAGCCCACAGACACCACAACACCCCACTCTCAGGTCTGTACAGCCCACAGACACCATGACACCCCACTCTCAGGTCTGTACAGCCCACAGACACCATGACACCCCACTCTCAGGTCTGTACAGCCCACAGACACCATGACACCCCACTCTCAGGTCTGTACAGCCCACAGACACCACAACACCCCACTCTCAGGTCTGTACAGCCCACAGACACCACAACACCCCACTCTCAGGTCTGTACAGCCCACAGACACCATGACACCCCACTCTCAGGTCTGTACAGCCCACAGACACCATGACACCCCACTCTCAGGTCTGTACAGCCCACAGACACCATGACACCCCACTCTCAGGTCTGTACAGCCCACAGACACCATGACACCCCACTCTCAGGTCTGTACAGACACCATGACACCCCACTCTCAGGTCTGTACAGCCCACAGACACCATGACACCCCACTCTCAGGTCTGTACAGACACCATGACACCCCACTCTCAGGTCTGTACAGACACCATGCCACCATGACACCCCACTCTCAGGTCTGTACAGCCCACAGACACCATGACACCCCACTCTCAGGTCTGTACAGCCCACAGACACCATGACACCCCACTCTCAGGTCTGTACAGCCCACAGACACCATGACACCCCACTCTCAGGTCTGTACAGCCCACAGACACCACAACACCCCACTCTCAGGTCTGTACAGCCCACAGACACCACAACACCCCACTCTCAGGTCTGTACAGCCCACAGACACCATGACACCCCACTCTCAGGTCTGTACAGCCCACAGACACCATGACACCCCACTCTCAGGTCTGTACAGCCCACAGACACCATGACACCCCACTCTCAGGTCTGTACAGCCCACAGACACCATGACACCCCACTCTCAGGTCTGTACAGCCCACAGACACCATGACACCCCACTCTCAGCCTGTACAGCCCACAGACACCATGACACCCCACTCTCAGGTCTGTACAGCCCACAGACACCATGACACCCCACTCTCAGGTCTGTACAGCCCACAGACACCATGACACCCCACTCTCAGGTCTGTACAGCCCAGACACCATGACACCCCACTCTCAGGTCTGTACAGCCCACAGACACCATGACACCCCACTCTCAGGTCTGTACAGCCCACAGACACCATGACACCCCACTCTCAGGTCTGTACAGCCCACAGACACCATGACACCCCACTCTCAGGTCTGTACAGCCCACAGACACCATGACACCATGACACCCCACTCTCAGGTCTGTACAGCCCACAGACACCATGACACCACAACACCCCACTCTCAGGTCTGTACAGCCCACAGACACCATGACACCCCACTCTCAGGTCTGTACAGCCCACAGACACCATGACACCCCACTCTCAGGTCTGTACAGCCCACAGACACCACAACACCCCACTCTCAGGTCTGTACAGCCCACAGACACCATGACACCCCACTCTCAGGTCTGTACAGCCCACAGACACCATGACACCCCACTCTCAGGTCTGTACAGCCCACAGACACCATGACACCCCACTCTCAGGTCTGTACAGCCCACAGACACCATGACACCCCACTCTCAGGTCTGTACAGCCCACAGACACCATGACACCCCACTCTCAGGTCTGTACAGCCCACAGACACCATGACACCCCACTCTCAGGTCTGTACAGCCCACAGACACCATGACACCCCACTCTCAGGTCTGTACAGCCCACAGACACCATGACACCCCACTCTCAGGTCTGTACAGCCCACAGACACCATGACACCCCACTCTCAGGTCTGTACAGCCCACAGACACCATGACACCCCACTCTCAGGTCTGTACAGCCCACAGACACCATGACACCCCACTCTCAGGTCTGTACAGCCCAGACACCATGACACCCCACTCTCAGGTCTGTACAGCCCACAGACACCATGACACCCCACTCTCAGGTCTGTACAGCCCACAGACACCACAACACCCCACTCTCAGGTCTGTACAGCCCACAGACACCATGACACCCCACTCTCAGGTCTGTACAGCCCACAGACACCATGACACCCCACTCTCAGGTCTGTACAGCCCACAGACACCATGACACCCCACTCTCAGGTCTGTACAGCCCACAGACACCATGACACCCCACTCTCAGGTCTGTACAGCCCACAGACACCACAACACCCCACTCTCAGGTCTGTACAGCCCACAGACACCATGACACCCCACTCTCAGGTCTGTACAGCCCACAGACACCACAACACCCCACTCTCAGGTCTGTACAGCCCACAGACACCATGACACCCCACTCTCAGGTCTGTACAGACACCATGACACCCCACTCTCAGGTCTGTACAGACACCATGACACCCCACTCTCAGGTCTGTACAGCCCACAGACACCATGACACCCCACTCTCAGGTCTGTACAGCCCACAGACACCACGACACCCCACTCTCAGGTCTGTACAGCCCACAGACACCATGACACCCCACTCTCAGGTCTGTACAGCCCACAGACACCATGACACCCCACTCTCAGGTCTGTACAGCCCACAGACACCATGACACCCCACTCTCAGGCTGTACAGCCCACAGACACCACGACACCCCACTCTCAGGTCTGTACAGCCCAGACACCATGACACCCCACTCTCAGGTCTGTACAGCCCACAGACACCATGACACCCCACTCTCAGCCTGTACAGCCCACAGACACCATGACACCCCACTCTCAGGTCTGTACAGCCCACAGACACCATGACACCCCACTCTCAGGTCTGTACAGCCCACAGACACCATGACACCCCACTCTCAGGTCTGTACAGCCCACAGACACCATGACACCCCACTCTCAGGTCTGTACAGCCCACAGACACCATGACACCCCACTCTCAGGTCTGTACAGCCCACAGACACCATGACACCCCACTCTCAGCCTGTACAGCCCACAGACACCATGACACCCCACTCTCAGGTCTGTACAGCCCACAGACACCATGACACCCCACTCTCAGGTCTGTACAGCCCACAGACACCATGACACCCCACTCTCAGGTCTGTACAGCCCACAGACACCATGACACCCCACTCTCAGCATGTACAGCCCACAGACACCATGACACCCCACTCTCAGCATGTACAGCCCACAGACACCACCCCAACCCTATACGGTTAACCGCCTGTAGTGTGGTAGTGAAAGGGTTAACCTTCTGTAGTGTGGTTGTGAAAGGGTAAATACACAGGTCATGATAAACGATGGAACTGGGTTTGCACGTGAAAGTCCCGCCGCTGTGACCGTGCCCAGGCTACAGGGAGGGACTGGGATCTGTGATTATACCCGCAAGGCGCCGGAGGGGGTGTTGCCATCACGCCTGTGTGTGTCAGTCTGTCACCAGAGGAAGAGCTGTCCCTTCCAGTTCCATCCCTTACTGGTTGATTGCAGTTTTTAAATTAAAATGGATATCAAACATCAAGATATTCCCTACGTCAAATCATGGGACAATGAAGTATTATATAACGTCATTTCTAAACTGTATTTGAACATGATTTAAAGGGCATTCTAAAATTAGGTCAACCATAGGGTTGCCACACTACAGAAGGTTAACCCTTCAGTAGTAAGCTATCTGGCTGCATGTTAGCCTAGCTTAGCACAATGAATGGAAACGGACATGACCGGTTAGCCTAGGCATTGTCCAACTAACACCTCTCCCGAAGGCTAACCGGTCATGTCCGCTTTCATTCATTGTGCTAAGCTAGGCTAACGTGCAGCCAGATAGCTTTCTACTGAACGCACAGAGAGGAAACTGGTATCTATCTTGTGTCTCTCTCTGGAGAAGATAGTAAGCTAATCTCCCAAAATATTGACGTGTTCCTTTAAGATAACATTTATTCCTTTATTGATCCCCTTGGGGACCTTGCGGGCAACATGGGGGAGGGGGGAGGGGAAGTTAAGGTATGGGCAGGGTAATAGGGAGGTATAGTCTGACGTCACTTTAGTTTCCCACACGGTCCACCCGTATAGGGATTTATCATTGGGAAAATGTATTATTATTATTTAATTTTTTTAACCTTTATTTACCCAGGGTAGGTTCGCTGAGCACAGATGCTCTTTTTCAGGAACGCCCTGCTTCACATTCACACAGTTCCATTCACACCTGGGAGCTGCCCAGTACAACCACAGTTGACACCATTGGCCACTGAGCAACTCCACTGGAGCAGTTGGGGGTTAAGTGCCTTGCTCAAGGGCACTTCAGCGGCAGATTTTTCCGGGGATCGAACCGGCGACCTTCCGGTCACAAACCCGCTTCTCTAACCATTAGGCCACCGCTGCATTATCGGCTATTGTAATAATTCTGCCTCATGAACATTGGCAAGCTTTCCATTTTTGCACAAAATGAGTTCCCTTCCATCACTAACATTATTGTTTAAAGGAAAACTCCAACATTTTGGGAAATTAGCTTATTTAACATCTTCCCTGGAGTTAGACAAGAAGATACATACCTTTTTTGTCTCTGTGCGTGCATTTAGCTTTGGGAACAGTAGCTCTGTTAGCGTAGCTTAGCTTCATCACTGGAAGTGGGGCGGTGAAATAGCCTGACGTTCCCTACAGAGTCCTACAGTCACGAAATACAATCCAAATACAACTCCAAAACCTTCCTGTAAACATGTTGTGACCAGTGGCGGCCGGTGGGTACTTCGCCACTAGGGGCGCTATACCAAATATTTTGCAAACATGTACAGTACAGTACTGTACCACGCAAGACTCATGGCAAGACGTGAGCGATTCGACTCACGCTCACGGCAATGAATCGGCTCTTATGAACGAGTCGCTCAGCTGTTACTACAACAACACACAACCAGTCAAATAAAGTATAGTCTAGACTCTAATTCACAACTTGAAACACAATATAAATAGAAAAGTTAGAAACAAAACTCGCCCGTCTCCAAACACAGGCAGATCTCTCCCTCTCTCCTTCTCTCTCTCACACACAGCGCGACGTGGAATCGATTCATTACACAATCAGACCTATTATATACCAAGAATAACTTCAGTATGAGTACAGGGCTGTACACATATTTAGCATATTGTTAAACGAGCCAAGGCTAGCTATTAAACTATCGATATGAATCGAAAATCTGGGACCCTGATGTAAACAAGACAAACGTCTTTCTCTGGTCTGCATCCCCTTAACAATTGTGTGTATTGAGCCGTACTGTATTGTACCCATTCTGCAATCTGTTAATAAAGTTCTCATTCATTCATTCATTCAAACATAGACGATATTGAACAAGCCATAATCCACGTATTTTCAATCCGAGAGAGCTGCAGTAGTTAAATCAATGAGCCATCGACATAGTCAGTGTGGTAAGTAACGTTATTATTGCATCCAAGATTGATACACGGCTGGCTAGGCAGTTGGTAGTCATAGTCTTGTGTTATAAAATAAATAAACAATCAGCAATGTCTCGCTTCATGAATGGCCAGCAGTAGTACTGCTCCTAAAAAAAACTATTTACAAACGTTAACGTTAAGCACAGAGAGAGAGAGAGAGAGAGAGAGAGAGAGAGAGAGAGAGAGAGAGAGAGAGAGAGAGAGAGAGAGAGAGAGAGAGAGAGAGAGAGAGAGACTCACTGTTTAGTTGAAACGTCCAGGGCAGGAGAGCTTGATAAACGTGTATAATCCGCCATATAGCTTGTTAGCCAAGTGTTAGCTGAGCTCGTTAGCACAACACTCAACAAGTACATTCCTTTGTCCATTTCCGCTCGAACAGACTGCAAACTACCTGGCGTTCTATCGCCATGCTCTAAGACAAACTCTAACCTTAACCAACTTTGAAAGAGTGCCTAAGCTTAACAGTCTAAAGAACTTGCAGTCACGGACGCTCTAAGACAAACAACCTAGCCCAACCTAGGAACCAAGCTAGAAGCTAGAATTGGAACATTAGAAATTGGATTCGGCCAATCAGAAATCGTCTCTGTGAAATTCTGCCATGGAAAAAAATACTGGCGTCGGCCAATCAGAGAGCGTCTCCGCGAAATGCGGCTATGGAAATTCTTCACGGAAGTTCACGCTGCTGCCTAGACCGCTTCAAATCGCGCTCGGATTCCAACATAATAGTCATATTTCAACGCACAACGCCGTATGCACTGATTGGCTGTGACGGAGACAGCGATCAAACTGTGACGCGCACTCAGAGCGCTATCGCTTCTAGCCCGGGCGAGAAATACGAAAAAATAAAAAATAAACGTCACTTGCTGCTCATGAAAACGATGTTTTTTTAATTTAGATAATAACGTTATATTGCGCATTGGAAATACAAACATACTTAAAATGAGTAAATATTATTCATTTTAAACATGTTTATATTATTTATAGGGCTATAAAACACAAAAACGAAAAAGTTTTATTGTCTTCTTCTCTGATTTAACAGCAGCTGGCCAGCAGGTGGGTCGGCGCCCTTGCGCCCCTAGTGGCGAGCCGCCACTGGTTGTGACCTGTGTATTTACCACATGGAGAAATAAAAAATAATTGAATTCGACAATTACGTTTTCTAAGCAAATATACTCTGAAATTTTTTTTGCCTAACCACTCGTCTCTGGGCGCAGTCAGTGATTTCAACGTGAAGCCGTGTTTGTTGATATTCTCATTCATTCAAAAGATCCGAACCGATTGAAGTTTATGGATACCATGACTTAAAATCCTCTTACCTTGACGATTAAAAGCCTCCCCAATTTAGAAAACAGTAATCCAATGGCTGGTATTGATAATATAATACTAACTACTGCACGTAGCTAACCGAAGCTAACACAGAACCGGACGGTCAACAAAGCAAATATAATGACTTCCTTTTCTGGGGGGTTTCAAAATAAAAGAGCGACGTCTATAGCAGCGGAAAACGTTTATTTTGTACATTATCTAACGTTAACACGAACCTAAACTAACTTTAGGTTAGTTGTAACGTTAGTTTAGGTTCGTGTTACCGTTAGATAATGTACAAAATAAACGTTTTCCGCTGCTATAGACGTCGCTCTTTTATTTTGAAACCCCCCAGAAAGGAAGTCATTATATTTGCTTTGTTGACCGTCCGGTTCTGTGTTAGCTCCGGTTAGCTCCGTGCAGTAGTTAGTATTATATTATCAATACCAGCCATTGGATTACTGTTTTCTAAATTGGGGAGGCTTTTAATCGTCAAGGTAAGAGGATTTTAAGTCATGGTATCCATAAACTTCAATCGGTTCGGATCTTTTGAATGAATGAGAATATCAACAAACACGGCTTCACGTTGAAATCACTGACTGCGCCCAGAGACGAGTGGTTAGGCAAAAAATTGTTCAGAGTATATTTGCTTAGAAAACGTAATTGTCGAATTCAATTATTTTTTATTTCTCCATGTGGTAAATACACAGGTCACAACATGTTTACAGGAACGTTTTGGAGTTGTATTTGGATTGTATTTCGAGACTGTAGGACTCTGTAGGGAACGTCAGGCTATTGCCCCCCGCCACTTCCAGTGATGAAGCTAAGCTACGCTAACGGAGCTACTGTTTCCAAAGCTAAATGCACGCACAGAGACAAAAAAGGTATGTATCTTCTTGTCTAACTCCAGGGAAGATGTTAAATAAGCTAATTTCCCAAAATGTTGGAGTTTTCCTTTAAGCATTTTTGGTTGAAATTAAATTATACGTAATTATTTTACGATTAATTGCGAATAGTTTCATGTTGAGCTATAGATTGTGGATGAATACACAGAAAGGTACACCATGCCAATGTTCATGCTTTGTGTTTTAAACGAGACGATTTAGAAATGTGTCCATTAGAAATGCATTGCAATTTCAAGCGAGGTGGACCGGCCGGAAACAACAATGACGTAACCACTACACCTCCCTATAGTAGCAAGATATAAATAATAGGCAATCAAATTAGATCTAATTTAAAAACCACATCCAACATCGTGCTTTATTGCGACAGGCCCATATACCAGCAGTAGAAATAGAGACCTTGTCCCATCTTTTGAATGTGTTCATTATACCCTGATGGCCATACGTATAATGGCCTCTCTGCATGAAATGGAAGGGTAAATGGACTGTATTTATGTAGCGCATTTACCCAGAGTGCTTTACATCGTATGACTCACATTAACCCTTTCAATACCACAATACAGAAGGTTAACCCTTTCACTGCCACACTACAGACGGTTAACCCTTTCACCACCACACTACATACAGTTAACCCTTTAACTACCACACTACAGAAGGTTAACCCTTTCAATACAGATGGTTAACCCTTTCACTATCACACTACAGAAGGTTAACCCTTTCACTACCACACTACAGAATAACCCTTTCACTACCACAATACAGAAGGTTAACCCGTTCACTACCACACTACAAAAGGTTAACCCTTTCACTACCACACTACAGACGGTTAACCCTTTCACTACCACACTACAGACGGTTAACTCTTTCACTGCCACACTACATACGGTTAACCCTTTACCTACCTCACTACAGATGGTTAACCTTTCACTACCACACTACAGACGGTTAACCATTTCATTACCACACTACAGAAGGTTAACCCTTTCACTACCACACTAGACTGTTAACCATTTCACTACCACACTACAGAAGGTTAACCCTTTCACCACCACACTACATACAGTTAACCCTTTAACTACCACATTACAGAAGGTTAACCATTTCACTACAGATGGTTAACCCTTTCACTATCACACTACAGAAGGTTAACCCTTTCACTACCACCCTACATAAGGATAACCCTTTCACTACCACAATACAGAAGGTTAACCCTTTCACTACCACACTACAAAAGGTTAACACTTTCACTACCACACTACAGACGGTTAACCCTTTCACTACCACACTAGACTGTTAACCCTTTCACTACCACACTACAGAAGGTGAACCCTTTCACCACCACACTACACAGTTAACCCTTTAACTACCACACTACAGAAGGTTAACCATTTCACTACATATGGTTAACCCTTTCACTATCACACTACAGAAGGTTAACCCTTTCACTACCACCCTACAGAAGGCTAACCCTTTCACTACCACAATACAGAAGGTTAACCCTTGCACTACCACACTACAAAAGGTTAACCCTTTCACTACCACACTACAAAAGGTTAACCCTTTCACTACCACACTACAGACGGTTAACTCTTTCACTACCACACTACATACGGTTAACCATTTCATTACCACACTACAGAATGTTAACCCTTTAACTACCTCACTACAGATGGTTAACATTTCACTACCACACTACAGACGGTTAACCATTTCATTACCACACTACAGAAGGTGAACCCTTTCACTACCACACTACATACGGTTAACTCTTTCACTACCACACTACATACGGTTAACCCTTTAACTACCTCACTACAGAAAGTTAACCCTTTCACTACCACACTACAGATGGTTAACCCTTTCACTATCACACTACAGACGGTTAACTCTTTCACTACCACACTACATACGGTTAACCATTTCATTACCACACTACAGAAGGTTAATCCTTTAACTACCTCACTACAGATGGTTAAACCTTTCACTACCACACTACAGATGGTTAACCCTTTCACTATCACACACATACACGGGCTGGCTCCACTGTACTTAGCTGAGCTCCTGCACCACTACACCCCATCCAGAGCCCTAAGGTCTGCTGACCAGCTGCTGCTGGAGGTGCCCAGGACCAGGCTCAAAACTAAGGGAGATAGAGCCTTCGCTGCTGCTGCCCCTGGCTCTGGAACAGCCTCCCCCACATAAGATCTGCCCAGAGTTTTTAAATCATATCCTCAAACTAAATCCTCAATTTGAATAAAGTGATTAATCTGATTAAATGAGTCGCTTTTTTATTAAATCAACTTTCTTTAATGAATATAACTGCAGTTTTTTTTAATACTATAATATTAGTGTAGCCTACTCTTTATCTTCAACTGTGAAGAAAAACCCTATTGGTTTAAACAGAATGAATAGACACATACAAAAAAAAGTTAAAATAAATTCTAATTTTGATTTAGAATTCGAATACCAACGTAACAAACGAACGTTCGAACATTCTGGCTCAGCCTGCCTGCCTGCCTGCCTGCCTGCCTGCCTGCCTGCCTGCCTGCCTGCCTGCCTGCCTGCCTGCCTGCCTGCCTGCCTGCCTGCCTGCCTGCCTGCCTGCCTGCCTGCCTGCCTGCCTGCCTGCCTGCCTGCCTGCCTGCCTGCCTGCCTGCCTGCCTGCCTGCCTGCCTGCCTGCCTGCCTGCCTGCCTGCCTGCCTGCCTGCCTGCCTGCCTGCCTGCCTGCCTGCCTGCCTGCCTGCCTGCCTGCCTGCCTGCCTGCCTGCCTGCCTGCCTGCCTGCCTGCCTGCCTGCCTGCCTGCCAGACAGACAGACAGACAGACAGACAGACAGACAGACAGACAGACAGAAAGCTAGTTAACGGTTATTGAATGGGGCTAGTATAATACATACTGTGTGTGTTTCTGAGGAGGGGACATCAGGCGTGTGTGTAATCTAAACAGGTGATGAACATCGTGGCAGTATCGAGGCTGTAATCTAAACAGGTGATGAACATCGTGGCAGTATCGAGGCTGTAATCTAAACAGGTGATGAACATCGTGGCAGTATCGGGGCTGTAATCTAAACAGGTGATAAACATCGTGGCAGTATCGAGGCTGTAATCTAAACAGGTGATAAACATCGTGGCAGTATCGAGGCTGTAATCTAAACAGGTGATAAACATCGTGGCAGTATCGAGGCTGTAATCTAAACAGGTGATAAACATCGTGGCAGTATCGAGGCTGTAATCTAAACAGGTGATAAACATCGTGGCAGTATCGAGGCTGTAATCTAAACAGGTGATAAACATCGTGGCAGTATCGAGGCTGTAATCTAAACAGGTGATAAACATCGTGGCAGTATCGAGGCTGTAATCTAAACAGGTGATAAACATCGTGGCAGTATCGAGGCTGTAATCTAAACAGGTGATAAACATCGTGGCAGTATCGAGGCTGTAATCTAAACAGGTGATAAACATCGTGGCAGTATCGAGGCTGTAATCTAAACAGGTGATAAACATCGTGGCAGTATCGAGGCTGTAATCTAAACAGGTGATGAACATCGTGGCAGTATCGAGGCTGTAATCTAAACAGGTGATAAACATCGTGGCAGTATCGAGGCTGTAATCTAAACAGGTGATGAACATCGTGGCGGTATCGAGGCTGTAATCTAAACAGGTGATAAACATTGTGGCGGTATCGAGGCTGTAATCTAAACAGGTGATGAACATCGTGGCAGTATCGAGGCTGTAATCTAAACAGGTGATAAACATCGTGGCAGTATCGAGGCTGTAATCTAAACAGGTGATAAACATCGTGGCAGTATCGAGGCTGTAATCTAAACAGGTGATGAACATTGTGGCAGTATCAAGGCTGTAATCTAAACAGGTGATTAACATCGTGGCAGTATCGAGGCTGTAATCTAAACAGGTGATAAACATCGTGGCGGTATCGAGGCTGTAATCTAAACAGGTGATGAACATCGTGGCAGTATCGAGGCTGTAATCTAAACAGGTGATGAACATCGTGGCAGTATCGAGGCTGTAATCTAAACAGGTGATGAACATCGTGGCAGTATCGAGGCTGTAATCTAAACAGGTGATGAACATCGTGGCAGTATCGGGGCTGTAATCTAAACAGGTGATAAACATCGTGGCAGTATCGAGGCTGTAATCTAAACAGGTGATGAACATCGTGGCAGTATCGAGGCTGTAATCTAAACAGGTGATGAACATCGTGGCAGTATCGAGGCTGTAATCTAAACAGGCGATAAACATCGTGGCGGTATCGAGGCTGTAATCTAAACAGGTGATAAACATCGTGGCGGTATCGAGGCTGTAATCTAAACAGGTGATGAACATCGTGGCGGTATCGAGGCTGTAATCTAAACAGGTGATGAACATCGTGGCAGTATCGAGGCTGTAATCTAAACAGGTGATGAACATCGTGGCAGTATCGGGGCTGTAATCTAAACAGGTGATTAACATCGTGGCAGTATCGGGGCTGTAATCTAAACAGGTGATAAACATTGTGGCAGTATCGGGGCTGTAATCTAAACAGGTGATTAACATCGTGGCAGTATCGGGGCTGTAATCTAAACAGGTGATAAACATTGTGGCAGTATCGGGGCTGTAATCTAAACAGGTGATGAACATTGTGGCGGTATCGAGGCTGTAATCTAAACAGGTGATAAACATCGTGGTGGTATCGGGGCTGTAATCTAAACAGGGTGATCATCGGGTATCTAATGAACTGCTTCAACGTGAGCACATCACCCCAGTCCTGGCCTCACTCCACTGGCTCCCCCCCATCAGTCACCACATTGATTTTAAATTACTTTTAACTGTTTTTAAATCCCTAAATGGCCTGGCCCCACAGTACCTGACCGAGCTCCTGCGTCTCCACACCCCATCCAGAGCCCTATGGTCAGCCGACCAACTGCTGCTACATGTGCCCAGGTCTAGGCTCAACACCAGAGGGGACAGAGCCCTTTTCCATAGCCGGCCCTAAACTGTGGAATAGCCTCCCCTTCCACATCAGGTCAGCCCAGACCCTCGAGGTCTTTAAATCCCAGTTTAAGACGTACCTATTCTCCCTGGCCTTTGACCAGAGCTGAGCCAGCCTCCTAGGTCGTTACTTTTAGTCTTTTTATGCCTTATTTTGTATTCTACTGCACTCATCCCATTTCTGCCTTGCACTATATAGTATTGTATATTAGTACACTGCATAGTATTGTATATTATATGGTAACTCAGTTACGTCTATTCTGCATCGAACATTGTACATATGTCTATACTGAACACTGTGACCTCATTTTTTACTTCTAATTTACATGCTATACTATGTTATTTTATTTCATACTTATCTTGTCTTGCACAGTCTGTGGAGCGTAACAGTAAGAAGCATTTTGTATAAAAGTATTCTGTACTTCTGTATGACAACTATTAAAGAAACTTGAAAACTTGAAACTTTTTTTTTCTATCTAAACCTGCACTTATTTGTATTTGCACTTTTATATTTACTATGTTTTGTATATATATATTTCTTCTTTGCTCTATGTTTTATCCGTGGAGCACTTTGGTACAGTCACAACTGTTGTCAATGTGCTATATAAATAAAAATGTATTGATTGATCGATTGATTCATATGCAAAACAAAAGATGTTCACCACAACTACGGGTCATTCAATAGATGTGGTTGAATTACTGTTTGAAAAACAGATTTAATAAAAGCCATAGTGGAACCCCAGCGTCGCAAACTCCACCGGACTTGCATCAAAGAAAAGCAATGGATTTCATTGAAGAATCTGAGCCAGATGTGTACTGTATGTAGTGTTGTAATCGTGTCGGCAAACCCAAGTCCTAAGTGTTCGACTCCTTGGTGCTCGAGTCCATGTCTGAGTCATGCAAAGATTCAAGTTCGAATCAAGTCTCAAGTCATCAAAACTGTGACCTGGCGGCTGGGTAGCGCAGCGGACTAAGCGCCTGCCTACCACCGCAGAGACACTGGGATCGAATCCAGCTGTCAGCGGTACCTCCGGCTTGGTCGGTCATCCATACTAACACAATTGGCAGTGTTAGCGGGTGGGAAGCCGGTGGGGTGTGTATCCTGGTCGTTGTAAACAGCGACTCCTACAGGTCGGTCGGGGCGCCTGCTCAGCAAGGAAGGGAACTGGGGGAGGTAGTGTGATCCTCCCACGCGGTACACTCCCCCAGTGAGAGTCCTCGCTGTCGGGTGAAAAGAAGCGGTTGGTTGACTCCACGTGTGTCGGAGGAAGCATGTGGTATTCTTCACCCTCCCAGACCGACAGTAGGGGGTAAGTGCGCAACGACCAGGAAGGGGATTGGCATAACGACTAACATTGGGATGGGAGGAAAATGCGGAAAAAAGGGGGGGAAATATCAATTAAAAAATAATAAACTGTGACCTGGAGCCAGACTGGATTCCCGGGTCCAGGACTCTGGTAGTACAACATAGAGCGTATAGTACCGTACCGTACCTGGTTCTGGCCCATGCCGTGACAGGGATAGAGGATGACCCGGTGGCCCACTATGTTGTGGTCGTCTGGGGGGTTGTAGTCAAAGCAGTAGCCGGCCATGCCACGGTTCTTCAGCTGCGAACAAACACAGTCACCACATCACTTAAAACACAATCACCACATCACTTAAAACACAATCACCACATCACTTAAACACAATCACCACATCTCTTAAACACAATCACCACATCTCTTAAAACACAATCACCACATCACTTAAAACACAATCACCACATCTCTTAAACACAATCACCACATCTCTTAAACACAATCACCACATCTCTTAAAACACAATCACCACATCACTTAAAACTAGTGCTGTCAGGCGATTAAAAAAAATAATCTAATTAATTACAGGATTTGTAATTAATTAATCTAATTAATCGCATTTTAATCACATAACCATTTTATGCCTGATATTCTATATTATTTTTTTTGTATTTTATTTTTGTATTATTTTTTAAACAGACATAAACAAACATGACAACACACGATAAGATATACAAGCATTATTAACAGTGCACATCCAATGAAATCACCATTTAGTTAAATTACTTATACAGGATATACCCCTAATACCTGCTATCTAATACCCTACACACGTATGCTCTAGCTCGTACCCCCCCCCTCCCGGACCCCCCATTGGATAATCCATCCATTATCCCTCGCTCCTAACCAGACACTACCATTATATGCTAGCTTTTATTCTCTCCACCACTTCTAACCACATTGTCATTTTGGATTCATTGAGACCCAAAATTCTTGCTGTAGATATTTCTTGATAAATCAGATCGAGATATGTAATAATCGAGACCTTTCGGCACATTTTTTCCGGTTGGAACCATCGTGATGCTATCAGCTTTTTAGCCACTGTGATACCCGATAAAACCAATCTCTTTAGCTGTGGATGTACTGCACCCTCAAAAACATTTCTGACACTGGGAATACATTCCCTGAGATTCATAGATGTCCCTAGAATCAGATACCAAGAACATGCAGATGGACCATATTAAAAAAAAGTCTGTAAATGTGTATTCTACATTATTATGGAATGAATGAGATACAAAAAAAAAAAGTATAAAAAAAAAAATACAAAAAAAAATGTAATTAATTTTGAGTTAATTTTCATAACGCGATAATTAGCTGTGTTGTGTAATTAATTAATCTAATTAACGTGATAAACTGACAGCCCTACTTAAAACACAATCACCACATCACTTAAACACAATCACCACATCTCTTAAACACAATCACCACATCACTTAAAACACAATCACCACATCTCTTAAACACAATCACCACATCTCTTAAACACAATCACCACATCACTTAAACACAGTCACCACAATCACCACATCACTTAAAGACAATCACCACATCACTTAAAGACAATCACCACATCACTTAAAACACAATCACCACATCACTTAAACACAATCACCACATCACTTAAAGACAATCACCACATCACTTAAAACACAATCACCACATCACTTAAAACTAGTGCTGTCAGGCGATAAAAAAATGTATCTAATTAATTACAGGATTTGTAATTAATTAATCTAATTAATCGCATTTTTATCACATAACCATTTTAGGCCTGATATTCTATAATCATATTTCAAATGGCATGTGTCCGGATGGTAGAATTCAGTACTGTATCTACAAAACCTTCTGTTTAATCATCTTCCATTTATTCATTTGCTTAGATTTTTCAGGTCTGGTCAATTTTAGCATGGTGTTATTCACAGTCAAAGATAAAAACAAAATTAATTGATATTCTCATTTGGTTCATTACAATTTACTCAAGCCTAGTAACAGACAGTATTTCGGACACTGGGAATACATTCCCTGAGATCCATAGATGTCCCTAGAATCAGATACCAAGAACTAGGCGATATAACGATAACGATAAATATCGCGATATATTTTAATAATCGATATCGAATATCGAAATAAAAAAAAAATCGAAAAATCGTTTTTTTTTTTTTTTTTTAATTTTTACCTGCAACAGGGCAGTTTTAAAACCAGAGACAGTGGACAGACTTGTCTTTCTTGCCTGCAACTTAAAGTAATGGCTTTGCTTGTCCAAATGACAATACTGACCAAATTCAGATTTCTTTTTCTCTTTTATTTTTTTTATTTTATTTATTTTGTTTGCTTTCTAATTTAAAATACATTTTGAAACCGTCTGTACACAGTAGGCTATGTGTGCTAGCAGAACTAGACTCCAGTCACGAGTCACAGTGCACATGTGCGGTGGTTTGTCCACCAAAAAAGCGCCAAAAGATCGAAAATAAACTAGCAGAGCCAGAACTGTTCAACTCCCCTGGAGCCACAGCCAGCAGAGAAGCCGGTTTACTTTAGCTTTTAAACCAGCTGCAGCCTGAGAACTGGAGTGTGAGGGGATGTAACACTAAAGATGGCGGCAATGACAAAGAATTGCTGCAAAATAAACATACATCTGTTGTTAAAAAAAAAAAAAAAAAAAAAATGTTTTTTTTTATACTTATAACAATTCGATAATTATCGATATCGAGAAATAAAATAAAATTATCATATAGTTATCGCGATATGATTTTTTTCCATATCGCCCAGCCCTACCAAGAACATGCAAATGGACCATATTAAAAAAAAAGTCTGTAAATGTGTATTATACGTTCTTATGGAATGAATGATAAAAAAAAAAAAGTTTATTAAAAAAAATTAAAAAGAAATTATTTTTTTTAAATTAATTTGAGTTAATTTTCATAACGCGATAATTTGCTGTGTAATTAATTAATCTAATTAACGCGATAAACTGACAGCCATACTTAAAACACAATCACCACATCACTTAAACACAATCACCACATCACTTAAACACAATCACCACATCACTTAAACACAGTCACCACAATCACCACATCACTTAAACACAATCACCACATCACTTAAACACAGTCACCACAATCACCACATCACTTAAAGACAATCACCACATCACTTAAACACAATCACCACATCACTTAAAGACAATCACCACATCACTTAAACACAATCACCACATCACTTAAAGACAATCACCACATCACTTAAAACACAATCACCACATCACTTAAACACAATCACCACATCACTTAAACACAATCACCACATCACTTAAACACAATCACCACATCACTTAAAGACAATCACCACATCACTTAAAACACAATCACCACATCACTTAAAACTAGTGCTGTCAGGCGATAAAAAATGTATCTAATTAATTACAGGATTTGTAATTAATTAATCTAATTAATCGCATTTTTATCACATAACCATTTTAGGCCTGATATTCTATAATCATATAATTAACGCGATAAACTGACAGCCCTACTTAAAACACAATCACCACATCATTTAAACACAATCACCACATCACTTAAACACAATCACCACATCACTTAAACACAATCGCCACATTGTGGTGGGCCGGTCTGGGCAAAAAATGCCAGTCCAGCCCTGGCTACAGTATATAGTAGGGGTGGAACTGTACGCATTCGAACCGTACACTGTTCAGTACGACCTCCACAGTTCGGGGCATGTGTGTATTGTTCGGTTAGCCTCGAGCTAGGCTAACGTTATGTTAGCCATGAGCTAACTAACTTTAGCCGCAAGCTAACTAACGTTAGCCGCAAGCTAACCGTGGAAACGCTCACAGCAAAGTGACTCCACGACACCAGAGTGGGGAAGGGGGGTATATTGACGAGGCTTGACAACAGAGGTTCAAAGATAACTGTTTGTGTTCAATAACGAGCCAGGAGACTAGAGCGTGCGTGTCAACTGTGCGTGACGCGTCTGTATTGCCAACCCATAACACAACATCATAATTTACATCCTGGTCCCTGCTGGGACGTACCAACTCCACACACCACTGTGGGGGGGTTTATATAACATTCCCCATTTCCTTTAAAAATCTTTTATAACAGTTACAAGATTGCTTAGTGCAAATCATTATTAACCATTTAATCGCCAATGACGTGTTAAGACATCATTCCTCGCCATGCGTAATCTGCCAATGACGTTTTACAGCGTCTTTGAGATCAATATTTCAAATTTCTGTCATGGTATTCATATTTCACCCACGGATCATTGACTGGTGCTGTAGGACTCCGCTCAACTCTCCAACGCTTCAACACCGCCACCTGGTGGCCGATCGGCGAGTTACAACCGGATGTTGATAATTGTGACGCCGGTGTGTCTCCCTATTCCCTCCGGCCACTCGCTATCGCTCGCGGGACTCCATCTGGACACACTGGATAATCGATCCATTGCCATAACTCGATAAACAACATTATTTGGACGTATATAGTATTATACAACCCGGAAATGGTTCGCCTAGATCAGGGGTGGCCAACCCGCTGCTCGCGAGCCGCATGCGGCTCTTTGCCCGCCAATGCTCTTCCATCCATTAAAAAAATAAAAATAAAAAATTACGTCACTCATTCCATAAGGACGTAGAAAAAACATTTAAAAAAAAATTAAATGGTCCATTTGCATGTTCTTGTTATCTGAATCTAGGGACATATGGATCAGTGTCAGAAATAGTGTGTCTGTTACTAGGCTTGAGTAAATTGTAATAAACCAAAGGAGAATATCAATTCTATTTAAAAACATTTTTTATCTTTGACTGTGAATAACACCATGCTAAAATTGACCAGACCTGAAAAATCTAAGCAAATGAATAAAGGGAAGATGATTAAATTAAACAGAAGGTTTTGTAGATACAGTACTGAATTCTGCCATCTTTTTTATAATGTAAATTTCTCCACCATTTTTCATCGTATTGCAACACCGTTTTTTGCAAGACGTTCACAGAAAGGTAGAGAAACTAACTGCATTCTGTTTTATGGCAATAACGTTCAGGTTTGTGGGAGATAATCCCAAAAAGAAAAAGAAAAAAGGAAATCCAGAAGTCAGATGATTGACAGGGGCTGGTGTGAGCTGGGTAGGGTAGTTTTTCGAAATTCGAAAGCCCTGAGTCTCTTCCTTCAAAAGACTACACTCACTTTTGGCTGTGCCACTTCCTCCTGTCAATATGCGCCGGTTTCCGACTCAATGGCCTGAGATTTCTATAATCTTATATTTCACTAATAACAGTTAAAATAATTGGTAAACAAACGTAATGCTGAAAATATACACTTTTACTGTATATCTCGGGTTTAAGAGATTAACCCTGTGAGGCCCAAATTAAAAAGACATTAGCAACTTCAGAGGCCAGAGGGTGGGACATATAAACACATTTACTATCAAATAGCATTGTGAGGCTGAACAACAGGACCAATTGACTATACATGTGCTTAACATTTTTTAAATAAACATTCTTTTTTTTAAATGGCTAAAAGTGATTTTGTAATTTTGCAACCGTGGGTCTCACAGGGTACTTTTAACCCTGTGAGGCCCAAATAAAAAAGACATTAGCAACTTCAGAGGCCAGAGGGTGAGACCTATAAACACATGAAGGGTGCCGTGATTGAAAAAAAAAGTTTGAGAAACGCTGGTATATGGTGTGGCTCTTTGTGGTACCACAGTAATTTTTGTGGCTCTTAGTCTCTGACTGGTTGGCCACCCCTGGCCTAGATCAACATCCCATAATAGCGATCTTTTTGCTCCAGTATCATCCCCCATCGCTACGAGGAAGCTGCGGTGAGTTTCAGCGTTTTTTATTATTATTATCCATACAAACTGCTATGATCTATATATCACCCATACTACATGAAACATTTAACGTCGGTCATTGCATTATAAACGACCCCCCCCCCCCCCCCCCTCCGGTCACCAGCAGATGATGAGTCATGACGTTTAGGACCTTGTACAATTGACATTTTTAATCTGGCGTCAATCGCTATCAAACTGCATTTGATGATCTAATATATGCATAAATGGCTATAACTCACGTTCTATGAAATACTGCAGAAAACGATAAAAACATATTTATACTCTAGACCGTATTTTTGTATGAATGTGTGAATGAAAAAGTAAAACGTTCCTACACCCTGAACGATAGCTAATCGATGTTGAATGGGCCATAGTAATGTCAAATTAGCAATACAATTTAAAAAGGTATAGCCCTGCAAAGTAGGTGAACATCTCCATAGACAAATAGAGCTGGCAGACTGGCTACAAGGATGGATATAAGCGTGGCAGAGAAAGGGTTAATACAAGAAACCCCATAAACGTCCTTATTTAAAACCCTAATCATCTTTTCTGTGACTTTTCCTTTTTGATAAGAAAGTCTAGTGCTGTTTGAGCATATGCATACTTTATGTTGATGGCCTTTGTCTATAATGTGGCCACAAAAATGGAAAGGTTTAATTATTAAGTTAATACTTTGACAAATGTTGCCTATATTTTTCAGTCAGTTCGGTCTTTGTGTGCCAAACATTATTTAAGGCAAACCGCTGTAAACCTTTTATTTTTTTTACCAACGAAATTTTTTGGAAATAAAAAACAACGTATATATCGAACCGAACCAAAAACCGTGAAGCCAAGACCGTGATACGAACCGAACCGTAGATTTTGTGAACCGTTCCACCCCTAGTATATAGTATAGTGTGTGTTTCAGCAGATCTCAGCTTACCTTACACACAATTCACACTGCCACTGATGTTGAAAAGGGGTGGAAAATATATTTTCACTAACATTACTGTATTATCTACTACAACCTACAAGTAGGGATGTCCCGATCTGATCACGTGATCGGAATCGGCGTCGATCACGTGCTTTTCAGAGTATCGGGGATCGGGAAAAAATAATAATAAAAATCGGCAGTCAAAAAAAAAAAAAATGTATTCAACAAACATGACCATGTCCACGTCTTAAACTCATACGGAGGCCTTAGTTTTGGTTTTAAATTACATAATATATCATCATTAATGTATTTATTGTCACACAGAGCAGAATAATTATCCACAACAAACACATTCCCCTTTAATTTTCACCGTTGCAACAAACATTCCCTTTAATTTAGACGCTACACGCTACACGCGAGTCGCGACCACATCACAACAACAACACGTCGACTCGCTCCCGAAACACGGTTAATATCCACTGACTTGAGCAGCTAGACTTAATGTCAGAGGTTTGGAACTAAGCATTTAAAAATAGAAAGTCAAGCCAGTTGCAATGTTTGCAAGGAGGAGATTCCGCGTGGAGGAAAAACTCATGAAGCAGCAGGCTGGAGGCGAAGTTTTCAAACTAACTTTTCAACAGGAGGATAACGTTACGTGACTTTATCGTCGGCGTTTCAGACCAGAATGGACCATTACGTAAGTCGAACACTGAATGTATACTAATGTGCAAACATATATTGAAACTTTTAATATTTCTCATATGAAGCAGAAGCACATTTCTCAGGGTGAATGTAATAACAAACGCCTCCGCGCTCGCGCCCCGGATATAGGCAACAGATGGGCTTGTCTCACTCTGCCAGTTTCTGACAAAAATGCGTCAAAATTGATTACTAATGTGAAAGATCGGATCGGAAACGATCGGATCGATAGATATTTAAAATCATATGATCGGGATCGGATCGGAAGCAAAAAAAGGCGATCGGGACATCCCTACCTACAAGCCATTAAAATCCCCACGTCAAACCATCTGGATGTTAGTTTCTGGGTGCGCTCGTTATCAACTCCCAAGTGCTCCAGAATGATATGCAGATTTGGATTGTAGTAGAGTAATACAATAACGTTAGCAAAAAATAAATAAATATACATATTTTTATCCTACCCAGAGATTTTCACAAGGGTTAATTACCTTATGTCTAGTGACTTTCAAACAAACAACATCACCCCGTCTCTGCATGCAAGCGCCGAGCCATATTGTATGCGAGGGCCGGACACAGAAGCACTTAGTGGTGCGTAGAAGCGTCTGTGTGTAAGCACGCCAAGGCCAGCTGTTGCATAATTTGTCCCGTGGCACATCTGGACTATGATTAGGCATTAAGGCCGATGATTACAGTTCCAAAATGGAGACATCTTGAATGTTAATGAAGAATGGGGATCTGAAAACGGTTAGGAAGTCTTTATTCTAATGGCCCAGGTCTCTTACCCTAATCAAGGCCTTGGGTTCCAACTGGTCTGGGTGCTGTTTTTAACTTCCTACGATTACAAGCCAATAGAATGAAGGCCTCTTTTAGACGTTCTCAGGAGTGCCACAAATCCCTGTTGGGCACTGGTCCAAAATAGAGCTTTCTTCTGCGCAGCATTGTGTGGGTTAATGGTTATAGAATAGAATAGATAGAATAGAAATACTTTATTCATCCCGAAGGAAATTTGGCACTACAAATCGCTCACAGTGAACATTTAGGTAGACAAAAACAAGTTTATTTTATGAAAATGAATGAAAATTATTATGAAAATCTGAAAATATTTGAAGAAGATATGCTTATTTGAATCTAGTTAATAAATCTCAAGTCTCAGAGCAGGGAAAAGCTGAGAGAATCCAATCTAAAGTTTGGCTGCATTTTTAACACCTTGGAAGTCAGGTACTAGGTGTCACAAACTGCATTTTTTAAACAAAAGACTTTACTATTTAGAGATTGTGGCGGGGTTCTTTCTCGAACTCCTCAAAACTCCCACAAACGATGGCGTAGTCGGAAAAAATCATCTTGGGTGTCGTTTTATTTGCTCCCACGGTGCAGAGGTGACATTCTTTTACAAAAACTGACACAAGTGACCAGCAAATACATTTTAATTATATTCCTAGGACGTATCTCACACCTAGGAAGCTGTTTGCTATGGGACTGGTGACCGGCGACTCTCTGCGCACTTTGTGCTCTCTGAGGGCCACTGGCATGTTTTGGGATTGCCCACCAGTAGCTCGTTTTTGGAAATCCATAACAACTAAACTTTCAAACATATGTAACCTAACAATTCCACTTACGGCAACAACACTACTCCTAAATGATATCATTACTACCGGCATCCATACAACAAAAAATAATCATTCTGGTGGGCGTTACTGCAGCCAAGAAGCTGGTAGCCATGAGGTGGAAGGAACCTGAGAAACTCACAATGATTAACTGGTCTCTGACACTACTGGATGTCATTTATATGGAAATCTCTACTACACGTGTAATTGGAGTGGGACAGGCACAATTGGAGGTGGGCTTCCAACTCTCCAAGACATTTACAACAAGCGTTGCATGGGTAAGACTAAGAGAATAATCAAAGACTCTAGCCACCCAAACAACTGCCTCTTTGAACTGCTGTGGTCAGGCAAGCGATACCGGAGTCTCATGGCAAGCACAGAGAGACTCAGAAGGAGCTTCTATCCCCAGGCCATCAGGATGCTCAACGACAATAACACTATGTAACAAACCATCAAATACACACACATCCACACACACACAACACTCACTTTAAATAAACAACTCACTGTAGCACCCACTTCACCCACTTTATATTTATATTTATTGGTAAAAGAGATTTGCACTACAACTCATACCTCATTGCATCATACCCTAAGTTGTACCTCCCCCCATTCTGATTTGTACTTTATATTGTATTGTAACTCAGTTACTAATTTTGTTCTACTCTGTGTTGTTTATTGTATATATGTATATTGAACACTTTTGTTTACACTTGTTACGTACTTCTATTTTTTACTTATCTATTTTATTTGTATCTAGCACACTCTCAGGAGCAGAACAGGAAAAAGCATTTCATATAAAAGTATTCTGTATTTTTGTATGACAACTAATAAAGAAACTTCAACTTGAAACTTGAGGCCAGCATTGAGCTGTGGGTCGCAGCGGCCGAGAAAGTTAAGGCCACCATCTAGCAGCGGAGCGGGGTTGGGGTGTTGGTCCTGGGGGGTCCTGGGGTGGGGGGATGGGAGGAAATGTCTTTTGTGGTGTCTGTGATAATATAATTTGTTTTTAGGTTCTGTATTTATTATCATAAAAAAAATATATATATTTCTACCGTCATTCTATTGTCATTATTGTTATTATCTGGTGATGTTTTGTTTATTATTATTGTATTATGTGCCGTCATGTTTTGTTTTATATTCCATATATTCCAAATTTTTCTTTTTTTTGTGTGAAACAAGTAAAATAACAAAACAAAAAGTACACTATTCCTACTATTTAAAACGAGTTCCCCAATAACTCACAAAACTAAACAAACACTTACAGCGCTTCCTTAGGTTACCGACTTAGTAACTGAGCAGGGGAAGACAGACACATAATAACAAACCGAACAAACAAAACACTTACGACGCTTCACTAGGTTACCGACTTAGTAACCGAGCAGGGGAAGACCCGACTCCCTTGAGCCAACGCAGCCCTCATGAACACCTGGCAGCCTCACATCAGGCTTCACACAGGTGCCACACATCATTAATTAACAACCTACACAGGTGCTACACATCACTTCATTAACAGTTTCCTACACACTATATACAGTACACAAAATGTTTCCATGAACCTACCAATAAAACCCACAGCAATAATAAATATACAAATGTATGTATGAATGAATGATAAGATGAATTAATGTATGTATGTATGATAATATGTAATAATATGAAATTAATGATTGGGGGGGTGGTTTTGACGTCGACTCGGTACAATAAAGGCACAAGGGTGAAAGTGCAAGGAGCATGCATTACTAGACCTTTGCATTGACGACATGATGACCTATGACCTTCGCAGACAGCACTTAAGTGCGGGGATTTGGCACGTGAGGAGGCCTTTAGAACTTAACGGGATTAATTAACCGACGCTAAATCCTCCTCACCATTCCGAACAGGCCGGCTCGGTCCTCGGGGACGTGGATGTCGGGGTAGATGTTCTCCAGGTACCACTTGAAGTTCTTACAGCCAAGCTTCTCCCTCAGCTTCCTGCGCTCCGTCACGTCTCCAAAGGCCTCCTGGGGGAAACAAAGGTTCACAGATTTTTAGTTCCACCTTATTTATTGCCACCATTTAATAACCCTTTCATTACCACACTACCAAAGGGGTTAACCCTTTCACTACCACACTACCAAAGGGTTAACCCTTTCACTGCGACAATACAGAAGGTTAACCCTTTTCACTGCCACACGACAAAGTGTTAAAGGGGACATGCATTGCTATTCCTTTCACTATTTGGGCAACTTTACACAATTCCTGTGAGTCTATGGAACACACCTGTAAATTTTTTTTTTTAAATGCATTGTTTTCTATTTCTAATCAATTACTCTAAAGCAGCATTTTTCCACTTCCAAGATTTCAAGCTGTTTTGAGCTGGGCTCCACCCATAAGCGCTTTGAGTGACAGACAGCCACAGTCTGCACTGGCAGACAGAGAGAGATCTAGAGAAATTGAGGGGGATACTAATTAATTTCGCCGCGGGGGGGGGGGGGGGATAATCCCACGGGACAATGCATTGGTAACTTTCAAATGACAATATATACCCGTGAATATTATTGCACGGATCGGAATATGGGCGTGCACGTGGGAGCATGCGCAAAGATATTTTGACAGTGATATGAGAGTGCTCCCGACTGCGGGGGAGAATTTCCCCCCTGCGTGCGGTCCCTCTCCCCCTCTCTCTCCCTCTATCTATCTATCTATCTCTCCCTCTATATATCTATCTCTCCCTCTATCTCTCTCCCTCTCTCTCTATCCCTTTCTCCCTCTCTCCCTCTATCTCTCTCTCTCTCCCTCTCTCTCTCGTTCTCTGCGGTCTGTCGGCACCCTCTGTTTGAGGAAGTAATTCCACTCGCTCTGTTGTTGAGCGAATTGTTGATTGTGGGCGGTGACTACAACCAGTGCCTTATTCACGTCAGCAAAACAGTAAAATCAGAACGGCTTAGTTAAGTGAGGGAAGATCTCGTGAACTCAAGACTAGACTGATGAGTCAAAATGATAATTAGAGACACAGACCACATTGATATAATCCCCCATTGCTAGGAAACAATGCTAAACACTGGAAAATGCCATTTATAAGACACAGGACCTTTAACCCTTTCACAACCACACTACAGATGTGAAAGGTTAACCTTCTGTAGTGTGGTTGTGAAAGGGTTAAAAGGGGCCACTGTGTAACCTAATATTGATATCTGGACAGTGGGGGATAGAAATAGCTAATACAACAAAAAATCATAAAAGAAACGCAGCTTGTATTTTATTTTTTTATTATTTTTTAAACAATCTCATTGGATGTGCCCTGACAATTAATGCTTGTATATCTTATCGTGTGTTGTCATGTTTGTTTATATGTTTGTTTAAAAAATAATAAAAAAATAAAATACAAAAAGAAACGCAGCTTGAATTCCCCCTAAATAAACAGGACTAAATGAATATATAAACATTTAAGGCACGCTGGAAGCCTATTCTTTATTCCCAGCGGAAGAGTGCTGCCGAGTGCTTCCGCGTTTTCCCTGATTGGCTGCGACACGCCGGAGCAGCAGAGCTTGCGGCATTATGTAGCCGTAATCCCAGATGTTTTTCATTCGACGCTTAGCTCAACTGGTATGCCGCCGTGCTGTGGAGCCTGCGGTGCGGTTGGTCACAAGTTCGAATCACTTCGATTTTTTTTCTTTTTTTTTACGCTATAAACGTGCATTCTTCCACTGTTTAAGTTTAGGCATTCTTTCGGAGTTGGTTAAGGTTAGGGTTAAGTTAAGGTTAGGCATTATTTCGGAGTTGGTTAGGGTTAAGTTAAGGTTAGGGAGGGTTAAGGTTAGGCATTATTTCGGAGTTGGTTAAGGTTAGGGTTTGTCACAGAGAATGCCTGTCTGTCTTTCTTGACGTGGAGGATGCAGCCTATTTCCGCACTGCCGCTCTCTCGCGCTGCCGCGGTCACATGGGCGTCATGGCCAATCAGAGAAACACGACGCACTCTTCCGCTGGGAATAAGCTAGACGCATCCTGGAAAGAGAGGGAATCCTGGAAACAAGTTAATACATTAGTTCCACTTTTTTTATTCACAGTTTATCCCTACTATTGACCATATTCACACAGCGGCCATTTTGCTCTTATGTTGTGCTCAGGATGGGATTCCTTTCCACCCAAGGTTGGAATAAGGTGAAAGGGAATCCCAACGCGAGCACGACAGAAGAGCAACATGGCCGGGTACCCTCAAACATAAATCACTGACATTTCTACATATCTTGCAGACCACAGTGCAGGCCTGTGTTGAATAATAATCATTATTATTATTATTATTATTATTAGGCCTGTGTTGAGCTCCAATGATGTGTGGAGGCCCTTCACAGAGGGAAATTACATTACAACAGTGCCACCTATAGTGGTTCGATACAGGGTTCCCACAGACATTGCAAAATTTTATTCAAGGACTTTGAAGTGCTTTTCCAAACACTATTTTTCATTTTCAAGGATGTCACTTGAAGGATACAATTCACTTTTAAATGCTGTTTTTTTTAAGCATCTTCTTGGCCTGCTCACCAGCTAGAGCATCACACGCCAAGAAGAAATGAGGGAAAGCAGTTGGAGCGCGCGAGACAGCGACTCGTCAGATTTTATTAAAACAGAACAAAAAAAACTTTCTTGATTCAGAACTATTTGATCATGGATGAATAAAACATTCAATGCGAATGGTTGATTTGAATTTCAAGGACTTTTTAAGCACCTTGTGGAAAAATTGGCTGTTTTCCAGCACTTCAAGGACCTTGTGCGAACCCTGCATTACATTACAACAGCACCACCTATAGTTGTTCCATAGCTCTACACAAACACCAGACAGTGTCCATTCACTTCCAGTTAAATACATTCAAAACGTAAAACTCAAACAACTCACTTATCGATAAGGAGTTAAGATAAGATAAGCCAATTCCTTTATTGATCCCCTTGGGGAAATTCAAAAATGTATTTCTTCTCGAAAAGGACAATTGAGGTCGTCAAGACTTAGACATTTCAATGAATATAATAATAAATAATAATAATAAATAATAACAACTGAAAGAATGAATGCATGAATGAAAACTTTATTTAACAGATTGTAGAATGGGTAAAATACAGTACGGCTCAATACACACAATTGTTAAGGGGATGCAGACCAGAGAAAGACGTTTGTCTTGTTTACATCAGGGTCCCCCATTTTCAATTCATAGTGGTAGTGAACTACCCTTCACACATGGACCGCAGCCCAAAGTGCCCCACAGCAAGTAGCACAAAATGAACATAGGCATAAAATCAGCATAGTCGACAGAATAAAAGCAATGTATAAAATGCAAACATAAGAATAGGTATAAAAGACCAATAAAATGCAGGCGTCATAGCAGCACGGGGGAGGGGAGGTACAGGCAGCGTGTATATTTTCCCTAACACACTTTCACTTTCGCGTTTGGGTTCCGCGATCTGATTGGCCACTGACGTTTTTCTCAGCGCCAATCGTGTTACGCCTAGTTCTGCCTCTAACAGCCTGCTAGCTAGCTAACGCCTAGTTCTATCACTGGTTAAGCTTGGCGACTCTTTCGAAGTTGGTTAAGGTTAGAGTTTGGAATCAGGGCTGGTGGTCTATCGCTCTGCTCTAAGACAAACTCTAACCATAACCAACTTCGAAAGAGTCGCCAAGCTTAACCAGTGATAGAACTAGGCGTAACGCGATTGGCGCTGAGAGAAACGTCAGTGGCCAATCAGATCGCGGAACACAAACGCGAAAGTGAAAGTGCGTTAGGGAAAATATACACACGTACGGGCAGGGTAATAGTAGAAAGACATAAATATAGGCAATGAAAGTAGATCTGAATATAGAAATATGAGAAAAACAAACTGTGTAAACTAAAACCTGGGTGATGGGACGAATTTGTATCCCCATGCGTATGAGAGTGTATCCATCCATGCTTATGCACACACACACACACACCACACACCACACACACACACACACCCACACCCACACCCCCCCTTCCAGAGTGATCATGGCCGGTGAGTTACGGCGAGGGGAGGGTTGCCGCTGTCTGGACACAGTCTGGTTTCCCGGGGACCATCTGCTACCAGGCCACAAGCGGCGGCAGCAGCAGCAGCAGCGCCGGCAGAGGAGGAAGGAGCCGGCAAAACGCTGCGCGATGATGGATGGCAGCGGTGCGCCTGAATGCAACTCTAATTGGCCTTTCATCAATTCATTTGGTGTGGAGATAAGGAAAGCGGGGGCCGGGGGAAATCATCCATCAGCGGGGCGCGAGAGAGACGGGAGAGACGCGGCCCAGGACCCGCAGAGGCCGGTGTGGGAGCCCGCAGGACCGCGATACGGGGGGGGGGGGGGGCCAACTAAATGGTCCGGTACAGGATAGGACCTATACAAGGTCAGTATCAACAAATGTGATTATTATATAGGGTCAGTAGGAGCCACTGGAGGGCGCTGTATCGCTGAGCCAGTAAGTGGGGGCTAATGTATCACTATAGGGCCCATAAGGGCCAGTAGGGAGCACTATACGGGATCAGTGGGGGCCATCTTATGACTGTATGGGCCAGTAGGGGGCACTATATCACTGTATGAGGCCAGTAAGGGGACCACTATATTATTACATGGACAAGTTGTCTGGCAGCATGGCTACATGGGTAGGGTTCCTGTCTCTGGAGGGTTGAGGGTTCTAGCCCCGGCCCGGGGGACATTGTCAGAACGCGGTGTTGTTGTCCAGGAGGGGCCACTCGGTCATCCGGACCGGGCAGTAACACTGAGCCAGGAGGGGCCACTCGGTCATCTGGACCGGGCAGTACCACTGAGCCAGGAGGGGCCACTCGGTCATCTGGACCGGGCAGTAACACTGAGCCAGGAGGGGCCACTCAGTCATCTGGACCGGGCAGTAACACTGAGCCAGGAGGGGCCACTCAGTCATCTGGACCGGGCAGTACCACTGAGCCAGGAGGGGCCACTCTGTCATCTGGACCGGGCAGTACCACTGAGCCAGGAGGGGGGGCCACTCGGTCATCTGGACCGGGCAGTAACACTGAGCCAGGAGGGGCCACTCAGTCATCTGGACCGGGCAGTAACACTGAGCCAGGAGGGGCCACTCAGTCATCTGGACCGGGCAGTACCACTGAGCCAGGAGGGGCCACTCTGTCATCTGGACCGGGCAGTACCACTGAGCCAGGAGGAGGGGCCACTCTGTCATCTGGACCGGGCAGTAACACTGAGCCAGGAGGGGCCACTCAGTCATCTGGACCGGGCAGTACCACTGAGCCAGGAGGAGGGGCCACTCGGTCATCTGGACCGGGCAGTACCACTGAGCCAGGAGGGGCCACTCAGTCATCTGGACCGGGCAGTAACACTGAGCCAGGAGGGGCCACTCGGTCATCTGGACCGGGCAGTAACACTGAGCCAGGAGGGGCCACTCGGTCATCTGGACCGGGCAGTAACACTGAGCCAGGAGGGGCCACTCGGTCATCTGGACCGGGCAGTACCACTGAGCCAGGAGGGGCCACTCGGTCATCTGGACCGGGCAGTAACACTGAGCCAGGAGGGGCCACTCAGTCATCTGGACCGGGCAGTACCACTGAGCCAGGAGGAGGGGCCACTCTGTCATCTGGACCGGGCAGTACCACTGAGCCAGGAGGGGCCACTCGGTCATCTGGACCGGGCAGTACCACTGAGCCAGGAGGGGCCACTCGGTCATCTGGACCGGGCAGTAACACTGAGCCAGGAGGGGCCACTCGGTCATCTGGACCGGGCAGTAACACTGAGCCAGGAGGGGCCACTCTGTCATCTGGACCGGGCAGTACCACTGAGCCAGGAGGAGGGGCCACTCGGTCATCTGGACCGGGCAGTACCACTGAGCCAGGAGGAGGGGCCACTCGGTCATCTGGACCGGGCAGTACCACTGAGCCAGGAGGGGCCACTCGGTCATCTGGACCGGGCAGTACCACTGAGCCAGGAGGGGCCACTCGGTCATCTGGACCGGGCAGTACCACTGAGCCAGGAGGAGGGGCCACTCGGTCATCTGGACCGGGCAGTACCACTGAGCCAGGAGGGGAGGCCACTCGGTCATCTGGACCGGGCAGTAACACTGAGCCAGGAGGGGCCACTCAGTCATCTGGACCGGGCAGTACCACTGAGCCAGGAGGGGGGGCCACTCGGTCATCCGGACCGGGCAGTAACACTGAGCCAGGGGGGGCCACTCGGTCATCCGGACCGGGCAGTAACACTGAGCCAGGAGGGGGGGCCACTCCGTCATCCGGACCGGGCAGTAACACTGAGCCAGTGAGTCCGTGCAGTCCTTCAGCTCGAGACATTAAACCCAGGTCCCGACTCGCTTCAGACGTCGAGAAGAATCTCGGGTGTCAATCACGAAAAGCAGGTTCACCTGCCAGAATTCCTAATCATCCCTCTCCTTAAATTGGCCGATATCGATCCTCGTCTTCCAAGCCTTCCAGCCATTGTGTATGCATTGCGTGTTGTGTGCCTGGTGCCCTGTGTGTACGGCAGCCATTGAGCCCGCGCAGCCCAAGGTCAGGTGCTACACTGTGGCGGTGAAGAAGGCAATTTCCACCCTCCCCATTGTAAAGCAATTTGAGTGATGAGAAAAGCGCTATATGAATGCAATCATCGTTCGTTCAATAAAGGGCTATTGGGAGCCACTATAGTGAGCACGTTAGGGATTAGTGAGGGACTAATAGAAATCCAAGACGGGGGCAATGAAGAACTAATGAGGGACCAGTATGAAGAAGAGGACCTAATGAGGGACCAGTATGAAGAAGAGGAGCCCAGAGCCCATTGCTTTTAATGCACCAATGAACATGAATGATGCTTTTAATGCATTTTTTTATTTGATTGAAACATGAATACTAATACTAATGCACTTTAGACTATTCACCAATAATGCTCAATGCACTTCAGACACCAACGTGTCACTTGAACTTGAAGTCCTGGGCCCTCATTTATCAACAGTTCTTAGAAAGTGTTCTACTTTCGTTCGTAAGCTCAGAATTTAGAATGTGTGTACGCACAAAAAAAATCGGGATTCATCACACGTGCATAGACGTGTCCCACGCACACCGGCAAGTACTCCGTGTTGATAAATGCCACTTGTTCTACGCTCCGCGCTCGATTTTAAGTATTTGCATATAGCACCGCCCGTAATTAACCATATACGGTAATGGAACACCCCCATGAAATGTGGAAAAGTGGACTAAGCCGAGCGAAGCGTGTTATGGGAGAAATACGTGACAGGCTGACAGACATGTACACGTACGGTGATGTCGGATATGATATCTATTAACTTAAAGACCATATTAACTAATAAAGACTGTGCTGGAATATGACTGCCTTTTTCCGTTTTGTTCTATTAATACCCAGGGATTAAAGTTCTCCTCAATTTCATTCCAAATCGCGACGGATTTTCCGTCAATGTTCTACCTGCATATAAGATATTCCTTTATTGATCCCCTTGGATCAATATTTGTAGAGGCATACAATCTATTTTGTTGTCAGTATTAGGTAGCCTATATGAATTACATATAATAGCAGCCATAGCCTACATTATGCAACAGTAACTTGCGCATATATAATATATCATATCATATTCCTATATGTCTCCCAGGAATCGTGGGGCTCTGGGGAATAAAGGTTGGGAAGATCCTTTATATTATAGGCTATTTCATTTACAGTTTACTCTATCAGCCTACCCAGCATGTAATACGTTCTTTGTTAGAACTCAACTCGTTATTATTTTGCGCATAGATTGCAGAAATATGGGAACGTTTTGATTTATATTTAAAAGGCTTTGACACAAAATGAAATAAGTGGAATTTCGAAGCTGCAAGCAGAATACAAGTCATATCACCCACACGATTTGTATACACATAAACTCAACAAATAACCTCTGTTCTCGTTGCAATGCGTTTTTAATTCTTTCTTATACAGTAGGAAGGGGGAAGAACACTATATCGTGGGTGTTCATATGACTTGTATTCTGCTTACAGCTTCGAAATTCCACTTGTTTCGTTTAACAATGGCAAAGCCCGTATTTCTGCAATCTATGCGCAAAATAATAACGAGTTGAGTTACGCGGAGCGCAGTCAGTACACCCCGTATATTCCGATAACGCTATATATAAACCTATTATTCCAAATGCTATTTATAGGGTTTTGACCATAATTACACTACTGTTGCTATTTTACAATTAACTATAATGAATTACGGGGGTCATACAGAACACGTCAGTCAAACTAATGAACGAAAGCTTATTTCCGCGTTGAAACGAATGCATGAAACTGATGAGAGCATATGCCGTCCGTCTGCAGTATCCACATTCTACCACCGGGCGCCAGGTACGCACGGCCGGAGCTGTGCGTAAATATACGCACAAAGTCAAGCACACGTTCAAATTGATAAGTGCCACACTTTGCTTAGAAACGATCGTACGCACGGGTTACGCACATATCTGTGAGTATGCAACGTTGATAAGTGAGGGCCCTGGGCCCTCATGTATCAACCTGACGTACGCACAGATATGTGCTTAAGCCGTGCGTACGACCATTCCTAAGCAAAGTGTGGGATTTATCTATTTGAACTTGTGCTTGACTTTGTGCGTATATTTAAGCACAGGTCGGACCATGCGTAGGTGGCGCCGGTGGTAGAATATTTTCACAACGCGGAAATAAGCACTGACTGTGCTCTGCGTAACTCAACTCGTTATTATTTTGCGCATATATTGCAGAAATACGGGAACGTTTTGATTATATTTAAAAGGCTTTGCCATTGTTAAACGTAATAAGTGGAACCCCGAAGCTGTAAGAAGAATACAAGTCATATGAACACCCACGATATAAAAATGCATTGCAACGAGAACAGACAGAGGTTATTTGTTGAGTGTATGTGTATACAAAACCCTTGCAATAAATGTGTCTTATGAAAGAAAAGCATACAGAGCTTACTCTGGAAACAGAGCATATATATCGTGTGGGTGATATTACAGAATTTCACTTATTTAGTTTTACAATGTCAAAGCCTAAATCAAAACGTTCCCGTATTTCTGCAATCTATGCGCAAAATAATAACGAGTTGAGTTCTAACAAAGAACGTATTACATGCTGGTAGGCTGATAGAGTAAACTATGATATGAATATGAATATGATATGATCATATAAATACTGGTCCGTCCGCGAGGATATCGAGGACTCGGATAGCCATTAAGCCATTTGAGAATATAGGCGGCCTATAGCCTATACATATTATTTAATGTTTTCATAAGCGTAAAGATACAACAGCTAGATTAATGATCAAGTTAGTTTACTGTATGCAGGCTTCGCAGGGCTGTGTGTTATATATGCGCAAGTTACTGTTGCATAATGTAGGCTGGCTGCTATTATATGTAATTCATAGGCTACCTAATACCAACTAAATTTGTTTTATCATATGCCTCTACACACATTATATTATACACATCACATTATATCTTGGTTCGGCAGCGCCTCTGTGAACAATCTCTCAGAGTTTGCTCCATCAATAAACGCGCATTTTGGCTGATAATGTGCCGGTGGCCGGAGTCTCATTCAGGCCTAATTGTATTTAATTCAATTGTAATGTTATTACTGGGGTATCTAAAACATCACAATGTAGATCAGGGTTATCCACTGAAGCCATAATGACTCTGACCAGAACCACGGGCTCATGACGAGCGCACACAATAGGCATTGTAGAGCGCAGAGTTGGCCTGCTGAAATTGATTTAATTTCAGTCATTACAGTGCTTAATGTCGGGTCATCTCTTGTCATTTATTTCTGTCAATGTGCTGGTTCTGTAGCAGGACTGGGTCAGTCAACATCCTTGGCTCCCGGCGCACCGAAGATTATACGTTCAAGTTGTTGGTTGGACCTCGGTGATCAATCTCGCTCTCAGTGAAGTCTCTCAGAGTTCGCTTGGGTTAGTCCACTTTTCCACATTTCATGGGGGTGTTCCATTACTGTATATGGTTAATCGGGGCGGTTCTGGTATGCAAATACGTGAAAGTGTGCACGAGCCTCGGCGTAGGACCAAGGTGATATTTATCATGACAGGTGTGCGTAGGACCTGTGTACGCACGTGTGATGAATCCCGTTTTTTTTGTGCGTGCACACATTCTAAATTCTGTGCTTAAGTATGGAAATAGAACATTTTCTACGTCACGTTGATGAAGGAGGGCCCTGGACTTTTCGTTCTATACCCGACAAGGCAAATACACATGTTGATCTGTCCATTTTAATTTTGTTATATGTTTTTGTCAATAAATCAAATCAAATCAAATCAAAAGCCATAAATGCAAGTCCAGGGCATTCCAATGACTAAGGGGAGGTGTGACGGATTATCTGTCCGGCGCTCTTCAGAGAAGAGGGCAAATAACAGGCAAGATAGAGACACGCTAACAGAGGTACGTACAGACAGACAGACGGATACGGTAGATAGAGAATAATAGATACTAGTAGATCAAATAACCATAGAACAACAGATATAAAGCTTGATAGAGAGACATATAGTAGGACGGAGAGAGACTGCAGTGTGTGTTGGTATTGGGTTCTGCCTGGCATGGCCTCCACCTCTTAGGGAGATGGTGCCACCTGATCTGTGTTTAGAGAAGCTCTCCCCTTAACTACACTGACACACACACACACACACACACCCTCCACTACTCACACACACAGGCCCTCCACTACTCACACACACAGGCCCTCCACTACACACACACACACACACCCTCCACTACTCACACACACAGGCCCTCCACCACACACACACACACACACACCCTCCACTACTCACACACACACACACACACCCTCCACTACTCACACACACACACACACACCCTCCACTACTCACACACACACCCTCCACTACTCACACACACACAGGCCCTCCACCACACACACACACACAGGCCCTCCACTACTCACACACACACAGGCCCTCCACCACACACACACACACACACACACACACACACACACACACACACAGGCCCTCCACCACACACACACACACACAGGCCCTCCACCACACACACACACACACCCTCCACCACACACACACACACACAGGCCCTCCACCACACACACACACAGGCCCTCCACCACACACACACACACACACCCTCCACCACACACACACACAGGCCCTCCACCACACACACACACACACACCCTCCACCACACACACACACAGGCGCTCCACCACACACACACACACACACCCTCCACCACACACACACACAGGCCCTCCACCACACACACACACACACACACAGGCCCTCCACCACACACACACACAGGCCCTCCACCACACACACACACACACACACACACAGGCCCTCCACCACACACACACACACACACACACAGGCCCTCCACCACACACACACACACACACACACACAGGCCCTCCACCACACACACACACAGGCCCTCCACCACACACACACACACACACACACACCCTCCACCACACACACACACACAGGCCCTCCACCACACACACACACACACACCCTCCACCACACACACAGGCCCTCCACCACACACACACACACACACACAGGCCCACCACAACCACACACACACACAGGCCCTCCACCACACACACACACAGGCCCTCCACCACCACACACACACACACACACACACACACAGGCCCTCCACCACACACACACACACACACACACACAGGCCCTCCACCACACACACACACACACACACAGGCCCTCCACCACACACACACCCTCCACCACCACACACACAGGCCCTCCACCACACACACACACACACACCCTCCACCACACACACACACAGGCCCTCCACCACACACACACACACACACAGGCCCTCCACCACACACACACACACACACCCTCCACCACACACACACACAGGCCCTCCACCACACACACACACACACACAGGCCCTCCACCACACACACACACACACAGGCCCTCCACCACACACACACACACACACCCTCCACCACACACACACACAGGCCCTCCACCACACACACACACACAGGCCCTCCACCACACACACACACACACACACAGGCCCTCCACCACACACACACACACACCCTCCACCACACACACACACAGGCCCTCCACCACACACACACACACACACAGGCCCTCCACCACACACACACACACACACCCTCCACCACACACACACACAGGCCCTCCACCACACACACACACACACACCCTCCACCACACACACACACAGGCGCTCCACCACACACACACACACACACCCTCCACCACACACACACACACACACACACCCTCCACCACACACACACACAGGCCCTCCACCACACACACACACACAGGCCCTCCACCACACACACACACACACACACACAGGCCCTCCACCACACACACACACACACCCTCCACCACACACACACACAGGCCCTCCACCACACACACACACACACACACAGGCCCACCACACACAGGCCCTCCACCACACACACACACACACACACACACACACACACACAGGCCCACCACACACACACACACACACACAGGCCCTCCACCACACACACACACACACACACACACAGGCCCACCACACACAGGCCCTCCACCACACACACACACACAGGCCCACCACCACACACACAGGCCCTCCACCACACACACACACACACACACACACACACACAGGCCCACCACACACACACACACACACAGGCCCTCCACCACACACACACACACAGGCCCTCCACCACACACACACACACACACACACACACACAGGCCCACCACACACACACACACAAACAGGCCCTCCACACACACAAACACACACACACACACACTAGAGCTGTTCCGTTATGGCAAAAATCATAATCACCATTATTTTGAACATCTTCTACAAGTTCAAATACATTTCAGAATAACTGGAGAAACGCGCCGTGGCTCCTCCTCCCTCTCAACACCAGCGCCGTGGCTCCTCCTCCTTCTCAACACCAGCTGAAACTACGGTTTGGGCTCGAGGTGGAAGGAGGGGCGCATTGTTGTGAAGGAAGGGTGTGGGAAGGGCGTTGGAGATGGATTGGCCATACACTCCGTAAACCATCCCTGAGCATCACAAGACAATCTCTCAGGTGGAACCCCCAAGGGAAAAGAAAGAGAGGCCGACCACGAAACACCTGGCGCAGAGACTTGGAAGACGATGCCAAGAAGATGGGACACACCTGGGGCCAGCTTGAGAGGTTGGCTCAGGATCGGGATGCTTGGAGAACCCTTGTTGACGGCCTATGCCCCAAACGGGGTAAAAGGCGTAAGTAAGTAAGTAAGTAAGGGTGTGCTGCATTTACAAGACAAAATAAGAGCAACACAGCATACGATACAACAATTGTTTTATCTCAATTATGTTTTCATGATTGTGGGAAGACAAAATTGAAACTCGATTAATCGCCCCGGCCCTGACATACATACACACAGGCATGGGGGTTCCAAATACATACACGCCCTTCACACACACACACACACACACACACACACACACACACTCCCTGGGTTGGCACGGAATGCCAATCGGGCTTTTCACTACCTATCTCAGGGACAGGTGACACCCATTGGCAGGGGGAGGTACGGGGGGGGGGGGGGGGGGGGGGGCGGTAATCATACACCGGAATGCCCAATGCCCTCGTCACCTTGAATGTCCAGCCAATCAGGCCAACGCTGACACATGAGTGTGTGTCTGTGTGTGTGCATTAGAGAGAGTGAGAGAGAGTGAGAGAGAGTGAGAGAGAGCGAGAGAGAGAAATGGAGTGTGCATGTGTAAAGGGGATAAAGACAAATCTCTGTGTGTGTGTACGTTTGTCTGTGTGTGCGTGTGTGTATGTGTATTAGGGCTGACCATTAGGGATGGGAATCGAAAACCGGTTCCTAATTGGCCGATGCCTGGAACCGTGTGGCTCCCGTGACTTTCGATTCCCTTATCGCTGCCAGGTTTTTCCTAGTTGCGCAATAATGTTAGCGTTAGCATGTAGCCATGGCAGACTCTATTTGATTCATTAAGGGCTCGAAATTGCCTGGGTTTTGGTAATATGCTCCCGAAATGCTCCCGCTGTTTGGCTACTTCTATGTGCAGTAAAAACTACTTGAATGCTTTAGAACCTAGTCATTGATTTAGTTTAGGGTGAGCTAAAATTAGCCGCGGAGCTATCGCTAGCTAACGTGAGCTAACGCTATTTAATCAAGCTCACAAAGAGAGATAAACAGCTGACAGCGGATAGTACAGGTACAAATACAATAAAACAGCGGGTGGGGACTGTTGTGTAAACCTTGTACTCTTTAGTTCACATATAATAAGAGCCGGAGTGTTTGTTTACTAAGTCTCTACTCTGAGTCTGTCAGACAGGAAGTACCATGGTGCAACATACAAATGTGTCCGTGTAGCAACACAAGCCAATACCTTACAGGACAGGGGCCCGGGGAGGGAGCTCTGTGTGTGTGTGTGTGTGTGTGTGTGTGTGTGTGTGTGTGTGTGTGTGTGTGTGTGTGTGTGTGTGTGTGTGTGTGTGTGTGTGTGTGTGTGTGTGTGTGTGTGTGTGTGCGTGTGAGACAGAAGTCAGAGGAATAACGACCTGTTATTCAATAGATTAAATTAGTTTAAGAATAAAAAAATAAATACATTTTAAGAGAATCTCAAATACATTATTTTATTTAAGTGTAGGCTATAGTTAATGTTTTATTTTTTACAGTTTTTGTATTTTTCTGACATGGTAAATGGCTGCTTTTTTATATAGCGCTTTTATCCAAAGCGCTTTACAATTTGTTCCTTACATTTTACCCATTCACTCACACATTCACACAACGACGGCGGAGGCAACCATGCAAGGTGCCAACCTGCTCATCGGGAGCAGTTAGGGGTTAAGTGTCTTGCTCAAGGACACATCGACACGCTGCCCGGGAGGAGCGGGAATCGAACCGGGAACCTCCGGATTGCCAGACGACTGCTCTACCTCCCGAGCCACTGTCGCCCCTGACATGGGGGCTCAACAATAAATGACAATCAGAAATGTCAAGTTGCATGTTGTTATTCTAACCAGCTTAGTTCTGTTGCATTTCCAATTTATTTATTCAAATTATAAATTGATCAGGTATCGATAAGAGAATCGATAAAGAATCGAATCGATAAGCAGAATCGATAATGGAATCGTATCGATAAAATCCTATCAATTCCCATCCCTACTGACCATTGAATTTTTTTTGGAATTCGAAGCTTCAGGGCCGAGATAAAAAAAGAATATATATATATATTATAAAAAATATATATATTTATTATTTTTTATTTATGTTGTGGGACAGCACTTTGTTTAACGTTGTCAGTGCTGTAACGTTTTAACCTTTTTAAATCTTAGACAAACGAACACTGTAAGCCGTCATTTGAGGCTTTATAAAAGCAGCACAATGAACACAAATCTGTCAGTGCAGAGTCCGACCTCATCTTAAATAACAAACAGCATTGCTTGTTGTAATTAACAAAGAGAGGCAGTTGATTTTGCAAAAAAAATTAAATAAAATATATATAATTTTTTTTTATATATTCAAATTTTATTTTCATATTCGAATCCCATGCCCATCGAACAAAGCTTCGAAGCATTTAAGACAGCCCTAGTGTGTATGTATGTTTGTCTGTGTGTGTGTGTGTTTGTACATTTTTTTGTTTGTTTGTGTGTGTGTGTGTGTGTGTGTGTGTGTTTGTGTGTGTGTATGTATGTTTGTCTGTGTGTATGTTTGTGTGTGTATGTACGTTTGTCTGTGTGTGTGTGTGTATGTTTGTATGTGTGTGTGTATGTACGTTTGTCTGTGTGTATGTTTGTCTGTGTGTGTGTGTGTACGTTTGTCTGTGTGTGTGTACGTTTGTGTGTGTGTGTGTGTGTGTGTGTGTGTGTGTGTACGTTTGTCTGTGTGTGTACGTTTTTCTCTGTGTGTGCGTGCGTGTGTGTGTATGTTTGTGTGCGTGTGTGTGACCGTTTGTCTGTGTGTGTCTGTGTGTGTCTGTGTGTGTGTGTGTGTACGTTTGTCTGTGTGTGTGTACGTTTGTCTGTGTGTGTATGTGTGTGTGTGTGTGCGTTCAGTGGCAACAGCATGTGATCAATCAATCAATCAGTCCAACCGTAGAGGAGTGCAGCTGCAGCACCAAGGTTCATTCATCACTTTTCTTCCAAATCAAATTCCATAACTTTTCCATGATATAAAAAGTGTGATTTCCATGACAGACGGGTTCATGATCAAATGTTCTTTTGTTGGACGGCTTCTTCTGAACGTCCCTGGTGGCTCAATAATAATAATAATAATAATAATAATAATAATAATAATAATAATAATAATAACTTCATTTTAGGGCAAAAAATCTTCAATCTTAGCGCAGCAGATAAAAGAAAGAGGTCTAGCTCAGTCAATGTTGATGGTTTTGTTGAACATTTGTATTTCACAGGAGATAAACTGTATTCAAAGAAAGCTATTAAAATAGTCTTTGAATCTAAATATACTTTCTTTGTGTTGATTTTACATTAATTCCATGATTTTACTCAAGTAAATATCTGTTACAAGCTTCGGTCTTAAGTATTATTCTCCTTTATAATAATATATATGTTTATTAAAATGGCAGTTTTGTTCTAATAAAGACATTCACTTGCTCAGCCATGGCCTTGTGTCCATGTGTTTGTTGCATGATTTTTAATTTTTTTTTATCTACTTTTTCTCCCATTTTCAATTTTTTCTCCCATCCCAATTTCGTATCGTCCAATTCTACCCTCCCCTGTCGCGAACGCTGTTAGGCCATGCCTCCCACAAGCCGGCTGCAATGTGGACAAAGCTTTACATCACGTGTCCCCTCCGGTACTCGAGGAAGCAGCAGTCGCATCTTTTCACCTGCACAGCGCAATCTCTCAGCGTCGGGGGTCTGCGTTTGGAGGGCACGCCGCCTCCGTCGCTTCCTGATTCTGCTGCGCAGGCGCATCAACCGACCTGTAGGAGTCGCTGTCCACAACGTCCGATCCCCACCCATCAGCTTCCCACCCCCTAATACTGTCAATTGTATTAGTATGAACGACCAGCCAAGCTGATAGCAATGCGGAGAGCTGGGCTCGAACCCAGCGTCTCCTGCATTGGTGGTGAGCGCCTTGCCCACTGCACCACCTAGCCGCCCTTTGTTGCATGATTTTGATGAGAATTTGTATCATGTTCTTATTGATCAAATACTATTTCTAGCTGTTGATGATTGAAATGTTGTTGATGATAAATGAAATGAATTACAGTTAGATATCTAGCTAGCAACTAGCGAGCTAGCTAGCCATTGTGCAATGTTAGCCAATCCACCTCCAACCTCTTCACCATTAATTCCTCCAAAGAGCTAGCTACTGGCAAGGCAGCCTACGACACTCTTCAGCAATTTGATGCAATACTGTGCCTGCATCATGTCAAAACGCCATATCCTGATCGATCCAGCCCAGCCTTCTACATCTAAGAAGCTGCATTGCCCCACTAACCGGGAACTCTGTGCTCTCTGCCAAGTGGAAACAAGGGAAGCTTTGCAATGCCCTGCCCGCTCAAGCAAGCCACCACTAGGCAGTGGTTATGTGTCATTGGCCAGGCATCTTCTTGAATTTCAAGAATTTGGACAGATACCCGCTGAGCTGGACCTAAACAGGCCCACCAAGTTACTGCTGCTAGCCTGTACAACAGGGTTCGAAATTAACGCGGGCTTGGGGCAAAATGCCCGTGAAAATGGACAAAATGCCCTCGACAGTTATAATTATATATATATATTCTGTTGAAGTCCGACATATTTAAATATCTCCGGTCATAATGTCCTGTGAGAATGATTCCCTCGCGACCTGTGTTTTGCTGATGAGAATGGCGGTGCGGCAACTTGGTGCTGGATTAGCGAGAGGCGTGCAGCTGCGGAGCCGCAGAGCTCACAGTTGTGCCCGCACAGTGCAGTACTCCAATTCAGCCATTGACAATTCAGCCATTGGGTGGGTGGCGCTGCTGAGCGGTCCCCAGACCGGACCTGATAGCGCCGCTGGCTCTGCGGCTCTGTAGTTGCATACTATTGGGATGAGTTTATCGCTTCGTTGGGAGGCGGAGGTTGTCGTTGGTTTCAGCGATTACGCAGCGTTGGACCCCGCGATAATGTTGCCGTCTCTCTGCCAAATTTCTCAGTTCTTCGCTTGATATAATTAATACAAATGTCCAATATAACGGAATTCGTTAGCTCATAAAAATGTGATTATAACAGACTGCTGTTAATGTCGGGCCGACTGCCCACAGTCTATTTGATTTCAAGTCAGGAGCAGCACGGAGTCTCGAGGGACTTATTTTATTTGGAATATATTAATGACTGTATATACGCAAAAGTAGCCTAGTTTTAAGTTAAAATATTATAAATCTACATGCCTTGAGGATGTCATTCTTTATATAGCCTGCCTATCAATTGTTTTTAAGCTCAATAAACTGACCGGAGATTGAAATCTTCCAGGACACGGAGACCGGCCCCAGTATTTTCTAACGGAAACCCTGATGGAGATATTAACATTACGTTTTGTTTCATTTATGTGAATAGTTTATTTACAAGTGAACCAAACTTCTCCTCCATTGCAAACACCGCAACGCTCCCAGCTGTGACACAATGTCACCTGTGCGCACTGGCGTTCTCGGCTTCCCTCATGTTAAGGGGGGCCGGGGGGACAAAAAGCCCCAGACAGTTTACTAATGATATATATATATATATATATATATATGGAGACATTATTAATGTCATTAACATTACGTTATCAAACATAGTATAAAAATGTATATTACTATTTATTTAACTGACGAGTGAAAGACGTGATTTATTAAATCTGTTTTTTTTTTTATATATACTTTATTGTGTCAAAGAAAGTCATTTTACATTTAGGTATAGTATGTGTACCCACATACACATACATAACTGCACATATCCCTACTTACATACACACACAAATGTACATACGCATATTTTAAATCTTGACACTTTTTTTATTTATTTTTTACACATCACCCATACAAAAAACAAGAGACAAAAACACAAACAAAGGGGTGAGCACCAGTATTAAATCTGTTTTGATAGGACGCCGATGTCAACGTCACTCTCCCCACCCTCTCACATTAGCAGGTGAGCAGCTCACCAGCATTTGATGGCATTTTGAAGACAGACAAGATGGAGCGTTTTTTATCAAACTATAAAAACACGAAGGAAAAAGAGTCTGAGAAGCAGATTCCCCAGGTCCTCAAATAAAAATATTTAAAGCGGAGTACGATGGAGTCGTGGGGATTAGACTGGGTAGGGGTTGAGGAGGATGCTACCGGTCAACATATCATTTATTGCAAAGCTTGTCGTGAGACTCCGGCTGCAAACACGGCTAGTGTTCGAGGAGCTTGTGTGGATCTTTTTGTCCGCGGGACGAAGACTGTCCAAAAATGTGGATGTAAGGATGTTTAATAACCGTTTATCATAAAAATGCAGTGCCCCCGAAATACAAAAAAAGCCCCTGAAAATCAATTAACACTTTGCGTGCCACTCACGAGATTTCTCGGGTTTTTTTTATAGGTGGTTGCGTGCCACTCACGAGATTTCTCGGATTTTTTTTTTTTTTTGCGATCTGAAAAATTATTGCATCACCCGAGCCTACCCGAGTATAGCCGAGCTGCGCCGGTGATCACTGTGGAAAAAAGCTCCCCCTGTCGTCTCCCAGATGACATAAGTGATTTTGGAATGGACTCAATGAAAATGAATGGGGAAAAAAATCCGGTACTCCACATTTTCCAGTTCACTGATCCAGCCGGGGTTACCACAGTTCATTCTGGAGCCTCAGATCCCCGCGGATCATGGAGATCTACAGTGTCGCGTTGGATCCATACACGTATCGATTTTTTCGAATGGTGATCAGGAATTGGAATATACCAGTTGGATACCATCTGATGTCAGGTAAGGACTCTATGTTATCAGTGGTAGGATAATCAGAGTAAGTTTGATGAAGTTATAAGCTGTTTTGTGAAATGTCTTCTTTCGGTTTCACTGTAAAAGTCTGTGAGGAAATCAACGGAGCGATTATCAGTGCGCGGCCGTAATGTGCATGCGTGCACGTATAATATTGATCATCTAGCGTTTATTTGAAAACGATTCATAAAAAGGCCGACGAATATCAACGTTGTGGAATATTCCACTAAAAGACGATTTTCATAGAATGCTCCAGAATGAGCTGTTTTTTATATCAAAACGGGGGCTTTTCTAACTGCTCTGAAACGGAAACGACGCGATAAAAAAACAATCTGCCTCCACAGCACTGACTGGAAAATAGTCTTTGATAATGCGATGGGCAGATTAGACACATAGCCATAATTTAAAACATAGATTAGGCGATATTAACGTTAACATTGGCGCCGATGGTGGCATTCAAGTGGTAAAACGGAAAACCAGGCGTGGCGCTCAAAGTGTTAAGGGGGGCAAAAAAAGCCCTTGATTTTTTTTTTTAAATGTCTAACCATGCTGTACAAGCTACTGCCCCTGGCCTCCAATCAGCACTGCATACCTGAAGCGGCCCGCCAACATTTGAAGAATGGTGCCTACAGCGAGTCAGGGAAAGTGTGCATTTTGACTACTGGTTAAAAACCTTATCACTTGAGGTCCTCATGCTCATATATGTCAGATCACTGCGGGAGGGCAACTTTCAGCTCTATGTGGAAACCCTCACACAGCTACTACCCTGGATGTGGAAGAAACAGTGAAAGAGAGGTGTCTTTAGTAGTTACTGCATGTAAACAGTGAAAGAGAGGAGTCTTTAGTAGTTACTGCAGGTAAACAGTGAAAGAGAGGTGTCTTTAGTAGTTAGACTGGGAGACCCATGTTACTGACCAGACACTCTATATCAGTGATGGCTGTTTACTGCAGAGCAGGAGGGACTGGGAGACCCATGTTACTGACCAGACACTCTATATCAGTGATGGCTGTTTACTGCAGAGCAGGAGGGACTGGGAGACCCATGTTACTGACCAGACACTCTGTATCAGTGATGACTGTTTACTGCAGAGTGGAGGGACTGGGAGACCCCATGTTACTGACCAAACACTATATATCAGTGATGGCTGTTTACTGCAGAGCAGGAGGGACTGAGAGACCCCATATTACTGACCAGACACTCTATATCAGTGATGGCTGTTTACTGCAGAGCAGGAGGGACTGAGAGACCCCATATTACTGACCAGACACTCTGTATCAGTGATGGCTGTTTACTGCAGAGCGGAGGGACTGAGAGACCCATGTTACTGACCAGACACTATATCATTGATGGCTGTTGGGATGGTGTTTCAGTCTCTCTCACTCACTCACTCACACACACACTCCGTGTGCTCTCACCACGCGTGCGTGTGGATTCCGGTGGTAGTACAGCTCCTTGTACTCGTCCATCCAGACCTCGGCGGCGCGGACACTGTTGGCCAGGGCCTTGCTGCGAGAGTAGGGGGCCTTCTTGGGGAAGACGTGGCCCACATGGGAGCAGGGGTGGATCTCCAGGCTTCCCCCACACTGCCAGATCTAGGAAACAACACCAATGACAGGGATTAAAGGACTAGGGATGCACCGATCCGATATTGATGCTGCAATCACATGCAATCGCTTTAAACTAAATGGAAAAGTCACTTTAAAGGAATAAAGAATATAAAAGACACTTTAAGGAAAGAACAGAGGTGGTTCTTGTATAGTATAGTTTAGACATAGTAAGTATAGCATAATGACGTTAAAATTATATATTGTATAGTAGTGTACAATACATAGGAACCAGTGCCTTCTCAGGAATTTAGCATATATTTTTATCATGCACATCTTATGTCATCTTATTACCTGTTTTCTTATGTCTATTTTATTATTGTATTATTGCACAATCGATGCAGGCATGACCACCCGCATTTTACTGTATCCCCTGGTATGTATGTGACAAATAAACCACTTGAATCTTGATATCGGCCCCGATATGACTAAAATAGCTAGATTGGGTTTTATTTTATATTTTTAATTTTATATTGGAATTTTTTATTCCTATTTGCACTAAACGTTTACAAATAATTTTGATTCCTGTTTATTTTGAACGTTTTGTTCAAGTTGCTGGTGCACGATTATTCATTATTTTAATAATACAATAACAATTCAGTACATTTATATCTACGTGTTAATTTGTTACATTTTGTTTCACTAAGTTAGGAAAGTAATGTTTTTAAGTAAAGCCTGATGTTGCCCTGCACAAAAGAATATCTCTTCCTCACAGTGAGGCATACAGTTTATTAATTGAACAATGGGTATCGGATCGGTACTCTGTATCTGTATAGATACACAAAGCCCAGGTATCGGTATCGGGACTGAAAAAGTTGGATTGGTGCATCCCTAATTTGGACACAAGGATTTGGTTAGCTTAGTGATTAGTTAGTGATTTGATCAGGCGATAACAATGGGCAGCTTTGTCTTGAGAGACGGCGGGTTAAAAGGAAAGAATTCCATCCCTTGAGGAAATCGAGTTTATCGGGAGCGAGATGGAGATGTTTGAATTCCTCACTCCAATCATCCAATTAACTCATGGGAACCTTTGGCGTGTTGCCGTTGGTTTGGGATCGTAATTCTTTTAGGATGTTTCTTCCTCCCCTCCACTTTATTGGATAATACGGGGCGGAGAGAGAGGGGAAGGGTGGGAGAATCGAACCCACGACACCGTGGTTACATGGTATGATAATAGCCCCCCCCCCCCCCCTTTTCAGTATGGTTTTAAAAAAGGAACAAGCCAACATTTTGGGAAATGCTTAGCTTACCGTCTTCTCCAGAGAGAGACAAGAAGATAGATACCAGTTTCCTCTCTGTGCGTTCAGTAGAAAGCCATCTGGCTGCACGTTAGCCTAGCTTAGCACAATGAATGGAAGCGGACAGTGCTGGTTAGCCTTCGGGAGAGGTGTTAGTTGGACAAGCTAATTTCCCCAAAATGTTGGCGTGTTCCTTTAATAGCAGAATGAAGAGGCCTTTGTGACCCGTATCTGGCTCCTGGTCCGCGCTCCTCGGACAGCCGCTCCACATCGCGGCTCGGTGTAAAAGCGGCGGCACATATTTCACGGTGATCTGGAGACACATCAGTCAACCGGCTCCAAAATGCTTCACAGCTCGAAGGAAGTCTTGTCAGAGAGAGGGAGAGAGAGAGGGGTGTGTGTGTGTGTGTGTGTGTGTGTGGGCAAACAGCTTGGTGTTTATATATGGAGACACACAGACTCAAACAGAATGATATACACTTCACACACACACACAGAATGATATACACTTTACACACAGACAGAAGGCCAGAGGCACTCACATGGACAAAACACAGACCCGTCTACGTCTAAGGCCAGATAACTCAACAACACCGGCAGCCTTATCTACAAACTGTAACTTCACTCGCACACCACAGCCCTCCAGACACGGGGGACCGGGGGGAGGCACTGGTCTCTTGACCTCTCCCTCATAGACTACAAATGTAATATCACTTCCAGCTCTGTCACTCTCCTCTCTCGAATATCATGCCGTGTCGTGTCTCTAATCCATTCACTCTCACCATTGTTACTCTCTATCGCCCCCCAGGTCCCCTCGAACACTTCCCAGCCGAGCTGGACATGCTTCTAAGATCTTTTCCAGAAGATGGCTAGGACTGTCTTAAATACTTCGAAGCTTCGTTCGATGGGCATGGGATTCGAATATGAAAAAAAAATTCGACTAGGTAAAAAAATATATATATATATTTTTTTTGCTAAATCAACTCTGCCTCTCTTTGTTAACTACAACAAGCAATGCTGTTTGTTATTTAAGATGAGGTCGGACTCTGCACCGACAGATCTGTGTTCATTGTGCTGCTTTTATAAAGCCTCAAATGACGGCTTACAATATTTCATGAAAGCAAAGTGTTTAGTTTGTCTAAGATTTAAAAAGGTTTAAACTTTACAGCACTGACAAAGTTGAACAAAGTGCTGTACAAGTCCCACAACATAATTTTTTTTATTAATAAAAATATATATATATATATATATTTTTCCCGAAGCTTCGAATTAAAATCGAATCTCGGCCCCGAATTCCAAAAAAAATAATCGAAGGTCAGCCCTAAAGATGGCACATCAACACAGGACTGAGCTGCCAGCCATGGAGGACCTCTACACACGGAGGTGCCAAAGGAAAACCCGGAACATTCTCAGAGACCACAGTCACCCCGGTCACAGACTGTTCACTCTGCTACCGTCTGGCAAACTGTTCACTCTGCTACCGTCTGGCAAACTGTTCACTCTGCTACCGTCTGGCAAACTGTTCACTCTGCTACCGTCTGGCAAACTGTTCACTCTGCTACCGTCTGGCAAACTGTTCACTCTGCTACAGTACCGGAGCATCCGCACAAGAACCAGCCGGTTCAAAGACAGTCTTTTCACACAAGCGTGTCAAGCCACAAGACTCCTGAACAAGGACAAGAACAGGAGATATCACTCTTAAAACACTCTTGAACACACACACCCTGCACCTTAATATGCACATACAATTTTAACAAAGATACTTTCTGTAAATAATTGACTATTGTGGCAACCCCAAGCCACCCCGGGCTTGGTGATTGAAGGACGTTACGTAGCGACCCAATGGCTGGGCGCTGCCCATATTTGGGCATCCGCTTCCGGACGCAACTGTCGCTAGAAGATCATCAGGAGTGATTATCGAATCACGGCGCGGTGCGCCTGTTGAGGAGGGGGGACTTAATGGAGCCAAGGAGCCCCCTCTCACTCTCCCGTAGCAGCGCAAGGCGAGAGGCCACAGAGCGGAGACGCCGCCCGGCCGACAGATTAATGCTAGAAAGCTATTATTGTTTAGTAGAAAATAAAGAGTATGATTTTGGGAACTGCAACCTGTCTGTGTGTTGTTTATTCTGCCACCCCTACACCTGGAATTGTCACACTATATTATTTTATCTTACTACTATTACTTATTGTTATTGAACACACACACACAACCTGCACTGCACCTTAACATGCACATTCACTATACGCAAGACACTTTCTGTAAATATGGTTATAAGACCAAACAGCCAGTCAGTTTCGAAAAAAGTTACCACCTCCGGTTTTGCCTCCCGGTGACCGGACCAATCACCTCTGATGGTGAAAATTATTGACCGTTTTTGTAGCCAATGAAATTCTGGAAACGAGGATATACTGTATATGACGTGAGGGATAATTCCGCGGATATATACGTCCTTTTCTCAGGCGAAAGAAGAACACTCGAGAACACTCTCCTGCAGGTGTTAAATGCATTGGTGACAATGGCCATTTTGGATAAACATACTGATACACACATTATAAAGACAGACCCACACACTCACACAGACAGACAGACCCACACACTCAGACAGACAGACAGACAGACCCACACACTCAGACAGACAGACAGACCCACAGACTCAGACAGACAGACCCACACTCACTCAGACAGACAGACCCACACACTCAGACAGACAGACCCACACACTCAGACAGACAGACCCACACACTCAGACAGACAGACCCACACACTCAGACAGACAGACCCACACACTCAGACAGACAGACAGACAGACCCACACAGACAGACAGACCCACACACTCAGACAGACAGACAGACCCACAGACTCAGACAGACAGACAGACAGACCCACAGACTCAGACAGACAGACCCACACTCACACAGACAGACAGACCCACACACTCAGACAGACAGACCCACACACTCAGACAGACAGACCCACACACTCAGACAGACAGACAGACAGACCCACACAGACAGACAGACAGACCCACACACTCAGACAGACAGACAGACAGACCCACACACTCAGACCCACAGACAGACCCACACTCACACTCACACACAGACCCGCACACTCAGACACAGACCCACACACTCACACACACACAGACAGAGACAGACAGATAGACAGACCCACACACACACACAGACAGACCCACAGACAGACCCACACTCACACACAGACCCACACACTCACACACACACACAGACAGAGACAGACAGACCCACACACACACACACAGACAGACCCACAGACAGACCCACACTCACACACACACACAGACAGACCCACAGACAGACCCACACTCACACTCACACACAGACCCACTCACACACACAGACGGACCCACAGACAGCCAGACACAGACAGACACACACACACTCACAGACAGACAGACCCACAGACAGCCCCGCTCACTCAGACAGACAGACAGACCCACACACTCACAGACGGACAAACCCACAGACAGCCAGACACAGACAGACACACACACACTCACAGACAGACAGACCCACAGACAGCCCCGCTCACTCAGACAGACAGACAGACCCACACACTCACAGACGGACAAACCCACAGACAGCCAGCCACAGACAGACACACACACTCACAGACAGACAGACCCACAGACAGCCCCGCTCACTCAGACAGACAGACAGACCCACACACTCACAGACAGACAGACCCACAGACAGCCCCGCTCACTCAGACAGACCCACACACTCACAGACGGACAAACCCACAGACAGCCAGACACAGACAGACACACACACTCACAGACAGACAGACCCACAGACAGCCCCGCTCACTCAGACAGACAGACAGACCCACACACTCACAGACGGACAAACCCACAGACAGCCAGACACAGACAGACACACACACTCACAGACAGACAAACCCACACACTCACAGACAGACAGACCCTCACAGACAGACCCACACACTCACAGACAGACAAACAGACCCACACACTCACAGACAGACAGACAGACAGACAGACAGGCAGGCAGACAGACAGACAGACCCACTCACTCACAGACAGACAGACAGACAGACAGACAGACAGCCAGACCCACTCACTCACAGACAGACAGACCCACTCACTCACCCTGAAGGAGAACTCCAGGTTCTCCCCGCCCCACACCTCCATGCCAGTGTCGTAAGTCCCCAGATACTGGAAGTAGTTCCTGCTGACGGCGAACAGACCTCCGGCCATCGTGGGAGACCTGAGGGAGGATTGATTGATTGAAAACTTTATTAACAGATTGCCGAATGGGTACAATACAGTACAGCTCAATGCACACAGACCAGAGAAAGACTTTCGTCTTGTTTACATCAAGGTCCCCCATTTTCAATTCATCATAGGGAGGGAGGAAGGAGGAAGGAGCCAGAGGGATTTGAACTTGGTGGTATTTTAATTCTGAACGTTATTGTATTTGTAAGTTCAAGTTCATCATCAAAAAGCAGCTCATTTAAAAGAGATTTGACCACCTAGGAATGAGAAAGAAATCTAAAATCAAACTTGGGTATTCAAAAAAACGTGTTTATATAATGGGAGTCGATGATATTCTTGTACATAAGGGATACAGATTGCTGTAAAAAAAGATTTACACAGTGAATAACATGCAAGGGCCCACACATGCTATAAGTAACAACAAGTAGTTGTTTTGGTTTGCAAAAAAAGTATGCAGTCCTCAAAAAAGATAACTAAAATGGCCACTTTTGGGGGCACAGGTTAACCATTTCACTGCCACACAACAGCAGGTTAACCCTTTCACTGCAGCACTACAGAAGGTTAACCCTTTACTATCACACTACCGATGGGTAGTAAAGGGTTAAGCTTCTGTAGTGCGGCAGTGAAAGGGTTAAGAAGTTAAGGACTTTAGAGGAAAAAAACAACTCTGAAATATCAAAATCCATCACAAAATAAACAACACCCTGAGCTAAATCCATGTCAAAACATCAACACAACCAAAGTTATCCACAAAGCAAAAATTTACATGGGGAGACAGAAGGTTTAAAAAAAAGGGTAAACAAAGAACTCACCTGATGACATCGATGGGCGAGCGGCGGCGCTGCTGCTCGTGGTCGGGCACCGTGTGCCAGGTGAAGACCAGCCGCCAATCAAAGCCACCGATCTGGGGCTCGCCGGGGTTGCCGAGATACTGGAAGGTGTTCCAGTCGATGACGTCGATAACGGGACAGACCACGGCGGTCGGCTCCTCCTTGATCCTGGGGTGGTCGGGATAGAATGGGTTAGATATTCCTTTATTGATCCCCTTGGAGAAATTCAGGCATCATAATAGCATGGGGAGGTTGGGTACAGGTAGTAGAAGACATATTATAGTACAGTGGAGAAGTAAACATTTAAATATAACAATATCATTTACTCTGGACATGCACATAAGGGCAAGTAGGCAGTGTAAAAAGGTCAAGGTGCAAGATGAGGGTATGTATACCCTCTGTTATATTTGCCCTACAATAAATAGATATATAATCTAATAACTAGTATCTAATCTAATATATAATCTAAAAATGCTAAAAATGCTAAATGCTACAAATGCAAAAAAAGATATGCTCTGATGAAGTAAGCATACAGTATACACATAAAGTGCAGTATGCTAATCTAATATATATAATCTAAAAAAACGAAATGCTAAAAATGCTAAATATAATGCTCTGATGAAGTAGTATACAGTCAATTGTACCTATCTCAAGCCCTGCCCTCTTTTCTTGATCATGTTTTCATGTGCCCGTCAGTTCTGCACAATGTATCAAACAGATTCTTCCGTTAACATCCTCCACATAAACATGCGTGAATTTGCAATAGCCGCAAGCTTTTTGCAATAGGCCACTCCCATTGCCCCGGCCCCTTTTAGCTCATTGACACGAACACATGCCAATCCTCAGCTGTGACCGCTGGAGGGCGGGGACGTTTCTGCGGACTGACTGACCAGAGTTATAGAGCTGCTGGTTGCAGTTAAAAAGCAGTGGTGGGGACTTCCGGTTTGGCGAGGAGCGGGTGAGCAGCTGCAGAACAGAGCTCCCGGTCCAAAACTCAAGAAAGGTAATAAAAAGTTATAAAACACGATAAAAAGTAACAACTAGAAGATAAAAGAAAGATGACAAGACCCAGTGCACAAAACTCGAGGAGAAGTGAGAGAAGAGTGACCCCCGACTAAGAAAATGCGACGAAGGGAAAGGTACAACACGAGGAGATGACGCAGCAAGTATAACGTTAGACCACAGCGAGGTCTGGCTGGAGATGGAGCTACAAGCTAACATGGAAGCTAACACGATGAATATGCAAGTTAGCATCCGGATCAGGCTAGAAGCAATACAGAATGCTAACGATGCTAACATGCAAATCAACATGCAGGCTGGACTCGATGCAATACAGAATATTCAGAGGAACATAGAGGCTAATTCAAAAGAAATAAAAACGTTAGAAAACAGCCAGGCTGGAGACGAAGCTACAAGCTAACATGGAAGCTAACCCGATGAATATGCAAGCTAGCATCCGGATCAGGCTAGAAGCAATACAGAAGGCTAACGATGCTAACGTGCAAACCAACACGCAGACTGGACTCGATGCAATACAGAATATTCAGAGGAGCATGGAGGCTAGTTCAGGAGAAGTGGAACGGACGACCCCCAAAAGAGGGACAAAGAGACGCTGGATACAACCGGACTCGGGCACCGAGGTTGGACGGACCGTCCGGGATGGGGGGGCATAGTATCGGCGGATCGACCCGGGAGAGGGGGGCCTTGCGTGTTGCGGGGTTACCCACCATATACATAAATTATATGGTGGGGTCTTGTGGGTTGTGGGGTCGATGTGCGGGGGAGGGTTATCTGTGACATGGGAGGTAACAGGCTTGGCTCGGTGGGGGGGAGCCCCCTGCACTCCCCTCTACTGGGCCAGGCCCAATCAATTCAAGGGACCCGTGTCGCTGGGGCCCGGCTCCGTGTATAGAGGTCCTGGGATATGGGAGAGCCCTATCTCTCGGGGTGGATGGCGGGAGGGGGGGGATATTTCTTTATTATTTCTGTTATTTGAATGTATTGTCTGATGTATGTTTGTAAACTAAAACTGCAAATAAAAATGTAAGTTTAAAAAAAAGCAGTGGTGGAAGAAGTACACAGTTCCTTTACTTAAGTAAAAGTAGAAATACTCAGATAAATGAGTACTCGGTAAAAGTAAAAGTCCTCCGTTCAAATTCTACTTAAGTAAAAGCAGAGAAGTATTTTCTATTGAATGTTATGTTATGTGTGGGTATATTTGTATCCCTGTTAGTTAACCTGTTAGGTTCGTCTGTTCCATGTATCTTGTGTTCATGTAATCTTGATCCGTGTGTTCTCCAGTGTTTTGTATTGTGTTGCCCGTCCTGTGCCTTAGTTGTAGTTCCTTGTCTTGACTTCCTGTAGTTCTTTGTTTGTTTCCCTCCCAGGTGTATCCATGTGTAATCGGCCCAGGTGTTTCTTGTTCTCGTCATCCCCTTGTGGATATCGGTTTTGTTCTCCTGTGTTTGGTGGCTGATCCTGTCTGCACAGTCCTGTCCTTTGTTTGTTCGTTATCCTTTTATGTTATTCCTGCAAACCGGATGGTAATTTATCATTAAAAACCTTTTTGTTATTTTTGGCTACCGTTTCATAATACGTTCCATTGATACCAGACAGCGAGTATTTTTATGCTAATCAATGGTAACGTAATACATTTATTTAAGTATCTAAAGTAAAAGTATGCATTCTACTAGGCCTGTGATTGATTGATTTAATTGACATCTTGTTTACATCAGGGTCCCCCATTTGTGCCCGACTAAGGATATGTATAGTCGACTTTGATTGGCCAAAATTTGCCGATAGTCGACTACCCCCCCATTCTACATGACGTTTGTATATTCCAGTGCTTGGGGGCATTCAATACTTGATCCATTGACCTCTAAAGGTTATGTTAACACTTTGGGTGCTGCGTTGTTTCCGGGGCCCATCTATTCAGTGCCACGCTGTAAACGATAGGAGGCCTTCACCTTGTTTGTAGAGCTATAACTATATTTTATATTATAGCTATGGATACAATACTATGGTGATTTGACACAGAGTTTCTTCCGGTCAAGATGCAAAAAAGAAATTATTTTCCCATCCATACGTTCCCGTTTTATACCGTGGTGAATATAAGTATGGTTTTCGAGCGGTCTAGGGTCATTCCTGGGAGGCTGGTAATAGCATGCAACGTGTATTATACTAAATGCATTGGCATTTCGTCCCTACACACGCTACAATTAAAAAATCAAATGCATATGATGGGTATTATGTTTCCATCATGAATGCATGAAAGGGTGGGGGGGGGGGTAGTTTTGTGATGCTCTGATCGCCACCAACAGCATACGTTGTGGAGTAACGTTACAGTAACACTTTCGGATCGCAATGAAGGCATGCTCGGATCAACGCAAGATTGATATCATATAGCCCTTACCTTGACTAGGATGTGCCCCAAAAAGAATATTCCAATTATCTGATCGCCTTTCCAAGTAATTATGTCCATCACAAAACACGGATCGGGAGTACTTGATTCTTCTCAATCCGATCGGGACAACCGCTCCACTTGCCCGACAAAGGAAAAGTCCGCCCGGACCCATATAGTCGACGGACAGCCCAAGACACAATGTTACAAAGGGTGCTCAATACCGCTGTCTGGTAGGATGCGGCCGGTACTGCACCTTTGGTGTTCCAGTATGTCTTTTACAGGCAACATACAGCTCCCTGACATTGAATAGGGTATAAAATTTTTTTTTAAATTAAAACTACCCAGAAACGCATTAACACGTGATTGCCACTCAACGGTCAGGCCTCAGAAATGTGTTAACACGTGAATGGCACCGAATGTGTTAAAAGTGGTATGTGGTCCAGTTATTCTGCTCTGATTACGTCCTCTTAAAGATGACAGGCTTCAGATTTGAAAGACCATTATCTTCATACATTTGCCATGTTTTCAATGCTAAATCTTTTTCTTCAAAAGTAACTAGTAACTGGGCGGCTCAGCGGTCTAAGCGCTCGTCACCAACGGGCTGTCAGTGTTGCCTCCGGCTTGGGCCGGCCGTCATACTAACTCAATTGGCAGAGTCAGCGGGAGGGGAGTCGAAGGGTGGTAATCTGGTCATTGTAAACAGCGACTCCTACAGGTCGGTCAGGGCGCCTGCACAGCAAGGACAGGAGATGTCAAGGGTAGTGTGAGCCTCCCACACGTTACACCTCGCCAATGAGAGTCCTCGCTGGCAGGTGAAAAGAAGTGGCTGGCTGACTCCGCATGTATCGGAGGGGACATGCGATAGAGTCTTCAACCCTCCCTACGAACGACCAGTGAGGGGCACATGCGAGCAACGATCAAGACAGGGGAGGGGGGAATTGCCATGACTAAATTGGGATGGGAGAAAAAACTGAAAAAGGAGAAAAAGTGGATCAAACAAAAAAAAGTAACTAGTAACTGATGGGTTAGAGGAAGAGGAAGTGGTCACCTGTGTAGGAGGGGCTCCAGCCAGCCCTTGTGGCTCTCGCAGTGACAGTCCAGGAAGGTCAGCACGTCGCCCGTGGTGATGGACGCCCCTAGCAACCGGGCGCGCACCAGCCCTTCCCTCTTGGTGGCACGGATCAGACGCACCTTCCTCAGGCCGGCGATGTAGTTCTCCAGCGGTTCCTTCAGGTGAGCTGCGGGGGAGGAGACAGTGATGCATAAAGTCTCAACAAGTAAGGTGGAACGGGACTTAACCCGAGTTGGCCTTCAAAATAAAAGCACAGAAATGTTTTTTATTTTAAGGGCCAAATACGTTTATTTTATTTTTTTACCCAGGGACAGTGCACGTTAATCAACATCTTCAGTTGCCACATCAATGTAAATGTGCCAGAATTAGCTAATGAGCATCTGTAGTCCCTGCCTACCATGCATGTCTTTATGGTGTGGGAGGAAACCAGAGTACCTGGAGGAAACCCACGCCAACACAGGAAGAACATGCAAACTCCACACAGACCCCCTGCTGGGGTTCGTACCCAGGACCTTCTTGCTGTGAGGCAACAGTACTAACCACTGTGAACCAGGACCTTCTTGCTGTGAGGCAGCAGTACTAACCACTGTGAACCAGGACCTTCGTGCTGTGAGGCAGCAGTACTAACCACTGTGAACCCAGGACCTTCGTGCTGTGAGGCAGCAGTACTAACCACTGTGAACCAGGACCTTCGTGCTGTGAGGCAGCAGTACTAACCACTGTGAACCAGGACCTTCTTGCTGTGAGGCAGCAGTACTAACCACTGTGAACCAGGACCTTCTTGCTGTGAGGCAGCAGTACTAACCACTGTGAACCAGGACCTTCTTGCTGTGAGGCAGCAGTACCAACCACTGTGAACCAGGACCTTCGTGCTGTGAGGCAGCAGTACTAACCACTGTGAACCCAGGACCTTCTTGCTGTGAGGCAGCAGTACTAACCACTGTGAACCAGGACCTTCTTGCTGTGAGGCAGCAGTACTAACCACTGTGAACCAGGACCTTCTTGCTGTGAGGCAGCAGTACTAACCACTGTGAACCAGGACCTTCTTGCTGTGAGGCAGCAGTACTACTAACCACTGTGAACCCAGGACCTTCTTGCTGTGAGGCAGCAGTACTAACCACTGTGAACCAGGACCTTCTTGCTGTGAGGCAGCAGTACTAACCAGTGGTGCAGTGCTGGGCAACCGCGGTCAAACGGCGTTTGGGCTTCGAAGTGCGCGCATCCTATTATTATGCAAAGTCTAGGTGATAAGTGCCTAGACTTTGCATAATAATAGGATACCGTTTGGCCTCCGCCCATATTACGACTGCACCCCTGGTACTAACCACTGTGAACCAGGACCTTCGTGCTGTGAGGCAGCAGTACTAACCACTGTGAACCAGGACCTTCTTGCTGTGAGGCAGCAGTGCTAACCACTGTGAACCAGGACCTTCTTGCTGTGAGGCAGCAGTACTAACCACTGTGAACCAGGACCTTCGTGCTGTGAGGCAGCAGTACTAACCACTGTGAACCAGGACCTTCTTGCTGTGAGGCAGCAGTACTAACCACTGAACCCAGGACCTTCTTGCTGTGAGGCAGCAGTACTAACCACTGTGAACCAGGACCTTCTGGCTGTGAGGCAGCAGTACTAACCACTGTGAACCAGGACCTTCTGGCTGTGAGGCAGCAGTGCTAACCACTGTGAACCAGGACCTTCTTGCCGTGAGGCAGCAGTACTAACCACTGTGAACCAGGACCTTCTTGCTGTGAGGCAGCAGTACTAACCACTGTGAACCAGGACCTTCTTGCTGTGAGGCAGCAGTACTAACCACTGTGAACCAGGACCTTCTTGCTGTGAGGCAGCAGTACTAACCACTGTGAACCAGGACCTTCGTGCTGTGAGGCAGCAGTACTAACCACTGTGAACCCAGGACCTTCTTGCTGTGAGGCAGCAGTACTAACCACTGTGAACCAGGACCTTCTTGCTGTGAGGCAGCAGTACTAACCACTGTGAACCAGGACCTTCTTGCTGTGTGGCAGCAGTACTAACCACTGTGAACCAGGACCTTCTTGCTGTGAGGCAGCAGTGCCACCGTGCCGCCCAACTTGCCAAGAAGTCCCGTTTCGTACAGAACTAGTAGGTCGCTTTGGATAAAAGTGTCAGCTAAATGACTAAATGTAAATATTAATGTAAATACCCATTGTTCAATTATTAAACTGTATGCCTCACTGTGTTGGAAGAGACTGGGATCATTTTGTGCAAGGCAACATCAGGCTTGACTTAAAACATTACTTTCCTAACTTAGTGAAACTAAATGTAACAAATTAACACAGATATAAATGTACTGAATTGTTATTTCTTATTTTATTTCTTATTATATTATATAAATAAAATAAATATCGGATTGGTGCATCCCTATTTACAATAAAGTAAATCGGAAAAGTAGGCTACATTCTTGACGTTAGAACTCCCAAAATAGTGTTAGCATAAAAAAAGGTGCTGTAGGCCAGCTGTAGTTTACATAGCTTACATACAACTTTCTCTCGAGGTTCCACAAGTTGACAAGTCCAAAAGTATTTCCAAACAGGGCTTTTAAGATTGCCAAGAGTGGTGGTGTAGTGGGCAAGGCGCTCGCCATCAACGCTGGAGACGCTGGGTTCGAATCCAGCTCTCGGCGCTGCTATCAGCTTGGCTGGTCGTTCATACTAACACAATTGGCAGTGTTAAGGGTGGGAAAGCTGATGGGTGGGTCCTGGGCGTTGTGGACAGCGACGGACAACCAGGAAGGGGGTTGGGAATTGGCATAACGACTAACAGTGGGATGGGAGAAAAATCGGAAAAAGGAGGGGGGGAAAAGATAAAAAAAATAAAATAAAAAAAAGATTGCCAAGAGTGCAAACCACGGTCTTCGCGACAGAGTTGGGTCCTGGATGGTCTGCCATCACGCCATGGTTACTGTGAAAGTGATGTTGCGTGTCTCCTATCCGATCATGCAGTGTATACAGGCCCACGCGAGAAGTTGAGACAACTCTGGCAGCTAAGGGTATAAGTAAGATTGTTCGTCTAACAGTGTCGAACCCGAGTGCTAGTCTTGAGTGCATAGTAGTATAGACATAGTGGTAGTTTTTGAACATAGATCATAACGGGAATTCAAATCAAACTAATGTGTAATAATCTTGTAGAAACATGCCAATCAAAAAGGTTCTAAGCCAACATAAGATTTAGTCAAAACAGCTGTCTTATTCAGTCAGTCCATGGGCCAAGTTAGCGCAGGAGGAAGTAATCAACAGCTTGGAAGGTGCGACAGAACCGGTTTCCTTCAAGACAATAGAGCAACTGTTTACAAGGGGGGTGGGTAAACAGCTAAAACAATGAGATGATCAGATCACATGCAGTTGGTATCGGCTGGCCCGCGGCCTAGGGACAACACAGGTGTAGCCAACCGGTCTGAGTAGTATGAAAAGTCTCAAATAGGAATTATAGTTAAATAACTTAAATGTGTGTTTAAAGAGATAGGAGGTTTACCTGCATATATGACTGTTAGGCTGGACTGATGAGGCTGAATAGAGTAGTGTGATAATATGATGTGATTATACTAGCTCAGAGACAATCACTCAACACAATGTGAAATAACTGCAAATGTCTGTTATATTGGGGTAACAATCCTGAGTGAAACTGATATGAAATATACAATGATTATGAGTCTCATTTAGCATCAAGATAAACTGTTCTCTGTGTTTATGTAATCAATATATCTTGGGGTTCACCAACCAAAGTACTAAATATACAGTGAAACTATTCTCTGGGCTTAAACAAAGGAAGGTTCAGTTGGCTGTGTAAGGACAGCCCCTGTTTCAAATCCAAACGTAGCTGGCCTGGGATTGGATGAAAGGATTTGATGATGTCATTTTTGATGACATCACGCAGAAGGCTCTAGGTTGGGATATAAACTGGGGTGGGGTGACGGTGAGGGGGAACTCTGAAACCAACTCACCGACCAGGAGACCACACACACCGACGCGGGCAGAGGAGCAGAAGAACAAAGAACAGAACTTTGGAGGGAGAATAGACTGCTTTGTTCACTAGCCAAGAGAACAAAGCCATCAACAATTTATCAACTATCATTCATTAATCTGATTTCTTAGATAGGGCGAGAGCGGCATAGTGCTCCGGTACCTTGAATCTTTTATAGCATTCTTTATTGTAATTTGTATACAACTCTGAACTTTGATTAAACAGCTGCTGTTAACTACCCTCTTCTCCTCATTCCTCCTGCTGCACCGCTGAGCGTCATAACAAAGACCCTCGAGTCTTTGTTTAAAGTATTTCCCAGGGCTTTAAAGTTTTTGAATCACAACGCAGAGCAGAGGAGATTAGGTTCTGATACAGAACCTAACCATTTAGCTTGGGAAAATACTACAACATAGCATAGTAGGTAGTAATATAGGCAAAAGTTTAAAAAAAAGATTTCAGTAGATGTTGACACGGAAAAACTGCATAGGGGAATTCATGAACACACTGTGACAATATTCTGGTACTTTGCAGAAGGTGTCTAGTGTATATTTGCATAACCGTCGGGAGGGGAGCCAGGCCAGTGGGAATGCCCGGCATGCGACACTGATGGCCATCTATCAGTCTATGGAAATGCAAACTGGCACCGCCGGTCTTTCTGCCCGTTTATTATTTTACCTGCATGAAGCTGCCTGTCGATAAGCATCCTGCTCTCGGCTTCACCGTGAGGTGCACTTCAGTCTTTAACACTTTCACTACCACACTACAGTAGGTTAACCCTTTCACTGCGACACTACAGACGGTTAACCTTTCACTACCACACTACAGAAGGTTAACCCTTTCACTACCACACTACAGAAGGTTAACCGTCTGTAGTGTGGTAGTGAAAGTGTAAACTCCAAAACACAAGAGTGGCTTCTGCTTACACTAGTCACTACACTAGTCACTAGAATGAGGAAAAAAGTGAGAGCTGTCATTCTGCAACCAGAATAATCCACCTCTTTTGTAAACATGCTATGTTGGTTCTTTTGTGACCCAGGTAAATATGCCAACAATCCTCCATAAAGGGGTGAGACGTCTGAGAATGGTATGCTGCACATTCTAGTGTACATCAGGTCAAATGATTGATTACACTAACTATAAATGTATAGTGATAGAGACCAAAGTAAAAATACCTAATAATAAAATAGACTTAATATAGGGGGCGACAGTGGCTTGGGAGTAGAGCAGTCGTATGGTAATCCGGAGGTTCCCGGTTTGATTCTCGCTCCTCCCGGGCAGCGTGTCGAAGTGTCCTTGAGCAAGACACTGATGAGCAGGTTGACACCTTGCATGGTTGCCTCCACCGTCGGTGTGTGAATGTGTGAGTGAATGGGTAAGATGTGAGAAACAAATTGTAAAGCGCTTTGGATAAAAGCGCTATATAAGTACAGCCATTTACCAAAATACCTGTAAATCACAGTAAATGGGTATACAGGTCAGGACATAGCTTTTCTTATAACACTAAGTATAAGTTATACTATATATTTATATAAATATAAATAAATGCATATACAACACATTCTCAAGATAGATCACTCTGATTAGAAAAGAAAACCCACAACTAAAGTGTACATAAATAGCCACTATTTTTAATATATACAATAAATATACATGGATTTACAGTTACACAAATGGATGTACGATATAAACTGGAATAGCGAACAATATCATGTGTTGTTTTGATACATCTATGGTAATTTAACATTATATTCTTCTAGTACCTCCATTATGGATTAATAGCCTGGTCTGTTGACATTTGCAATATCAGCAACTGTTGATGAAGATTAACACTTTGACTGCCGGGAACCGTCTTTAGACGTCTTTGCTGGCCATGCTAAAGTTGCCGGAGGACGTGTTACGTCGTCCTTATATCAATATTTCAAAAATCTGCGATCGGATTCATATGTCCCCTCCGCTGGCCTGAGATCCACCAGCAGGACCCACTGAGCTCTCTGGCGGTTCAGGAGCGCCATCTGGTGGCCGATCGGCGCAATCGCCAAACAGGATAGAGGTTGTCCTAGACGTCCGTAGTACTTCCGGGCGCTCGCTATAGGTCATGGGACTCTGGCTCGTCACGCTACACGGTGATCGATTGGCAATAACTCGATAAACAACATGATTTGGACGTATATACCATTATACAAGCTGGAGATGGACCGGGTAAAAATATATCCCATAATGATAAGATTTCTACTCTACGATGATCGCCCAACGGCGCGCGGAGACTGGGGTGAGTTTCAGCGTGTAACGTTACCGTCTTCGATACTAACTGCTATTATCAACATTTGACCCACATTAGATGATTGGTATAACGCTGCCCACGGAATTATAAACGCCCCCTCGTCCATCCGGTCAACATCAGATGACGTGTAGTAGGGCTGGGCGATATGGAAAAAAATCATATCGCGATAACGATATGATAATTTTATTTTATTTCTCGATATCGATAATTATCGAATTGTTATAAGTATAAAAAAAATTTAAAAAAAAAAAAAAAAAAAAAAAAAAATTTTAACAACAGATGTATGTTTATTTTGCAGCAATTCTTTGTCATTGCCGCCATCTTTAGTGTTACATCCCCTCACACTCCAGTTCTCAGGCTGCAGCTGGTTTAAAAGCTAAAGTAAACCGGCTTCTCTGCTGGCTGTGGCTCCAGAGGAGTTGAACAGTTCTGGCTCTGCTAGTTTATTTTCGATCTTTTGGCGCTTTTTTGGTGGACAAACCACTGCACATGTGCACTGTGACTCGTGACTGGAGTCTAGTTCTGCTAGCACACATAGCCTACTGTGTACAGACGGTTTCAAAATGTATTTTAAATTAGAAAGCAAACAAAATAAATGGACAAGAGAAAAAGAAATCTGAATTTGGTCAGTATTGTCATTTGGACAAGCAAAGCCATTACTTTAAGTTGCAGGCAAGAAAGACAAGTCTGTCCACTGTCTCTTAAAACTGCCCTGTTGCAGGTAAAAAAAAAAAAAAATTAAAAAAAAAAAAAAAAAAGATTTTTCGATTTTTTTTTAATTTCGATATTCGATATCGATTATTAAAATATATCGCGATATTTATCGTTATCGTTATATCGCCCAGCCCTAACGTGTAGTAACTTCTAGAAGTACGTCTAGTTGGAATTTTTTATATCGCGCTGATTGCCATCAAACTGTATTTCATCATCAATATAATGCATTTGGGGCTATATATCACGTTCTGGAGAAAGCTGCAGAAAGAGATGAAAACATACTTATACATTAGACCATACTTTACTATGAATATGTGAATGAAAAAGTTTAACGTTGCTACACAATGAACAATACATATAGGACTTTGAATGGGCCCTAATAATGGCAATGTAGCAATAGAATTTAAAAAGTTATAGCCCTGCAAAGAAGGGGACTTTCTCCATAGACAAATAGCGCTGGCAATCTATGGTATATCATGAATTTAACCTTAGGCAGCCAAAGTGTTAAGTACTTTAACATTGTAAACCAGCAATCTGAGGGACACAGAGCAGCATAACTGGACCACTTTAACAACCTTCAGGTCAATCGAGGGTTGAATGCACTGAAATACAAGAACACCCTATAGAATATGTACTGTACTTTTACTTAAGGCGAGACACTGCAGGTGAATAGGCAAATATACTTTTTTTGTTGATTTTGAGATTTTGTTATATTTTGCTTCCTAAACATGTCTTCTATGAAACTAGTGACAATAAAACGTCAATAACACACATTTAGTTGTTTATTTTACTTCATTTTGCCTTATTGAATCCATAAATGTGCACATATTTAATGGGGAATTGCCTCATTTGCATATATAAACATACATTTCAGAAAACTTGCAATATATTTTTTCTTAGTTTATATGTACATAACAAACTGGGAAAGTTTCATAGTGATATCTATTTAAATATTTTTTGCCTATTGGGGGGTACTACACTGTTTGTAGCCTGTGTGTAGTTCTGTTCAGTTCAATAACATCATTATTATTATTATTCAGTTATCAGGCATGTGTTTAGGTTGTCTATTACTAATGGTTTGATTAGATATTGCGTTTGTAAATATCTTTTAAAAAAAAAGTATGGCATTTTACAATACAGAACTTTGAAGGCGTTTTCCCAAAAATTTGTTTTAAGAGTTTTTCCTCATACTCTGAGCCAGAAATCTCCACTTCAGTAGCACTCACATACACCAAACCTTCCAGTTCTATTCATATCTATGTTCTGAAGGTATTTTCAGAAGGGTTTGTTGATATTGCATTCATACCCTGATTTATATCACATTTTATTCCTAAAAACATGGCGAAATATGGAATTTTACCATAAAAAAGGACTGAATGGAGTATTTTCTGATTTATGGAGTGATAAAAAGAGATATCCAAAATCCCCTCTGTAATAACCTTTGGCTCTAATATGTCAAGAAAATGAAACAATAATTTTGAAAATGGCTTTATCCAATGTTCAGATTTCTGTCCTGGAATTGTATGCAAATTAGTGCATATTTAAGTAGATAATGCCTCATTTGCATATTTAAACATACAATTTCAGAAAACTTGTAATACAAAAAAGTATTGTCTTAATATAAGTAATCAACTGGGGAAGTTTCATTGTGATATCTATTAGTTAATTTTTTTACCCTATTCACCTGTAGTGTCTCCCCTTAATACAGTACTGTAGTTGTAATGGTACATAATTCACCCACAGACCTATTGTTAGGAACATTCTAGAAAATTAGTGCCGCCCGAACATTCTGGAACGTGTGTGATGATGTCATGGCAGTACATTCTAGAACCTTAGTTCTGCCCGATCATTCTGGAACGTTGGTGATGATGTCATAGTAGTACCTTCTAGAACCTCTAACATTCCTATTTAAGCATTCTGTTTAGCTTTCTAGTAATGTCCACCTTCCATTGGGGGAGCCTGGTGCCCACAGGCCGGCACTCCTCATCTGGAGTAAGAGGGGAGGAGAGAGGGGTGATGGATAAGGGGAGAGGGATGAGGGGGAGGTGAATGAGGAGAGGAATATGATTCAGTTAATGACATGATTGTAAAGCACACCTTTACATGATCTCCAGCACACCTCATTCTGTGAAAAAAACACAAAAAGCTGAGTATTAGCTAAGCATAGACAGATAATAATAATAGTTCATTTATGGAGCATCTTTCATACATAAAATGCAGCTCAAAGTGGATTTTATTGACAACAAACATAACAACTTTGACAGATCAACATTTGTGTTTGCCTTGTCAGGGATAAAACGAAAAGTCCAGGACTTATTTACGGTTTACATCGTTGTCCCTGTTGTTACTGGTTTCAAGTGGCACTATGGCATCTGAAGTGCATCGAGCATTCTTAGTGCATGTAGTAGTATTCATGTTATTAGTATTCTGTTGTCTGTTAGCCAGTTCTTTATACTATCAATGGTGGTCACTACATTACATCTATAACTGTCCTTGTTGGTCATCATTTCCACTGTTATGCACGTGGCTTGCGGTAACGTTGCTGACGTTATGATGCAGAAAGCTATACAGAAGGCTCATGTTATGATGCAGAAAGCTAACCTTATGATACAGAAGGCTCACATTATGATGCAGAAATATCTGCGGTATCGTTACATGTTGGCAGCTAACGTTAGCTAGCTGCTAACGTTAGCTAACTGGGCTGGATATACGAGAGCTAGTTCGCAGTCAAAGTCAAACGTTAGCAAACTAATAGTTTGGTCTACGTTTCTAATACATGCCGTCAAATATTATGTCTTTATGAATTGACCTTACCTTTGAGCAAACATAAGTGTCCTTGGTAATGGTCTTCACATTCACTTGTGTATGTGGTCGACGACACAACATAATCCATCGCTTGCATTTCTCTAGTTTTCGTTTGGGCTTCGGGAAAGGTATGAAAGATACTCCTCCATCCAGTCTTTCAGGGTACCTGGTGTCCAAATTACAGGTACCCCACGCACAGCGTTTCACCATCGGATATTAGGTAGATAATAACATATAAACTGAACTCTTACACAGTGGTTTTGATCACAGCCGTCTGGTTTGATGCAGCCCACAAATGGCTTTTCTGGTGTTGACAGAGTTTTCTGCAGCGAAGTTTTTCCTGTGATATGATTGGACAAATTCTATTTTGGGGCGTGGTTTAGCGACAGGTCTACTGAGGGACATTGGTCTCTCCTTTTGTTAGCAGGAAAGACACAATCATTTCACAAATGAATGCCCACTTAAAAGCTGTAGCCCTATTTCGCCTAAGGTACATGCCTAAGTAAATGGAAGATTGCTCCACTTCTGCAAGGTCAATTAGCATGTTCTTGGTATCTAGGAACATCTAGGGACCTGGGGGTATGTATTTCCAGTGTCAGAAATATTGTGTCTGTTACTAGGCTTGAGTAAATTGTAATGAAGAAAAGGAGAATATAAATGATTTATTTTTGCAATTGTGCCATAACCGAGGTCGCTCACTGAGCTCATTCACCACCTTATTGAGATCAAGTGTAAAAAAGATCTAAGCAAATGAATAAAGGGAAGATGATTAAACAGAAGGATTTGTAGATACAGTAATAAATGATAATCGATTTTAATTATGAATTCATATTTGACCTTGAACTTGCTTACTTACGCCTTTTACCCCGTTTGGGGCATAGGCCGTCAACAAGGGTTCTCCAAGCATCCCGATCCTGAGCCAACCTCTCAAGCTGGCCCCAGGTGTGTCCCATCTTCTTGGCATCATCTTCCAAGTCTCTGCGCCAGGTGTTTCGTGGTCGGCCTCTCTTTCTTTTCCCTTGGGGGTTCCACCTGAGAGATTGTCTTGTGATGCTCAGGGATGGTTTACGGAGTGTATGGCCAATCCATCTCCAACACCGTTGGAGAATCTCTTTCTCTGCTGGCTGTTGTTGTGTTTGTTGCCACAGGTCTTTGTTGCTGATGGTGTTAGGCCAGCGAATCTGGAGGATTCGGCGCAGACAGGTGTTTAGGAAAACTTGTAGTTTATTGGTTGTGGTGACAGACAGTGGTCCTCCAGGTCCAGATATGTGAGGCGTGCCCCAAAGTACACAAAAGTACACATTACCACCCCAGACTCTCGGGGCTCTAGCTCAGTCAATCATTTGGCGATCTCAAAAATCTTTGCACAGGGTTGTAGCCAATGAGTGTGGCTTTCCAATGATACCCCATGATATGATAATTGGGGATCTAATATGGTCTCTATTGATCTATGATCTATTGATTTATGATAAAGAAAAGCAGGGTCCCCCCCTATAGGCTTAACAGGTTAAGTGTCGCAGATTTCAAGATTTATAATCAAGTATTAAATATGACTTTAAAAATGGTAAATGGCTGCATTTATATAACAGCTTTTATCCAAAGCGCTTCAATTTCTTAATGTGCTTCTTAAAGCACATTTGCGCACTATCGGAGCAAGGAAGTAATTCGGGCGTGAAGGATTTGGGGTGCTTTTTCAATGTATGCGATGTATAGATTGGGGGGAGATGACCACAGCTAAAACGGTGCCGGGTCAGAGAGGTCGAAGTGCATGCAGACGGTGGAAGCAGGAGACGGTGGTTCAGTAGAGCAGGGTGATTGTTGTGAGGCACACTGCCAGCGAGAGAATGTTTTGAATTCCTTGTAAGAACAGATAACGGAGCGGTACAGAGCGAGGGAGAGGGGTGACCTCTTTAATGCAACAGTGAATGAAACGTTTAATGGTGTGAAAGGTTATTAACGCAGTTGTCATGACAACGCGGCACATGACAACCAGAGAGAAGGCGGGGCCGTCGTTGTTACGACGAAGATCTATAAGTCGAACGGTGTTTCCGGGTGTAAGGCAGACCAAGAGCGGCTAAGGGCAGACTACAATCTGACTAGGACTGAGAGACTCTCTCCTCTCATAGGGAGGGGGGGGGGGGGGGGGGAAGGAAGAATGCCACATCATCATTAGCTTCGGCTAACACGAGGAGGGTTCAGGCTAACGACCAGGCCTGACCACTATTGGACATAACAGCAAAGGGACAATAGAACACACCGAAAGATCATTAGAATAGACTCTTCAAGGACAATACAATCTGTTAACATCTGAGCTGAGGTTTCTGTTTATCAAATAAAACCACGCTTTTCCTTGTAAGGTATTTCACGTTGTCGAAGTGTCGAATTCTTACGGAGGTGGAGAATTATTATGGTTTGCGGATTGTACTAACGGGGAGAGATAAGGATCTTATCAGCCAGTATAGAGACGTCAGGACCATTAAAATGACACAACGCAGAGGAATTGGATGGAGGGCCAAACAGACGAAGACGTGATACTGGCCAGTTTGATCAGGATCTAACAGGCGTGTGTTACCTTGCTCTTGCTTGGCAATGGCACAATGGTGGATGACTTGAAGCAGGAGAGGACTGTGCGCTCAGAGAGCGAGAGGTTGAACATGTCGGTTAACAACACACCAGCCGGGCAAAACTTGACATCCCGGACGGTGACAATAAAGATCGTGTCTGGGAGGGGATATTGGGATAGTGCCTAAGATGGGCTTGGTGCTATATCTGGGGAATCTGACACAGGAAAACATACAAGGAGAAGACAAATACCTGGTAAAGATACTACTGGTAGCCAGTGAGAAAACAATAACAAGAGCATGGTACAAAGTGGATCCACCTACAAAAGAACAGTGGCTGGGTGTAGTCGAGGAAATATATGACGTGGACAGATTTACACACATATTGAGGGAGCAGGAGACGACATGTGGGTCAAAATGGGAGAAATGGGTTGAATATAAAAGAAAAGTGAATGACACCACAGACTGGAACCAGAGCATGATGTCACATTTATAAATGGAAGAAAGCTCACATGTCACCATGTCACTGTATTGTTTTACTCTTGTCTTCCATTTGTTTTTGTTACAGGCTTGTTTCGGTACAGGACAAGCTCTGTGGGACTCTAACTCGAATGTAACATACAGAACCTTTCACTAGCACACTACAGACGGTTAACCCTTTCACTAGCACAATACAGACGGTTAACCCTTTCACTAGCACACTACAGACGGTTAACCCTTTCACTACCACGCTACAGATGGTTAACCCTTTCACTACCAACTACCAAAAGGCTTAACCCTTTCACTGCGACACTACAGACGGTTAACCGTTTCACTACCACACTACAGACGGTTAACCCTTTCACTACCACATTGCATACGGTTAACCCTTTCACTACCACACTACATATGGTTAACCCTTTCACTACCACACTACAGGTTAACCATTTCACAACCACACTACAGAAGGTTAACACTTTCACTACCACACTACAGACGGTTAACCCTTTCACTACCACACTATAGACAGTTAACCCTTTCACAACCACACTACAGACTGTTAACCCTCTCACTGCCACACTACATAGTTAACCCTTTCACTACCACACTACAGAAGGTTAACACTTTCACAATCACCCTACAGAAGGTTAACCCTTTCACTGCCACATGACAAAGGGTTAACACTTTCATAGCGACACTACATAAGGTTAACCCTTTCGGTTGTAATGTAGTAGTGAAAGGGTTAACCTTCTGTAGTGCGGTAGTGAAAGGGTTTAATGGTGTGTGACGTGCATTTGTTTCCATATCACCAAGCCTTCCATATTACTCACATCTATGGTGATTTAATTCACTCAGTATTCAAGGGTACAACTGATCACGGCTCAACCCTCTTCTACAAACATGGACCTTGGAGCGCCTCTCCTTACAAGTCAAGTGTCTGAGTCAGAGTGGGAGCGACAGTGTTTATTCAGTACAGTTGCAGGTTCTTTGTGGTGGCAGGCTGAGGCAATAATGTACAAACTACTGAGCCCATGCAAGATGACACATTATTCATGTGTTATTGGATCCGTTTTTGTGGTGGGCCTGTTTTATATTGCGGTGGGCTGCCAATAACAAACCAATGAATGGGAAACAGTGCAGTGAATACTTCAGACACTGCAATTAAAGCCCTGATCCGTGATTTATCTTTTCAAACTAAATGTGGGTTATATTCACATACATCCGTGAAGGTTTTTTTCTCATTGATGGGTGAAAAACGTTCTAAAAGTGATTGTAAAGTGTGTCTATTTCACTTTGTTTGATTGTGCTTTAACTCAGTTTCCTTTTTTTTCTTTGATCAAATTTTTTTTATTATTACTTACATGAAACAAGACAACACATTAATCACAATCACAATACACAGAACTTCACAGGAAAATAACAAAAACAATAATAATACAGAATATAACAATTTATAAATTATAAAGACAAAAAGAAAAGAAAACAGAGTTCAACCTTTTTCAATTTTAAATTCAAAATTCCAGGGGTACTATCTAATAGATGACCAAATAGCGAAGAACTAGCTAAATAGCTGCCCCCCAATAAAATCCCTAGTTAAATTCAAGACATCACAAAAGACAAGACAGACAAGACATTTCCTCCTCCCCCTCCCACGAGACCGCCGGACTCCCCCGAACAAGCACCCCAACCCCGCTCAGCCGCTCAGCTGCTGCGAACCATAGGTCAATCCCAGCCTGCCCCACCCCAATCACCCGCGCCGTGGATATCTCAAGATAAATCACATCCAACAGTGTTAGGGACCAGTTAATCACTGTGAGCTTCTCAGGCTCCTTCCATCTCATTGCTATTAGCTTCTTCGCCGCTGTGACGCCCGCTAGGACAACCCTTTTCAGTTGTACGGACGCGGGTAGTGTTGTTATATCGTTCAGGAGTAGCGTAACAGCTGTGAATGGGATAGTTAAGCCACACAGATCTGAAAGTTTGTCCGCTATTGACCTCCAGAAGCGGGCCACTGGTGGGCAATCCCAATACATATGCATATAAGTGCCAGTGGCCTTTTGAGAGCACAAAGTGCACCGAGAGTCGGTTATCAGTCCCATAGCAAATAGCTTCCTAGGTGTAAGATAGGTCCTATGAATATAATTAAAATTAATTTGCTGGTGATTGGGGTTGCGGGAAGACAATGCCACATTTGCCCAAACATCATCCCAGTCAAACTCGGGGTCCAACTCCGGGATATCCACACGCCAGATTGTATCCAATGATACATTTTTATACGTGGACTGAATTAAGAGCGTATAAAAGTCTGAGACAAACCCTCTGGAGGTCGTCCTGTCCACTATGAGCCTGAGGAAGGGGTGTGGTTGCAAAGCTTGAGCCCACGGCACGCCATGCGCCCTCAGCGCTGACCTTAGTTGAAGGTAAAGAAAGAAGGACTCGCCGGGAAGATCGTAAAATTCTCTTAAGTCCTGAAACGCACAGAGGCCGTTCTTATCATAAATATCCTCCAGAGTATGAACCCCCCTCATTTGCCATTGAGGAATATTAACCGGCTTGTGCCCAACAAGTAATTGCTGGTTATTAAAAATGGGAGAGTCCAGGTGCCATGGGCATTTAACCCCACACGACTTCTGTACATTACGCCACGTCTGGATCACGTGAGTTATGATCGGTCCATACCTCAGTCGGCATTTCGTAATAGGGACAGTGGAGTACACCACATCCTGCAATCTTAGCGGTGAGACCGCCGCCGCTTCTAAGGAGCGCCAAGATACAGCATCTACAGGGTCTAGCCAGCACATCAGAGGTCTCAGTGAAAAGGACCAGAAATAAAGCTTAAAATCCGGGATTGCGAGGCCCCCCATCTTGTTTCCTACATTGAGTAGTAGCTCTTTTGATTCTCGGGCGTTTGTTATTCCAGATAAACTTAGATACCATCGATTGTACCTTGCGCCAGTGGTCTATTGGAGGGGGCAGGGGGAGCATTGAGCTAACAAAATGTATCCTAGGCAGGACGTTCAAGGAGTTAGGAAGGGACGACCATCTGTCTAGATCCTGGCGTATTTTATCATAAGTACCCGTGAAGTTGTACTTAGTAGTTTGACTCAGCGTGGGGAATATCTCTATACCTAAGTATTTAAAATGTTCCACTATGGGGATATCAGCTGGTAGTCGCACCGCCTTGGCCAGCTCATTAAGAGGTAGGCAGGCTGATTTGTTCCAGTTAATCTTAAAGCCTGACAATTGACCAAAGTCGTCGATTATTCCCAATAATTTTGTGGCCGACCGGGAAGGGTCATCCATAAAAATCAGTAGGTCATCCGCATAGAGAGCAATTTTGTGTGGTGTATTATTGATCATTATGGGGACGATGTCCTCCGATTGCCTAATAAATTGGGCCAATGGTTCGAGGGAAAGCGCGAATAGTCCTGGGCTCAGAGGACAACCCTGTCTAGAAGATCTGGAGACTGGGAAAAGTGTGGAACAGTTTTTGCCTGTCAGTATCATTGCCGACGGCGAGGCATACAGGACTTTAATCATATGAATAAAATTCTTTCCAAGACCCATGACCTCAAGTACCTTCCACAGGTATGACCATTCTAGTCTGTCAAACGCCTTTATGGCATCCAAAGACATAACTGTGGACGGAGCTGTATTGTCTTTACTGTTATCGACTACATGCAACAGCCTCCTAAGATTATCTGCAGCCAGGCGCCCCGGGATAAAACCAGTTTGATCGCAGTGTACCAATACCGTCATAAATCTCTGCAGGCGGCGGGCCAGCACCTTGGCAAACACTTTTAAATCGTCCCCCCGAGAAGACTCAAGGGCCTATAGCTACCACAATCATTGGGATCTTTGTCCTTCTTGAGAAGTAAAGGAATCAACGCCATGTTGACATCTCTTGAGAACTCCCCTTGTTCGATAGCGTAATTGATCATATCGAGCATCAATGGACCCAGTTGGTCCCAGAAAGCTAAATACACCTCGGGTGGAATACCATCCCAGCCTGGTGCCTTACCCCTCTGCATTTCAGCAATCGTCTCCCTTAGTTCCATAAGAGTGATCGGTTTCCCCAGTTCCTTAGCCTCTTCCTCAGAAATGTGGGGTATCTCAAGCCTGCCAATGAACGATTCAAATTTAGAGTCGTCGAGATTAACCTCTGAGCTATATAACTGTGAGTAAAACTCTTTAAAAGTGTCGTTGATCTTTTTCGAATCAGTAGTGACTGTACCCTGTCGCGTCTTGATCGAGGGGATATCCGAGAAATGATCATTCGAGCGTATTTTCATTGCCAATAGATGGCTAGGCCTGGAGCCGTGAAAGTAGTAATTTTGCCTTGTCCTATGTATCAAGAACTCAGACTGTTTAAGTATGGAGTTTATTTCTTTCTTGACTATCTTACGTTGTGTGTTTAGTCGTTCACTATAGTTAGTTTGCAAAGATGCGTATAGGTCCGCATATAATGTTTCCAGTCCTTCTAGTTTTTTTGACCGGGATTTACGCAAATTGGAGGCGAAAAGTGTGACATGACCCCTGATAAATCCTTTCAATGCGTTCCATAGGACCCTGGGGTCATCGACCGTGCCAACATTGATCTGCAAGAATTCAGCTAGTTTACTCAGAACAGAAATCATCGTTCTTTAATAAGGTTGAGTTAAAACGCCACCTGGGAGCTCTCGTGGAGAGCCTGCCAAAGGTTGCCACAAGGAAAATCCCCTTGTGGTCCGAGAGAGCCAGGGGAACCAATGAGACATCGAAACTATCAAACATATTAGGGGACGCGAATGCATAGTCTATTCGAGAGAAGGTTTTGTGTCTGGCTGACAGGTGAGAGTAATCCTTGAGGGTGGGATTGGATAAGCGCCATAGGTCTGCGAGCCCCGTGTCCTGGGCCCACATCCTGAGGGCCTTAGAGCAGTGGTTCCCAAAGTTGGGGTTGCGACCCAAAAGTGGGCCGCGAGCAGCCACGGGAGGGCCGCGAGATGATTTCCAGAATGTCCCATAATAATAAAAAAAAAAAAAAAAAATTACATTACTGGTAAAAAGAAATGCTAATAAATGATAATAAATAATATTCAGCCTATGAATTTCCATGGTCCGTATACATAATGCACGTGACAGGTATTATTGGATTCTATTATATATTATTATGCACAATCGTTGCGGGCAAGACCACCTTGTATACTCGTATGCGTGACAAATAAAACTCTTGATTGACTTGAGGTACGGCGAGACACTAGCGACACACACTGTGGTTATTTGAATTTCGGTTGCAAATGTATACTTGTTGCTAGCTAGCTCAAATTCAAAATGAAACGTTGGTTAATTGCGGCAAAAAGCAGAGAAGCAGAGAAGCCAGCGGAGGAGAGTCGAGAAGCAGTTCCACCGCCAGAAAGGCCATCAACTGACACGGGATTGGGAGGAGGTGATAGTCAAAGTAGCCATGTGGATGATGTGGGACCAGGGCCAAGTGCGACACAAAGAAGCACCGACCCAAAGTTGGACCAGCGACAGCCTACCTATAGATATCGAAAATATCGTGAGGAATATATCCAACATGGATTCATATGTAAAGTTGTGAACGAGGTGCAACTTCCTCAATGTGTCGTGTGTGCCGACGTCCTTTCAAATGAAAGCTTAAAGCCTTCCAAAATGATACGGCATTTAAAAACAAAGCACCCCTCTCTCGCTGAGAAACACGTTGATTTTTTTCGCCGAAAAGAGCGAGAGTTGCTAGGCCAAAACAAGGTGATATATACACAAACATCAGTCCCTGCGAAAGCGCAAAAGGCCTCATATGAGGTGGCATATTTAATTGCTCGGGCAAAAAAGCCACACACAATCGGGGAAACTCTCATCAAACCCGCTGCTATAGCTTTGAGTCGGAATATGCATGGGGATAAACTGGCTCGTGAAATTGAATCCGTGCCGCTCTCGAACGGCACAATTGCCCGGCGCATCACAGATATGGCCCAGGACATCAAGTGTCAGCTTATTGACAGAGTGAAGCAAGGCAAATATGCTTTGCAACTAGACGAATCGACAGATATCTCGAACTGTGCCCAGTTGCTTGTATTTGTGAGGTACACATTTGATGGGAAGCTGGAGGAGGACATGCTTGTGTGCACTGCACTGGAGGGAACATGCACAGGTGAGGATGTTTTCCTAAAACTGGATGAGAAACTGAAAGAGGAGGGACTGTCTTGGAACGAGTGTGTTGGTGTGTGTACCGACGGCGCTGGGGCGATGGTGGGGAAAAATAAAGGACTGAAAGCCAGAGTCTTGCAAGTGGCACCTCACGTGAAGTTCACACACTGTATCATTCACAGAGAAGCTCTTGCGGGCAAAACGCTCGATGCAGAGCTTAAAGGTGTTCTTGACACAGCCATAAAAATAGTCAACTATATAAAATCTCGTCCACTCAACACCAGGCTGTTTGCATCTCTCTGCAACGAAATGGGCTCTGAGCATGAAGGCCTGCTGTTCCATACTGAGGTGCGGTGGCTTTCACGAGGAAATGTCCTCACGCGCCTGTTTGAGCTGCGGGATGAGGTGCGCTTGTTTCTGGCGGAGAATGCGCCCCAGCTCGCTGCCCACCTCTCCGATCCTGGCTGGATAACAAGGCTAGCCTATCTGTCTGGCATATTTGATAAAATGAATGGACTTAATCTCTCACTACAGGGTGAAAATACAAGCATCCTGTCGCTCAATGACAAAATACTGGCGTTCATGAGGAAACTCGAGCGTTGGATTGCACGGGTAGCAATGGGCAGGATTGATATGTTTCCAGAGCTGGATGAGTTTATGGAGGAAAATGAACTCAGTGTGAACACAGTGAAGATGTCCATAACCAGTCACCTCAAAGCCCTTCTTGAACGATTTAAAAAGTATTTCCCCGAGGAAACAGCACCAGAACAGCATGACTGGATAAGATCCCCATTCACAGTAACAGCATCACACCTGCCATCCGACCTGGAGGACGCGCTTGTTGAACTGTCAAGCGACCGAACCTTAAAGACGGAGTTTCAGTCCAAGCCGCTGGCTGAGTTCTGGATATCCGCTGAGGGGGAATACGCATAGCTATCCAATGCCGCAATGGATGTATTGTTGCCATTTGGATCGACATACCTATGCGAAAAAACATTCTCTGCCCTGACCTATATAAAAAACAAGTACAGATCACGTCTGAATGTGGAGGATGATCTCCGAGTCGCTGTCTCCAAAATCAAGCCCAGACTGGACTTGTTGTGCTCCAAGCATAGTGCCCATCCATCTCATTAGGTGAGTTGAACATTAGCGGCGCCTATACTAAATTAAACGCGCTATATGTATTAATTTTATAGTTTGATTATTGTGTTATTTTGTGTATAGTTATTGTGCGTGTTAAAAGCATCCAATGCTTATTACTGCGTAACGTTTGCATGTTTCACAACCACCTCCTATGTCTGTGAGCAGGGGGGAAACGGTCAGAACCATAACATCGTTGTTATACTCTCATTCAGGTGTGATGCAGGCGTCCATAAACGCACCACAGGAGAGAGGGTTGACAGACTGCGTGACAGCATGGCATCACACTTTGTTAGAGACAGCCCAAGTCCACGCAATAAATATGCAGCATGATGAATGATACAATAATATTAGTTGAATCTGTGACAATCAGTCTGCAAGTGATAATAATCTCTTTATATATAGCAAACTACTGTGATGCTTTTAAATAGTTCATTTTCTGAAGTACATAGGCCTACACGTTTTTCATAATCATAGAATCTATATGTAGGGCCTATATTCATTTCATGGTTGTTTGGTTATTGTGTTGTTTTTGTTATTGTGTGTAGTTATTGTGCATGTTAATAGCACAAGGTGGAGCACACCCAAAAACGTTTAAGAGGTGCAGACTGACAGAACGTACTGAAAACGATAAAGAAAGTTGCACACTCAATTGTCTCTTTGCTGTTTATTGTCACCAATGTTTCGCGTTTGCCTTCTTCAGGTGAAACTTGTTAATAGTGAAACTGTTAATAGCCTCCAATGCTTATTAGTGCGTGTGAAGTTTGCGCGTTTCAACCACCTCTGCTCCTGAGTCCTATCCCAAAGCAGACGGAAGGGGAGCGACTGCAATAACAAAAAAAGTCACTCGCCACTTAAAAAACATTAAAAGCATGCATTTACACATTCTAAAATGTGACTATATGGTTTTATATTAACTTAATAAATAAACAAAAACGAAAAATCTACTTATTTCAACGAAATATTTCAAACTAAATAACTATGCACATAAAACGCTGAAAACAACCGAAGCAAAATAGTATTTTAATGAGGCTATTATTATTATTATCATTATTATTTTGCAACAAGTTAGCCCTCTCATAAATTGCACATATAAATGAATAACTAACTTGAACTAACTTAATAGGATTGAAGTGATATTTGGCTTAAAAAATCGGTCGCATGGCAAAAAAAAAAAAAAAAAAAAAGCCTGACGATGTGCATTGGGCCGCGGCTCTCTGATGCCTTATTTTTTGGGCCGCGGCCTGAAAAGTTTGGGAACCCCTGCCTTAGAGGACCGTTTTTGGTCGCTTGTTTCAGAGGACCCGGACCTATCCATCTCCGCATCCCAGCACGCATTAAAATCGCCACCCACAATGAGAGCGTATCCAGTAAGTTCCAACATATTCTTCGTGATTGTATTATAGAACGCTGAATCAAATGTGTTAGGGGCATACAATGCTATTATTGCCATCTTCCTATGAGAGAACTCAACTTTTGCTATAGTAATCCTTCCCTCAGTGTCCGACCACACATCCAGGACTTTGATATCAAGGTTACGTCTTGTAACTATGACGACTCCTTTCGTCTTATCATCGGCTGAGGATGAGGAGATAACGTGATATTGTCGATTTGCTAGCCTCGACACATCACCCACCAATAAATGCGTCTCACTAAGGAGAGCAATGTTAATATTTCTTCTCTTCAATAACCAAAGGACACTGGCACGCTTGTGTGGGGCGTTAAGACCCCTTGCGTTCCAAATTAAAATATTCAATTTAGCCATGGTCGAGTTTGTCTAAATGCGTAGAGAACATACCAGTGCAGCCAGGCTGAGTACAGAGGCGCTGATCCAGGCGGGCCCAGACGGTCAATCCCAGGAGTTAAGAGGAGGAACAATTACACACATATAAGACAACAGTACATAAAACACAGAAAAATACCACCCCAGTTACAACCCCCCCTCCTTCTACTCTAAACCCTAACCCACCCGTCCTATTATTAACCCTCCTATACCCACTCTCCAATCCCCTCCCTATGCCCCATCCACTAAGGATGGTCATCTTCCTATAATTTCCCACTGGAGTCATGGATCCAATAAGACGCTCTCCACTCCGACCCCCCTCTAGATAAACCCCTGATTAAACCCCCACTAGTCCAATAAACACAAATTAAAATTAAAATTAAATTCAATAAAGATATCGGTCGAAAACCACCGTGAGCCTTGGCCCTAACATGAGACAACTATAATGGAAAAAATAGCCATTATTATATAATAACTCAACATCAACCCTGTAACCATCTACTTCCGAGTCTGCGTATTAATGTTGCAATGTTATAACATAAATGGATAAAGGAAAATTCAAAACAAAATTAAATTAAAGCATACCAGCAGATAGTCTAAGGCAGGATCGGATCACAGTTAAATTGCGCAAACAGATGTCATTTAAACAGCGACAATAAGAAGAAAGGGAAAAAAGGGTTATGGTCAAAGTGCACGCATGTAACAGCCCCTCTGATCAGGCACAACGGCTGGAATGACATAACCTATGTAAGAATATAATTAAACACCTTCATTAACCCGGGGATAGTAATAAGCTATACCTGACACAACCTGTTATCATATATTGTATATATATATTCAACCGACCTTCTACTACTGGAGCCCAAAGCTCAAAACAGCCTGGATATAAAAATAAAAGCATACAAGAAGTTAGTTAAGGACCCGATCACCGTTGAATTGTGCAAACCGATGTCACTTAAACAGCAACAACAACCAAAATACGTAAACATTAACGGGTCTCGAATGTCTCGGCGCGGGCGATAGACACAGCCTGCTAGCTAGCCCGAGGCTAGCGCATAAGCTAGTGATGAATCCGGCTAGCACGCTAGAATCTGTTTTGTACATTGTTCAGCTAGCTCGCTAGCTTTTCACACGTACGACCATGAGGTCAGCATTAGCAAGTAACAGAAGTCATTGGGATGCCCCGCTAGTTTGGATGGGCAGTGGACAGTTAGCATGTCTGGGCATGACAACAAGCATTTGTGAGTAGTCCGCCCCATCAATGTATTCAGGCCCACATCGCCAAGTCACTCACCCGACATAGATATCAAGCTACAGTCTCAGCTATCCCCCCGAGATATTCCTTCGCTTTAGCCAACGACCAAAATGAACGCTGATCATCGTCCTTACCCAGCACAGATAATTTCGCGGGAGCGAATAGCGTAGGCCTCAGGCCTAGTTTCCATAGCCTGGACATGACCACTTTGTATTCGCCTCTCTGTGCTTGAACCTCCGGCGTAAAGTCTTCGAAAATGGCCACTTTGTGATCGCCAAGACTTAGTTTACCCCTTCTGGCACGGGCCGACTGCATGATGAGCTCCCTCTGCTGAAGCCTGTTCAGCTTGACAATGATGGCCCTCGGCTCTTTGTTCACTCCAGGACTGATCTTGCCCGCTCTGTAGGCCGATTCACATACGGGAGGGCTGGGGAGGACATCTTTCCCCAGTATTTCCTGCAGCAATTCCGGCATGGTCTCCGAGAGACGGCCTCCCTCGTTGCCCTCCGGTACACCAACAATCCTGATGTTGTAGCGTCTCTCCCGGGACTGCATTTCCACAATTACCGACTGTAGTTTGGCAACTTCAGCCTGCCTAGCCAGCAGGGAGGTCTCCAGACCCGCCATCCTCTCGCCTTGTAGTGAGACCTCTGTCGTTAGCGTGGCTAGTTCATTAGCATTAGCCGAGGAGACAACGTGCAGCGACTCCATCTTGTCTTTCAACGGGTCGACCGCCAACCTAATTTCATCTGACATCTCTCGATGAAGGTTATCAAAAAATTCCGCCTGCACTTTTCTTTGTGTTTCAGCGAAGCGTGTCTCAAAGTCTGCACGGAGTTTGGTCATGACCGAGAGTACAGCTTCGCTTATCTCACTGATACCGGGCGACGGCGAGGTTAGGCCCGGTGGCAGTTTGCCGGCTGGGGTGCTCATGGATCTGGTCTCCACCACCGACATCGCAGAAAGTTGAAAAAAGTCGACGACAGTAGTTGAAACTCGACGACTCAACAAGCAGACAAATAACAAATAAAAATAAAATAAAGACTAATGGGGAGAAAAGTATATTTCGCACGATAGAAGGGAGCTCACGTGAAACACGTCTACTCCATGATCGCCTAGCTCCGCCCTCGTCGCTTTAACTCAGTTTCTGTGACTTGAACAGTATGTCCCAGATATCATATTGTAGTTTTCTAAACCTTTTTGAGATATATATATACGATATGTCAGATATGATATTATTATGATATTTTATATGTTGTTGCCTCATGCTAGGGATGAACTATATTAGTCGATGATAGTAATTTTTTATAAAACAAATTTACTTATTTGCTTCAGTCAAATTAGCTAAAATTTAGTTTTTAACCTTTATTTACCCAGAGTAGGTTCTGTTTTAAACCTTTGGGGCGGCACGGTGGCACAGTGGTCAGCACCGCTGCCTCACAGCAAGAAGGTCCTGTGTTCAAACCCCAGCAGGGGGCCTCTCTGTGTGGAGTTTGCATGTTCTCCCCGTGTTCACGTGGGTTTCCTCCAGGTACTCTGGTTTCCTCCCACACCATGAAGACGTGCATGTTAGGTACAGGGACTACAGATGAAAACTAGCTCATTAGCTAATTCTGGCACATTTACATTGATGTGGAAACTGAAGATGTTGATTAATGTGCACTGTCCCTGGGTCAAAAATTATTAAATAAACTTCAACTTTATTTACCCAGGGTATGTTGTTTTTAGCCTTCATTTGCCCAGAGTAGGTTCTGTTTTTAACCTTTATTCACCCAGAGTAGGTTCTGTTTTAAACTGTTATTCACCCAGAGCAGGTTTTAAACTGTTATTCACCCAGAGTAGGTTCCGTTTTTAACCTTTATTCACCCAGAGTAGGTTCTGTTTTAAACTGTTATTCACCCAGAGCAGGTTTTAAACTGGTTTTAAACTGTCATGTTCTGTTTTGGATGCCCTACCCCACACACCCACCCCTGGGGGCTGCCACAGTACAACTGCTGTACACTGTTGGCCACTGAGCAGCTCCACTGGAGCAGTTGGGGGTGACGTGCCTTGCTCAAGGGCACATTGGCAGTTGGTATTGAGGGACGGGAGAGCGTTATTCTTTCACTTCCCCGCCCCAAAAATGTCGTGCCAGTCTGGGGATCAAACTGGCGACCTCCCGCTCACAGGCCTGCGCCTCTAGGCTTCAGCCACCGCAGGCCCCAACATGTCTCGGTCTGGTTATCCAGTTGTTGCTTTGCCACGCAGGGTTTGTTTGAATACAGTACTTGTATACAGGTTTTCCTCAAGTACAGTGTACTTGTATACCGGTTTTCCTCAAGTACAGTGTACTTGTATACCGGTTTTCCTCAAGTACAGTGTACTTGTACACCGGTTTTCCTCAAGTACAGTGTACTTGTATACAGGTTTTCCTCAAGTACAGTGTACTTGTATACAGGTTTTGTTCAAGTACAGTGTACTTGTATACATGTTTTGCTCAAGTACAGTGTACTTGTACACCGGTTTTCCTCAAGTACAGTGTACTTGTATACAGGTTTTCCTCAAGTACAGTGTACTTGTATACAGGTTTTTCTCAAGTACACAGTACTTGTATACAGGTTTTGTTTGGGTACAGTACTTGTATACAGGTTTTGTTTGAATACAGTACTTGTACACATGTTTTGCTTAGGTGCAGTACTTGTACACAGAAGACAAATTATTTTCCATGTATAGTGTTTCCGTGTCATCACTTTCTATGTCATCACTATGTAGAAAATTGAATTACGATTGGAACTTATAATGTGTGGGTTAGGATTTGAAAGTGAAACACGTCTTCAGTTTACGCGGCTCTCTGTCCGAGCGAGGCGCTGTTGGGTTGTTTCTGGCGGCCGGTACCTCTGTCGCTGTAGTCGTCCACCAGCACCACCTCCTTCAGCAGCAGGTCGGGGGACGTCTCCAGCACGCTGTGCACAGTCCTCAGCAGCGTGGACCAGGCCTCGTTGTAGAAGGCGATCACCACCGAGGTGGTGGGCAGGGAGCGGTAGTCATACTTCAGCTCCTTGCAGCTGGGGGGGGGGGGGGGGGAGGGAGAGAGAGAGAGAGAGAGAGAGAGAGAGAGAGAGAGAGAGAGAGAGAGAGAGAGAGAGAGAGAGAGAGAGAGAGAGAGAGAGAGAGAGAGAGAGAGAGAGAGAGAGAGAGAGAGAGAGAGAGAGAGAGAGAGAGAGAGAGAGAGATAGAGAGAGAGAGAGAGAGAGGCAGAGAGACAGAGAGGGACAGAGAGAGAGAGAGAGAGAGAGAGAGAGAGAGAGAGAGAGAGAGAGAGAGGCAGAGAGACAGAGAGGGACAGAGAGGGACAGAGAGAGAGAGAGAGAGAGAGAGAGAGAGAGAGAGAGAGAGAGAGAGAGAGAGAGAGAGAGAGAGAGAGAGAGAGAGAGAGAGGCAGAGAGACAGAGAGGGACAGAGAGACGGAGATAGAGACAGTGAGAGAGAGGGACAGAGAGAGGCAGAGAGACAGAGACGAAGAGAGAGAGAGAGAGGGACAGAGAGGCAGAGAGACAGAGACGGAGAGAGAGAGGACAGAGAGAGAGAGGGACAGAGAGAGAGAGAGGCAGAGAGACAGAGACGGAGAGAGAAAGGGACAGAGAGAGAGAGGGACAGAGAGAGAGAGAGAGAGAGAGAGAGAGAGAGACAGAGAGAGGCAGAGAGACAGAGACGAAGAGAGAGACAGAGAGAGAGAGGACAGAGAGAGAGAGGGACAGAGAGAGAGAGGCAGAGAGACAGAGATGGAGAGAGAGACAGAGAGAGAGACCAGAGAGGCAGAGATGGAGAGAGAGACAGAGAGAGAGAGACCAGAGAGAGGCAGAGACAGAGAGAGGGAGGGACAGAGAGAGAGAGACAGACAGACAGAGAGAGAGAGAGAGAGAGACAGACAGACAGAGAGATACAGAGAGAGGCAGAGAGACAGAGACAGAGAGAGGGACAGAGAGAGAGAGGGACAGAGAGAGAGAGACTTTGACTTTTGATGGCCCTGTATTAAAACAGGTCAACTAAAGTAGACAAAAACCCTCACGGCATCTTCAGAAAACCAACATTCACACACACAATAGACACACACACACCCATAACCACAATACATCCTAATATATTGCAAATTGCAATATACAATATATCATCAGCAGCATGCACAAGCACTATTAACAATCTAAAAGGCGTACAGTCAGCCCCTCCTCCCCCACAGTACATATTGCATTCCCCAAGCGCCAGACATCTGTGAAAGCATCAACGTAATGTCTCAGAGAGAGAGGCAGAGAGAGAGACAGAGCAAGAGAGGGAGAGCGAGGTAGAGAGAGAGAAAGAGAGAACAGACAGAGGCAGAGAGAGAGGCAGAGACGAGAGAGATAAACAGACAGAGCAGAGAGAGAGAGAAAAACAGACAGATAGGCAGAGAGAGCGAAAAACAGACAGATAGGCAGAGAGAGAGAGAGAGAGATAATAAAGACCCAGAAGGAGCTTCTATCCCCAGGCCATCAGGATGCTCAATGACTCTATGTAACATCAACCCATCCATCTACACTCATTGGCACATATCATCAAAGTACAATGTACAACAACACATCCACATGCACACTCACCTTAACACTCACTTTAGACACTTTAACACTACACCATGTTTTATCTATTTATTAAAGAGATTTGCACTACATCCATACCTCATTTTTGTTTTGTTTTTGTACCTCATTGTGTGCATTTCACTTCATTGTACCTTCATTGTACTTTAGTGTTGGGACTTTATTCCTCTTTTACTGTATGTAAAGAAATGTATAGTTTAATGTACATATATACGTGACAAATAAATGCTAACTTGAAACTTATATAGGAGTAAACTAAAACAGATAGGCCCAGCAGATAGGCGAAAGAAAGAGGAAGGAAGAAAGAAGAGGCAGGCAGAGAAAAACTGAAAGAATGTGAGAGAGAGGTGAAAAAGAGGATGTAGTACAGGGAGTGTTCTGAAGAGAGACAGGGGGAGAACTAGACAGGAAGAAGAGGAAGCCGTCTAGATTAAAGATGAAAGGTTCGGGCGAGAGAGAGATGTGAAGGTAGACAGATGTATAGTATGAGAGAAGGAGGTGGGTACCGAACAGAATGTGTGTCTCAGTGTGTGAGATCTGTGTGTGATGCACAATAAATCATCCGATATACTTAATTCATATATTTGAAATTGGAGCAGTGATTGTTGATGATGGTGAAACAGTAAGTTGTGGGTAGAGCTGGGCATGTCTTCATTACCAGGTGTGACTGGGATTATGTTGCTAGGGAACAGCTTGAACTGTATTTCCCGTCAACTATTGCATTAGTTAACATTGCAACAAGATATTAAACTTGGGTCCTTTCAGAAGAGTTAAAGGGCACACATTTCATTGGCTTTAAAAAAAAATCTGAACCGTGATTATATTTTTCTCCGATATGAGATTATATTGTAATAATGTTTATTTTGATAAATGACCAGGCCATGCCTCGCCAAACATGGGAACACCTCGTCGATGAGTCTTTCAGAGTCTAACGGTGCAGCTAGACAGAGTAATTTGCCTACAGTATATGGGACCTGGAATCCTGGTTAAAGGGCCATCTAACTAGAGTTAGTGAACCCAACGCAATGCCCTCGGGGGAAGCTGTTTGATTGATTGAAAAATGTATTAAAAGATTGCAGAATGGGTACAATACAGTACGGCTCAATACAGTACATACAATTGTTAAGGGGCTGCAGACCAGAGAGAGACTTCTGTCTTGTTTACATCAGGGTCATCACCAGGGCTTCGTTTTATGAGACAATGGAAAATGTGATGACTTAACACTCACTTTAGACACTTTGACACTACATTATATTATCTATTTATTAAAGAGATTTGCACTACTACATTCATACCTCATTTGCACCTTGCCTTAAAAAGTTGTTGTATACCTCATTGTCTGCATTTGTACTTCATTGTACTTAGGTTGTACTTTAGTTTGTATATTGTATTATCAAGGAAGTATAGCCTAGATGACTTGGTTTGGAAGTATAGCCTAGATGACTTGGTTTGGAAGTAGCCTGGTAGATGACTTGGTTTGGAAGTAGCCTAGTAGATTACTTGGTTTGGAAGTATAGCCTAGTAGATGACTTGGTTTGGAAGTATAGCCTAGATTACTTGGTTTGGAAGTAGCCTAGTAGATTACTTGGTTTGGAAGTATAGCCTAGTAGATGACTTGGTTTGGAAGTAGCCTGGTAGATGACTTGGTTTGGAAGTAGCCTAGTAGATTACTTGGTTTGGAAGTAGCCTAGTAGATGACTTGGTTTGGAAGTAGCCTAGTAGATGACTTGGTTTGGAAGTATAGCCTAGATTACTTGGTTTGGAAGTAGCCTAGTAGATTACTTGGTTTGGAAGTAGCCTAGTAGATTACTTGGTTTGGAAGTATAGCCTAGTAGATGACTTGGTTTGGAAGTATAGCCTAGATGACTTGGTTTGGAAGTAGCCTGGTAGATGACTTGGTTTGGAAGTAGCCTAGTAGATTACTTGGTTTGGAAGTATAGCCTAGTAGATGACTTGGTTTGGAAGTATAGCCTAGATTACTTGGTTTGGAAGTAGCCTAGTAGATTACTTGGTTTGGAAGTATAGCCTAGTAGATGACTTGGTTTGGAAGTAGCCTGGTAGATGACTTGGTTTGGAAGTAGCCTAGTAGATTACTTGGTTTGGAAGTAGCCTAGTAGATGACTTGGTTTGGAAGTAGCCTAGTAGATGACTTGGTTTGGAAGTATAGCCTAGATTACTTGGTTTGGAAGTAGCCTAGTAGATTACTTGGTTTGGAAGTAGCCTAGTAGATTACTTGGTTTGGAAGTATAGCCTAGTAGATGACTTGGTTTGGAAGTATAGCCTAGATTACTTGGTTTGGAAGTAGCCTAGTAGATTACTTGGTTTGGAAGTAGCCTAGTAGATGACTTGGTTTGGAAGTATAGCCTAGATTACTTGGTTTGGAAGTAGCCTAGTAGATTACTTGGTTTGGAAGTAGCCTAGTAGATTACTTGGTTTGGAAGTATAGCCTAGTAGATGACTTGGTTTGGAAGTATAGCCTAGTAGATGACTTGGTTTGGAAGTATAGCCTAGATCAGTGGTTCCCAAAGTCGGGGTCGCGACCCAAAGGTGGGCCGCGAGCAGCCACGGGTGGGCCGCGAGATGATTTAAAAAAAAATTAAAAAAAAATAAAAAAAAAAAAAAAAAAAAAATTGTCAGGCCACTGAACTTAGAAGCAGGCCAGGACAGTGTTTCTAGTTGTATTCTAAAATTCTATTCTATTGTATTCTAAAATGTGACTATATGGTTTTATATTAACTTAATAAATAAACAAAAACGAAAAATCTACTTATTTCAACGAACATTTCAAACTAAATAACAGATTATGCACATAAAACGCTGAAAACAACCGAAGCAACAATAGTATTTTAATGAGGCTATTATTATTATCATTATTATTTTGCAACAAGTTAGCCCTCTCATAAATAGCACATATAAATGAATAACTAACTTGAACTAACTTAATAGGATTGAAGTGATATTTGGCTTAAAAAATCGGTCACCTGGCAAAAAAAAAAAAAAAAAAAAGCCAGACGATGTTCTCTGACGCCTTCTTTTCTGGGCCCCGGCCTGAAAAGTTTGGGAACCCCTGGCCTAGATGACTTGGTTTGGAAGTAGCCTAGTAGATTACTTGGTTTGGAAGTATAGCCTAGTAGATGACTTGGTTTGGAAGTAGCCTGGTAGATGACTTGGTTTGGAAGTAGCCTAGTAGATGACTTGGTTTGGAAGTATAGCCTAAGCCTAGTAGATTACTTTGTTTGGGGGGGGGGGGGAGAAAACCTTGCTCCGTCCACTATGTCATCACATTTTCCTTTGTCTCATAAAACGAAGCCTTCAAGTTCAAGTTTGTTTTTATTTGTCACGTGTATAAAGGACATGTGTATTACAGTTAAATGCTTGGTTCTGTGTGAGCCCCTGAGAATGTGCTTCATACAGTAAAAACAAGTAAGTAAAAGAGGAATAACACTATATAGGCTACTTCCAAACCAAGTCATCTACTACTAGGCTATACTTCCAAACCAAGTCATCTACCAGGCTATACTTGGGTCAATGACGTGACGCCTATTTTTTCTGTACCACTGAATTTCTTACCTTAAAAAAAACATTAAAATTCATAAAAAGATTACATGCATCTCTAATACCTTCCCCATATACAGACCCACTCTAACTCCTCCAAACATTTGAGTTATTGGTAATTTTTCTGCTATCTGAAGTGTCAAATGTCCATGTGGGGCGACCGTCCAGCATTGACTTCTATTTGGACAACCGGCTTAGAATCACTTTAAATCTATTTAAATATTCCCCTTGCCCTATTTGGCATAATTTCAAACATGTTTTGCATTCATTGAGAAAATTATGAAGCATTTGCACATAATATACAAACAAATGTTGTCCGCATATGTTAATTTTATGAAATATCATCTGGGGCGACCATCAAGAAAACACAATTGTGGGACTTTTATTTTGAAACCACCTCAAGGACAGGATGTTGCATCAGCCAGTCACATGTGAGGGACCCAGAGAGTCTCTTTCATATTGGCAAATAAATCTCTTTTTTTCACTGCTGTAATGTAGTTGCCACTTTTGGATGTCTTGTGGGACGACCGCCCCAAAACTGTGAATACGTTTTATCTGAAAATCTATATTTTGATGATGAATTTGATAGTGACATGTGGTAAGAGCTAGCTAGTTTGGTTTCTGTAGCTAATGGTTAGCCTGTAATATTTGACTGACCTTAAAAACATCACCTGGGCGACCGAGTATCATGTGGGGCGACCACTGCGGAGTGTTTTAGATGATAGATATATGTCCAGTATTTGTAGTTTCTGTATATTTATATTTTATTCCTGATTTATATACATAAAGTTATTTGTTTTAGCATAACTCTTTGTATACTTTAACATATTTTTCAACATTTCTGTAATTTCTCATTCCTATTTAGGAATTAACGTTTCATTTTTAGTATTGTACAATCTTACGAGATTTTTTTTAAACGGTATAGCATGACATTCCATTTAGGTAATTGTACATGTATTAGTCATGTTTAACTAGTTTAACCTATTTTCTAGATGGCACAAACAAGCAAACAGAAGACTGCTCACTACAGACAGCGGGTCAATGCAGACCCTACAGCAAGAGCCGACTATCTTGCCAGGAAAAGAGAAGGTAAAAAAGACTATAGGTAGGGAACATGCAGTATATTTTTCTCTGGTGTATTTCAAACTGTCATGTTAGTAGGATTAGGAATGACCTTTTCTGTAATATCTTGATATGTAATTTAGCCCACCAGAATCAGTATCACATTATACACCATTGTTTCAGCTACCAGAGAAGAAAACAACAGGGGAGAAGGCTGCATCCAGAGGTTACAGGGAGAAGGAAAAAGATGGAAAAGGTGATGCTGGACCTGACACCACCATCCATGGAGAACACTCCACCAGTTCTGGCTGGTGTGTAGAAGTAGAGAAGAGCAGCAGGGCAAGCTGTGGTGGATCCCCTACCTCTAAATGAGGATTTGAATCACTAACATTTACTTTGATTCTACAGTAGGTTTAACATCCCTTGACACCATAGGTTATATATTCAGCTCATGATCAACAGTGACATATTTCAACAATAAATGTTCAGTGGATTGCACTGTGCAACATCTCTATTATAATCTGATCAAAGTTTGTTTCGTGTTTGATATATCTTTGGGGAATGTTGACTGTAGGAGCCAAAGCTGTATTGTATGAATGTTTATATGTTTATTTTTATAACCTTACATTGAAACGACATTAGGAATATTGATTAGATTTAGATTCATTGAACCCGTCTTATTTGTCATAATAGAACATTCTAGAACATTTGTAATGTCACAGTATGATGTCATGACCGAACATTCTAGAACATTTGTGGTCACAGTATGATGTCATGATCGAACGTTCTGGAACATTTGTGATGTCACAGTATGATGTCATGACCGAACGTTCTAGAACATTTCTGATGTCACAGTAGGATGTCATGATCGAACGTTCTGGAACATTCGTGATGTCACCGTATGATGTCATAACCGAACATTAATAATTTAACTAAATGTAAAAAATATCAGTGTTTTGTTTTTTGGTGTGCTTCTTATTCTAGGTGTTCAGGTTGCCTGATTTGTTAAAACATGCACATGTACCTCAATTTGAAATGCCTGCAGTTTACCATGAGATAATATAAAAGGAACTAGGGATGGCACCAATCCGATACTCGGTATCGGTATTGGTCCGATACTGGCCAAATTCACAGGATTGGATATCGATCCGATACAGGCCGTAAAGCATGCAATCACGTGAACAGTAGTAGCGTGACAACAACGTTAGCATTAGCTAAACGTAAGTCAACTTGTTAGCAGCGCGCCGCAATCATGTCAGCTGTGTGGAGTTATTTTAAGCTCAAAGAAGAAAAAGGCAAAACAGCCTGTGGTGCAGGGCTGTACGCTAAGCTTTTTCACTAGGGGCACACTTGCCCCTAAATGAGAAATTTAGGGGCAAAAAATATTTTTTAGGGGCAAATTTTTAAATAACAATTTTACCATTATTAAAAAAATATGTTCCTCCTGCCTCATTACTGTGGTCCTTTTATTTAACATTTAAGTGCGTTTGTTTTCAGGTTTGTATCTTTTATAATGAACCAACTGAGAAAGTGTGTAAATCACTAATAGAACAAAAACAACAAACTGTGTGTGTGTGTGTGTGTGCGCGCGCTTGTGTAGTGCTCCTTGAATGAGATCACCACAACACACACACACCATTGCATTAATCAGGAGGACAAGAAACTCTGCTACATTTGTTTCACAATGAAAAGTGCTTTAGAAATCAAACGAATTATTATTGTAAATAACCCCATGAAAGGTTTATTATTTGTATGGGTAATTACCTGCTTCATATTTGTGATGTTACTGGTTTCAGTGTGTGCCTAAAGTGATCAATGTGTTGGGCCGTTTATAGAGATCTATGCCAATTAATGTTTATGTATATCCGGGACTTTTTTTTAATAAAGCGCTGACATGGCTGACATCATACCTCAATGACCGCTCCTACCAAGTGTCATGGAGAGGGACTCTGTCGGCCACCCGCCCCCTCCGGACGGGTGTCCCCCAGGGCTCGGTCCTAGAACCCCTTCTCTTCTCCCTCTACACTAAATCACTGGGTAACATTATCACGTCTCATGGCTTCTCATATCATTGTTATGCCGATGATACTCAACTCTTCCTCTCCTTCCCTCCCTCAGATATCCAGGTCTCTGAGCGGATCTCGGCCTGTCTGTCCGACATCTCCGCCTGGATGACGACCAACCACCTCAAACTGAACCTAAGCAAAACAGAATTGCTCCACCTGCCGGCCAAATCCTCCCCCCTGACCGACCTCTCCATCACAGTCGAGAATGCAGCTGTGACCGCGTCCCCGACCGCCAAGAACCTTGGTGTTGTCCTCGACGACCAGTTGAACTTCTCTGCTCACATCGCAGCGACAACCAGAACCTGCAGATTCCTCCTGAGCAACGTCAGAAGGATACGCCCCTTCCTGACAAAAGAAGCCACCCAACTCCTCGTCCAATCAACAGTCATCTCCCGCCTCGACTACTGCAACGCACTGCTAGCTGGCCTCCCGGCCACTGCCACCAAGCCTCTTCAACTCATTCAAAACGCAGCGGCCCGCCTGATCTCAAACCTACCGAAGTCGGCCCATGTCACCCCACTTCTTAGGGACCTGCACTGGCTCCCCATTGCTGCACGTATCCGCTTCAAGGCCCTCAACCTAGCATACCGTGCGGCAAAGGGAACCGCTCCCGCCTACCTCCGGTCAATGGTCTCTAACTACACACCCTCAAGACCCCTACGCTCTGCATCTTCTGGCCGCCTCAGATCTACTCCTATCCAAGCTCCCGGAGGGTCATCAAAGAGAAGCCGCCTATTCTCAGTCCTTGCCCCACAATGGTGGAATGAACTACCCATCCCAGTTAGGACAGCCGAATCCCGTCCAATCTTTCGCCGTCGACTAAAGACTCACTTCTTCAACCATTATCTGAAATGATAAAAAAAAAAAAAAAAAAAAAATCTAACCCCGACTAACCTTACTGTCATGCACTTGTCCTAATAAACTAACCTACACTGTAACACGCAACACTTTGATGAACATTGTTACTCAGCTGATAGAGTTATACCCTTCTTGCTGTCTTGTCGCACAGAACTTGTAAGTCGCTTTGGATAAAAGCGTCAGCTAAATGACTAAATGTAAATGTAATAAGAATTGAGAGGTATTTGTATATGTGACCTTTATTTTGAAAACAGTGTTGCGACGCAACCTTATTTACATTTGCGCTTTTGACAGTGAAATGTTCAGTCCAACTTAGCTGGAAGGAAAGACTAATCAAAAAGGTTTAATTGACCCGTATGAGGCTCTTACGGTAGGACTTTGATTGTTTATAGAAGTGGAATGTAATACTATGCTAAACGAGAAATAAGTGATTTTACCAGCAGTAAAGTTGCAAGCTACTTTCATTTCATATACGGGGAGCCGTGACAATTATTAGTATTATCTTATTTGCATATTGTCTCATTATTAGATGGATAGATAGGTTGATATTTTATAAATTTAAGTAGACAGTATTTCACGTCCTAATAGTGGGCTACTACTACTCACCTAAATGCATGGCTGAACCTGAACGTTAGAAGTGTCCGTGTCCCCGTCAATCAATCATCACATCATCACGTCAATCATCATCATCTTATCATCTCTCCACATCGGACGTGGTTGTCATAAGATGGACTGATATCCACTCCGTTGTTCTTGCAGAGCAAAATTTGCGTCTTAAATGTATTGAACGGAGGTGCTTCTTTGGCGATGCAATAGCCCATATTGAAAGGAAGAGAGGCCACATTCAGTTTCGTTTTGCTAGGAATTATGGGATTTGGTGTTGGATGTATAGACTACGCAGATAGGGACATGGTCTTTAATCGCACGATAGACTACAAGTACCAAGTATATAGCGTGACCCAGATTCACTCCACACGCAAATCTTTTTTTTCACTCAGGCTATCTGTGATCGCAGTAAGTTCATTCATTGCCGACAGATTCTTTCATAGCACCACATTGTGTCGCACTGTACAGCCTTGATTGTAGGCTAATGTTTTTTTTAAAGTTTATCCAATTTGTATGGATTAATTTAGGAGTGAAATGCGAATGAAGCAGGGTTGAAATCACAACTCGCAACGTTGCTCCCAAATAATATTTCCAACTCGCAACGGCCAAATTAAGGGGCAATTTGCGACGAGATCATCGCAGTGTACAGCCCTGTGGTGTTATGCTAATGTGTGTGCATTAATACGACACAGAGTACAGGCCACCGTACTGGGGTCACAGACAGGTACGCAGGGCAGAGTAGACTAAGAGCAGATAATAACGGACCTGTATGGTGGAGCTAACAGAATGAAGACACACACAAACAAATACAGAGGACTCGCATGTATACTTGTGGAATAACACGACACAGCCAAGTGTAATATCTGCGACGCAAGTATTTCTAGGGGTGGCAGCAACACTGGAAACTTCAACACCACACAACACTTGCAGATTAATCATGGAAAGGGAGTATGCCGAGTTCATATGTGCAACGAATGCCAAGAGGAAAAGTTTTGTCGCAGCAGCTAACATAGCTGGAAACCACTCAGAAGCGAGAGAAACTCTCTGCAGACAGTAACAAAGCAAAGCTGAAGAAAACCGAGAAAATAACCACATTTATTGTGCTGGACGACCAGCCCCTTTCCGTTGTTGAAATTGTAGGTTTCCGACGATTAGCCTCGCTTCATGTTGCCAAACCGTCATTATCTCTGACACGGCTATCTCAAATAAGTACAATGTTGTGTTTCTTTTTCAAATGTAGCCAAGAGTAAAGACCCTAACCCTATCAAAACAGCAGTCAAAGTGTATATTTTCAGCACTAGACGCGAGGACAGGAAGCCGTCATGAAATCGCTGTAGTCTTATTAACGTATTAACTAAATAATTTGAACAAAATAAAAAGCAGCAGCACTATTGCATAACTGAGTCATGTGTGGTATGTATTTCTTCCTTTAGGGGAGTTTTTGATGTTTTATAGATGGCTAGGTTAAACACAGGTACTCGAGGCTGTGATATCAGTATCGGACATGAATAAGTGGTATCGTGCCATCCCTAAAAGAAACTGATACAACTGTGTTGTAGTTGTTTAGCGTTGATTTCATCCATGCAACTATGTTGGTGGTTATTGTTTATTGACTATAAAACTGTGTTGGTGTTTAATTTTTATTCCATACATACAACTCTGTTTACCTTTTATTATTGATTTAAATTGTTAATCCCTGTCCAATGTGACTACCATCACAAAAGTGATGCTACTTAACTCTCCTTCTTGCTCATACATTGACAAAACCAATGATGATATGAGGACATGAAAATGGACATTTGTGAAATGTTCAAGTTCCTGAAGCATGTAATGTGTATTGCACTTTAACTTTTTGAATGTTTAATGTTTTTAACATTTGTGATATTTGAATGTTCCTGACGAAGCTTGTAACCTACCGTGCCAAATGATTGACGGAGCTAGAGCCCCGGGAGTCGGTGTTGTATTTGTACAACACTGTGTACTTCGGCGCACACCTCACATATATCGGCATGTAACTCGAGAACCGCTGAACGGATTGTGTCACCTGAAATGGCTATCGACAGGCAACAAATAGGGCTTTAATTCGATATATATATTGTATTAAAAATAAATATATGCACACATTTTTGTTGACCACTTGAAAAGATTGTAATAAAAACATTGTTCAGTTTTCTTTTGTCTGAACTGCATTGTGTAACATTTTAAATAGACTTTTAACTACTCATCATTTGGGGCGACCATTTGTCATGCGGGGTAACCAATGATTGTCAATAACTGTACTAAATTCAAAATAGAATATCCATCAGTTTTGGCTCAAATATTAATCACTGGTATACTATGCTTAACACTTTGGCTGCCTAAGGTATATTCATGATATACCATAGATTGCCAGCGCTATTTGTCTATGGAGAAAGTCCCCTTCTTTTCAGGGCTATAACTTTTTAAATTCTATTGCTACATTGCCATTATTAGGGTCCATTCAAAGTCCTATATGTATTGTTCATTGTGTAGCAACGTTAAACTTTTTCATTCACATATTCATAGTAAAAAAAAAAATGTATCCACTTTTTCTCCCATTTTTCTATATTTTCTCCCATCCCAATTTCGTATCATCCAATTCAACCCTCCCCTGTCACGAACGCTGTTTCTTGCCTCCCACAAGCCGGCTGCAATGTGGACTAAGTCATACATAGCACAAGTCCCCTCCGGTACTTGAGGTAACAGCAGTCGCATCTTTTCACCTGCGCAGCTCGATCTCTCAGTGTCGAGGAGTAACGCGTGGGAGGCTCACGCTGCCCCCGACACTTCCTGATTCTACTGCGCAGGCGCACCAACCGACTTGTAGGAGTCGCTTGTTCACAACGTTCGATCCCCACCCTTCAGTTTTCCCTCCCCGTAATACGGCCAATGTGTATTACTGCGGACGACCAGCTAAACTGAAAACAATGTGGAGAGCTGGATTCGAACACGCAAATCCTAGCGTCTCCACACTGGTGGCGAGTGCCTTGCCCACTACACCACCTAGCCGCCCATATTCATAGTAAATTATGGTCTAATGTATAAGTATGTTTTCATCTCTTTCTGCAGCTTTCTCCAGAACGTGATATATAGCCCCAAATGCATTATATTGATGATGAAATACAGTTTGATGGCAATCAGCGTGATATAAAAAATTCCAACTAGACATACTTCTAGAAGTTACTACACGTCATCTGATGTTGACCGGATGGGCGAGGGGGCGTTTATAATTCCGTGGGCAGCGTTATACCAATCATCTAATGTGGGTCAAATGTTGATAATAGCAGTTAGTATCGAAGACGGTAACGTTACACGCTGAAACTCACCCCAGTCTCCGCGCGCCGTTGGGCGATCATCGTAGAGTAGAAATCTTATCATTATGGGATATATTTTTACCCGGTCCATCTCCAGCTTGTATAATGGTATATACGTCCAAATCATGTTGTTTATCGAGTTATTGCCAATCGATCACTGTGTAGCGTGACGAGCCAGAGTCCCATGACCTATAGCGAGCGCCCGGAAGTACTACGGACGTCTAGCACAACCTCTATGGCACATCCTGTTTGGCGATTGCGCCGATCGGCCACCAGATGGCGCTCCTGAACCGCCAGAAAGCTCAGTGGGTCCTGCTGGTGGATCTCAGGCCAGCGGAGGGGACATATGAATCCGATCGCAGATTTTTGAAATATTGATATAAGGACGACGTAACGCGTCCTCCGGCAACTTTAGCATGGCCAGCAAAGACGTCTAAAGACGGTTCCCGGCACCCAAAGTGTTAAGTGGATACTATCTGTACACATTTTAAATCAGTTTTATGGGTTTTAGAGCAAATATGGGTATTGTAACTGCATTACGAGGGAGCCACTGCCATTATAGAATAAACTTGTGAAATCATGGTTTACAAAAAATTAAAGGGCACACAAGCCTGTCTTTCTTAAGATGTATATTTAATTACTGATACCCGTTAAAATATTAGTAATGTTAAGGAAATATATTAATTTTGAGATAAATTACGGTCACCCCAAATTACTTTTATTAAGGCCATGTCCTATTAATTCAACTTTAACCCTATGGTCGCCAAAAACGGCGTACCACGTCTTTCCCCGCCATGCTCATTCTGCCAAAGACGCCGTACCACGTCTTTGATATCAATATTTCAAAAATCTGATCGAAATCATATTTCTCCCCCGGAGACTTGAGATCTACTGTTGATCCCCTCTCAACTCTCCAACGGTTCAAGAGCGCCATCTGGTGGCCGATCGGCGGATTGCCCAAAGCGGAAACAGGAAATGGAAGCTGGTGCTCATTCCAATTCGGTCCGATCACTCGGTAATAGTCCCAGGACTCGAGCTAGACACAACGGATAGCAATCCGTTACCAATAACTCGATAAACAACATGATTTGGACGTATATACTATTATACAACCTGGAAATGGATCGCATATTTCTACATCACATAATAGGAATATTTCTGTTCCACGCTCATCGCCCAACGCTATGAGGAAGCTACGGTAAGATTCAGCGTTATTTTTTAACGTGTTCGATACTAACTGCTCTAATGATCATATCACCCACACTAGATGAATCATCTAACGTTGGCCACGGAATTATAAACGACCCCCCCCCCCCCCCATCCGGTCAACATCAGATGATCAGTAGTAACTTCTAGAAGCACGTCCATTTGAATTTTTTTATCTCGCGCAGATTCCTATCAAACTGTATTTGATCATCAATATAATGCATTTGGGGCTATAAATCACGTTCTGGAGAAAGCTGCAGAAAACGATAAAAACATACTTATACTTTAGACCGTATTTTAGTATGAATATGTGAATGAAAAAGTATAACGTTGCTACATCCTGAACAATAAATACTTGATGTTGAATGGGCCATAGTAATGTCAATTTAGCAATACAATTTAAAAAGTTATAGCCCTGCAAAGAAGGGGAACTTCTCCATAGACAAATAGAGCTGGCGGAGGATGGTATATTAAGAATATAAGCCTGGTGACCAAAGGGTTAAAAACACTAAAATCTCTTAATTTGGGTTTTTTAATGTATACACTACATTCCAAATGTTTGAAAAATGGCCAAATATATCCTTTTTTGTATTTTAAAATTGGTCTATTGAAAAGTCTTATCCGTCAATGACCTACTTCCAAACCAAGTAATCTACTAGGCTACTTCCAAACCAAGTCATCTACTGTACCAGGCTACTTCCAAACCAAGTCATCTACTCCTGTACCAGGCTACTTCCAAACCAAGTCATCTACTGTACCAGGCTACTTCCAAACCAAGTCATCTACTGTACCAGGCTACTTCCAAACCAAGTCATCTACTTGTCATCCCCCACAGCAGCACCAGACACAGACGGACAACAATACGGACAGCCCCCCCCCCCCCTCTTCACGGGACAACGACCCTGAGCAAAGGATCACCCACCCGGAATACACAGAGCCCCCCCCCCTCCTCACAGACGAAGAAAGTTACCTGGAACTCGACGACATCTATACCACAGCAAATAAAAACGGACTACACATTTTTCACCTGAATATAAAACAGCATAAAACATAAGCTGGATGAAATAAGAAACCCGTTTATGAGCGGTAAGGTAGACATAATATGCTTTACTGAAACTAAACTTGACTCATCTGTAACAGACCCTGAAATAGAGTTGGAGAACTATACTATAGTCTGTAATGACAGAAACAAGTATGGAGGTGGTGTTTGTATGTACATTCATAAGGACACCAAATTCATAAACCGTACTGACCATCATGAGACAATTGAAACCGTATGGGTGGAAATTCTATTTGAAAGGGCTAAATCTGTTCTAGTCGGCACAATCTACAGACCGCCAGATCAAACTGGCTTTTATGATACTCTGGATGTGTGCTTAGCTGGAGCTGAGGATGCTGAAAAGATTCTTATTGGGTATTGGAACACGGATATGCAACAAAAAGATGCACCCGTCTTCAAATCCTTCAATAGGTTTTGTGATCTGCACGGCCTCAGCCAGCTAATCACCCAACCCACAAGGGTATGTGAATCAACTCAGACTACCATTGACCTCATCCTGACCTCTGACAAGTCCAAGATCTCCAATAAAGGGGTTATAGCATCCCGCGGGTTAAGTGATCATTATATGATATTCTGTACCCGCAAAAAGCTAAAGCAAAAGGCTGGCTGTCACAAAAGTCACATCTAGAGACCTCAAAACCTACTTGAGCGAGGCCTTTATTTAACCTTGAACTGGAGAGTCTGGACTGGTCAGATGAACTCAATGGTACACTGGTTGAAGAAACCTGGCTTGGCTTCAAAACCAAATTTTCATCAATACTAAACAACATGGCCCCCCTAAGAACCACCCGGGTAAAAAATCGCGCTGAGCCATGGATGATTGATTGATTGATTGATTGATTGAAAACTTTATTAACAGATTGCAGAATGGGTACAATACAGTACAGCTCAATACACACAATTGTTAAGGGGATGCAGACCAGAGAAAGACTTTCGTCTTGTTTACATCAGGGTCCCCCATTTTCAATTCATCAGGACATATATGACATACATGATACAGATATTCAGTACTGCTACATCTATACATTTATGACATACCAGATTTGCAAATACAGTACTGTTTGTGATACAGAAGGAGTCAAGAAAAGGGAGTATATACATTTGACGTAGAAACTGTACATTGGAAAAGGTTGAGTGGGGTTGTGTGGGGGGGGTTGGGTACATTGGGATATTGTCAACCATACTGGGTAATTTACATTGGAGGTGGTTGGGGGGGGGGAGAAACACTGTATAAACAAGCAAAACTGTACATTGAGGGGGGGGGGACACTGTACAAACAAGCAAAATTGTACATTGGACTATTGACAAAACCATACGAGGTAAATGACTGTACATTGGAGGGGGTTGGGTTAGGACATTTACAGGGGCCAGTTTTGAATTGCAGTCTCCCGTAGGTGTCCCTTGAGAGTGGTTTTGAAAGTGGGTAGTGATCCACATTCCTTTACAGCTTTGGGTAGGGCGTTCCACATTGATGTGGCATAATTGCGAAACGTGTTTAGTCCCTTATTTGAGCCGAATCTGGGTTTAACATGATTTGTGGCGCTCCCTCTGGTGTTGTGATCGTGGTATTCACTGACCTTTGGGAAGTATTTTGACATGTACATGGGTACCTTGGTCGTGTAGTGTATCTTGTAGACCAGGCCCATTGCAAGTTGCTGTACTCTGTCGTCTACTCTAAGCCATCCTAGGTTGTCAAAGTGGGCAGGGGTGAGGTGGGTTCTAGGAGTAAGGTCAAGCAGTAGTCTGACCAGTTTGTTTTGAGATGTTTGTAATTTTGTTTTTAGCGCCTTTGAGGTGCTTTGGTACCATGAGGTGCAAGCATAGTCGTAGTACCCTTGAATGAGTGCTCCTGCCAGAGTCTTCAGGGTATTCTTGTTTACCAGAGAGGAGATCCGGTACAAGAATCGAGTTCGTTGGTTGACTTTTTTTATTACACTGGATGCCATTTTGTCACAGGAGAGATTAGCCTCTAGGATGGAACCCAGGTAGGTAATTTCATCTTTCCTTGTGACAATATTGTCACCCACTGTAACTGAGAAGTCGTCGGTCTTGCTGAGTTAGTTATTTGAACCGAAGAGAATGGACTCTGTTTTGCCCATGTGTAATGATAGTTTGTTATCCGCGAGCCATATGCAGATTTTGCCTAGTTCCGAGCTGAGGGTTTTTTCAACCTGTAACTTGTTCTTGTGCACTCCGAAATACAGGCCGCTATGAAAACCAGAGACAAAAAATGCTCAGAGTTTCGTAAAAGTCAGTCAAAGCTTACCAAAAGCACGAGCAGTGAACTCCAAGACCACGTGACTGAACTCAAACTAGAAAGAAACAGACTAAGAAATGACGTAAACTCCATGATCAAAACTGCTAAAAAAAATTCATCAATGACCAAACTGAGGAAAACAAAAATAAACCATGTGAACTTTGGAAATTACTCAACAATCAACTAGGCTGCAGTAAAAAACTTAAAACCAGGTTCTCAAACATAAACATAAACATAAAGACGGACAACACGCTCATCACAGACAAGCTGGATGTAGCCAATTACACTTTCTTCACAAACATAGCCACAACACTGGTAAACAAACTACCCTCCCACTCAGGGCAGTATGGGGTAGAACACATAGTAGCATACTACAAGAACCTAGGCGTCCACAAAGACGACTTCAAACTGGAAATGGTAACTACAGATGAGGTACTCAAAAAACTGAGCGCCCAGGGAGCTCCAGTAGCTCACCACGTACCGCGAGTGCTATTTCAGCGCCGTGGACAACCGCGCTCGCGCGGATCTGGGGCTGAGCGAGTTTGAATCCCGGACTGCAGCCGTGCCTTTCCCAGAGTGTCTTCCCCCCCATCTGAACCCTTTCAGCCTGCTTCTGTCGGTTGAACTTGACCAAGTATAAATGCGATAAACGTATAAAAGAGCCAGGGAAATGGCCAAAGTTTAAAAAAAAAAAAAAAACTGAGCGCCCTCCAACCGAACAAGGCCACTGGCCATGACAACATCCCCTCCAAATTCCTCAGAGACTCAGCAGCCGCCATCACCCCAGTCATCACACATAATAAACCTCTCCATAAAACAGGGACACGTCCCCAAGGACTTCAAAATTGCGAGAGTAACACCCCTGCACAAAAAGGGCAGCAAATTAGACCCAGGCAACTACCGCCCTGTTTCTATCCTTACATCCATCTCGAAAGTCATGGAAAAAATAGTATACGAACAGATCGAAAAGTACCTCGCGGAAAAAAATCTAATCTACGAATTCCAATCTGGCTTCAGAACATCCCACTCCACTGACACATGCCTTCTCTATTTGAACGACCACATCAAACAAGAGGTGGACGCGGGCAAATACTGCGGCATGGTCATGCTGGACCTACAAAAGGCCTTCGACACTGTCAATCACTCCATTCTGATTGACAAGCTAAAAGCAATTGGTTTTGATAGTCTATCGGTGAGCTGGATACAATCCTACCTGGAGGGGAGAGAACAGATGGTGGAGGTAAACGGTACCCTATCCCCCCCCCCCCCTCACAGTGAGCTGTGGTGTTCCACAAGGAAGCATACTAGGACTGCTACTATTCCTAATTTATGCAAATGACATGTCGTCAGCGTGTGACTGCAACTTGTTCCTGTTTGCGGACGACTCAGCCCTGCTGGTCTCTGACAAGAACAAGTTACAGGTTGAAAAAGCCCTCAGCTCGGAACTAGGCAAAATCTGCACGCTGATAAAAACGCTGATAACAAACTATCATTACTGTAACTAAGGGGTACAATTCCCTGACTGTATTGATAAGTATGGTATCATTAAACCACTACCGCTTTATGTACTTTAACTACTGGCCACACAGTACATGATATAGATATGATGAACACTTTCCCACCATGAAACCAAGTCCACACAAATGTATCCGTCGAATCTTTAATATATAGCAAAGGGTATATACAACGTTCACGTAATGACATTTATGATTTGAATGCACTTGTAAGGCAAATGAGTATTCGTAGGCAAATCAACATTGAATGTCCAATCTCTGGTTACGCAGGAAGCAAGTATACAACCTGGTTCTTTAGGGAACTATAGCGATGGTACTTAATGATTATAGCTGGATACACTAAAGGGGGTCCCGCTGGTTGTAAGTCAGTAGGGGGGGGGGGGGGGGTTAGGAGAGCCGCTGGCGATATCCCATCTGGCCAACGATTTCTTGGGAGAATTCAGAGTGCTGAACACGGTGCCCACAGAACCTTGGTCCACAGATGAATACCGTTGGGCCCTCTTGTAGACGGTAGCTGCCGGTCCACAACGAAGAGACGTGAGGCGACCTCACTCGGGTTAGAGCGCCGTCTCACCTGGACTCCTCTCGGGGGTAGTTCCAACACTTACCAGTGTTGGCTGTTATCCATGGCATAATCAAAGCACCCAAAGCAAGTAGATAATCCAAGCCGTGTAGGGCTCGCCGTCGTCCGGGTAAGGTAATCCAATGTGCAGGTCCACGCGTCCTTGCCCAGAACTCCTCGGATGAAAGCACCACAAGTGGTCTGCCCAGCCTGGTTAAGACTCTAGATAACGCGAGGAAACGATGGGGGTACTGCTCACTTTATAACTCTAACCGAACGATGCACCATACATAATAGACTATTATTAACTTAATAGAAATACGTCCCACTCGACGGTATAGTGCCAAACTATGACAATTCAACTATTAATCCACACGATGTCTCAATGCCATTCTGAGGCCAAGTTGACCATACTGCACCACACGTGTATCGTGGGTGAGGCTTAACGTCTTGCCACTAGGTTGGAGGGTAAAGAACTAAGGGCTAAGGGAAGTTCTACTTTACTTGCGCCATATATATATGCGCTGGGAACAAATAGTACCATTCGTATTTCGGCAGACGTATTCCTACGCGGAACCGGGGCTAGTAACGACATGTTCGTCGGCACGATTGAACTTGAACCAAGGGGCTTGGCTGCTGGCGCCAGGTTCTTGTCCAATGAATGAATGAATGAATGAAAACTTTATTTAACAGATTGCAGAATGGGTACAATACAGTACGGCTCAATACATACAATTGTTAAGGGGATGCAGACCTGAGAAAGACGTTTGTCTTGTTTCCATCAGGGTCCCCCATTTTCAATTCATGAGAGAATGAAACTATTATGGGCTGTTAGTAGACTAAAGGGATATTCAGTGTATATGTACAAGGAATATACAAGGGATATCAAACGATATACGAATACTATTAAATATATATCCATAAATAAATATATATATTCGGTTTAATCTGATCCTTCACAACAATTACACTTGGGCAAAACAGAGTCCATTCTCTTCGGTTCAAATAACAAACTCAGCAAGACCGACGGCTTCTCGGTTACAGTGGGTGACAATATTGTCACAAGGAAAGATGAAATTACCTACCTGGGTTCCATCCTAGAGGCTAATCTTTCCTGTGACAAAATGGCATCCAATGTAATAAAAAAAGTCAACCAACAAACTCGATTCTTGTACCGGATCTCCTCTCTGGTAAACAAGAATACCCTGAAGACTCTGGCAGGAGCACTCATTCAAGGGTACTACGACTATGCTTGCACCTCATGGTACCAAAGCACCTCAAAAGGCACTAAAAAACTAATTACAAACATCTCAAAACAAGCTAGTCAGACTACTGCTTGACCCGACTCCTAGAACCCACCTCACCCCTGCCCACTTTGACAACCTAGGATGGCTTAGAGTAGATGACAGAGTACAGCAACTTGCAATGGGCCTGGTCTACAAGATAAACTACGCGACCAAGGTACCCATGTACATGTCAAAATACTTCCCAAAGGTCAGTGAATACCACGATCACAACACCAGAGGGAGCTCCACAAATCATGTTAAACCCAGATTCGGCTCAAACAAGGGTTTATGTTGCTCAAACAACATAAACACGTTTCGCAATTATGCCACATCAATGTGGAACGCCCTACCCAAAGCTGTAAAGGAATGTGAATCACTACCCACTTTCAAAAACACTCTCAAAAAACACCTACGGGAGACTGCAATTCAAAACTGGCCCCTACAAATGTCCTAACCCAGTTGTACAGTAAATGACCAAGTATGGCTTTGTCAGTATTCCAATGTACAGTGTACAGTGTCCCAACCCCCCCCCCCCCTCCAATGTACAGCCCCCACCCACCCACCCAACCTCCTCCAATGTACAGTTTCTACGTCAAATGTATATACACTCTTTTTCTGGACACTTTTGTATCACAAACAGTACTGTATTTGCAAATCTGATATGTCATAAATGTATAGATGTAGCAGTACTGTCTATCTGTATGTCATGTATGTCATATATGTTATGATGAATTGAAAATGGGGGACCCTGAATAGTTTAACTGTGGTACCATAGATGCACAACATTAAGTTAGATCCATATATCTACTAGGGATGCACCGAAATTTCGGTGGCCGAAAACTTTCGGCCGAAAATTGCCAAAAATTGCCTTTCGGCTTTTGGCCGAAAGAGTTTTTTCACCGAAAATATGTCACCGAAACAGAAACAACCTGTAACCTAACGCGTGTTGTTGTGATGATGTTGCGCTGTTTCTATGTAAACTCTGCGCGCAACGCCTCCAATAAATGCGTCTTTAACATGCTTTTATATCCTTATTTACTATATGCCCGTCGCAGTTAACCACTGAGTGATCTAATATGCATATTATTCAGAGCGAGAGGGGGGGGGATTGTGTTTCTCACATTGACGCTGTCTGTCTGTCGCGCGTCTACTGTGCCGAGTCAAGCGAGCACATTCAGCTGGGGACTAGAAAGGTGTGCTCAGTAGAGCACAGATGTCCGCTGCGCAGCCAGAGAAAAGATGGAATTAATGTACTGTATGCATTCAGAAGTGCTGAATAAATGTTTTATGGACCCATAATAGTGATTATTTATTATTTTAAGTTAAGTTTTGCCATAATCATATATTTCTCCATAATCATAATGTTCCACAACATTGGTAAAAAAAATCTATTCTATGAATCATTTTCGGCCTTCGGTTTTCGGCCAACTGTTTTCTATTTTCGGTATCGGTTTCGGCCAAGAATTTCCCATTCGGTGCATCCCTAATATCTACTCCATGCTGTTGCACAAAACCCCAATACAGCAAAAAGCTCACATAATGGAAGAATGAGATAGAGCCAAGCACTCTATATGAATTGAAAATGGGGGACCCTGATGGAAACAAGACGAAAGTCTTTCTCTGGTCTGCATCCCCGTGTGTCCCCTACCCACCCCCCCCCCCCCCCCCCCCCCCCCCCCCACCTCCAATGTACAGCCCTCACCACACCCATCCAACCTCCTCCAATGTACAGTTTCTACGCCAAATGTATATACACTCCTTTTCTGGACACTTTTGTATCACAAACAGTACTGTATTTGCAAATCTGATATGTCATAAATGTATAGATGTAGCAGTACTGTCTATCTGTATGTCATGTATGTCATATATGTTATGATGAATTGAAAATGGGGGACCCTGATGTAAACAAGACGAAAGTCTTTCTCTGGTCTGTATCCTCTTAACAATTGTATGTATTGAGCTGTACTGTACTGTACCCATTCTGCAATCTGTTAATAAACTTTTCAATCAATTCAATCAATCAATCAACAATTGCATGTATTGAGCTGTACTGTACTGTACCCATTCTGCAATCTGTTAATAAACCTTTCAATCAATCAATCTGTACCAGGCTACTTCCAAACCAAGTCATTCTACTGTACCAGGCTACTTCCAAACCAAGTCATTGATTGATTGATTGATTGATTGATTGATTGATTGAAAACTGTATTTAACAGATTGCAGAATGGGTACAGTACAGCTCAATACACACAATTGTTAAGGGGATGCAGACCAGAGAAAGATTTTCGTCTTGTTTACATCAGGGTCCCCCATCTACTGTATCTCTACTGTACCAGGCTACTTCCAAACCAAGTCATCTATTCTACTGTACACCAGGCTACTTCCAAACCAAACTGGGCTATGGTTACTCACAGTGGGTTCCATCGCTCCGGCAGCCTGCGGTGCAGAGACACCTTATCGCTGACATAGGTGTTGATCTGGTGCTTCTTGATGCCCTCCTCCTCCTCCCTCCTCTCGTCTCCGCTCAGGTTCAGCAGCTTGACCGCCTTCCCCAGTTCCCCCGGCGCGTCCGCGTCCAGCGGGGGCTTCTGGTACACGGGCTTGCTGAGCCGCTGCTGCTCGTCCCCCCCGTCCTCCTCCTCCCCCCGGTCCCCAGGGGCCTCTCTGCGACCAGGCACACCCACCGTGTCTCCGGGGTTGTTATTATTATGTCGGAGGAGGATTAAATAGCCCAACAGAGTGGCCCCGACGAGGAAGAGGAGCAACTTGGGTCGGGCTCTTCTCGAGCACAGTGCCATCTTGGGCTCTTTTTTTTTGGTGTTGCCTTTTGACCACTTCCTCCCTCCCTCACATAATAGTTCTAACGGCACCTTTATTCATGAAACCCTCGTTCCCACAGAGTCGTCCCCGAAAAACAGCTTTGGCTTTTTTAGCGAAACTACTTCACGAACGTCTGGCATTATTCTTCCCCGTTACGATGTTATTAAAAAAAAACAAAAAAAGTATCATTGGAAAAAGTTCGGTGTAGTTTAGTAGAGAGAGGGGTTGCCCGCCGCGCCGCAGCCCTGAAGAGAAGAATGCGCTGACTGTAGTTCTTCTGTCTTGACCCGCGACACACCTCCTCCCTCCCCGCTGCCCGGGGGCAGAGACACGGGAGAGGGATTTGCCAGCTCGGGTTAGTTAGTTATCTGCTCTCACAGCAGGATTAGCAGCAGCAGCGACACTAGGTAAGTAGGGAGACATCCAGGTAAATCACACATCCAACAGGCGTCATATTGTTGGACAATACATTTCGCGCTGCTGGCCCTTTAAATCCTCGCCGCGCTACATTGTAGCCGTTTTCTTTATCGCCATGTTGACAGACAGCGGTGGATACATTGTAGCAGCTACCGTTAGTTAGTTAGCCTCGCGCTCGTTGGACTTGAGTTGAAGTTCAATGGCAGTGGAGGAGGAGGCGGGGCCGTGTGGGGGGGGCGTGGTCGCGGGGGGGGGGGCAGTGGAGGCGGGGCCGCGTGGGCAATCTGTATCCGCCGTCACGAGACACTTCGAATACAAACACGGACCACGCGCCACTTGTAAACAAACACTCTTCACACAATGATGAACGAATATGAAAAACGTATGGAGCATTTATTGTTTAAAGTAGTCAAATGTATTCTACTTACTCCTTCCGGGTCCGCAACAACTTAATACATAACTGTACCCTGGAGTATCACGTGATTTAAAAATATATATAATAATTAGGCGGCTGGGTGGCGCAGTGGACATGATTGCGCTCGTCACCAACGCAAGAGACACCGGGTTTGACTCCGGCTGTCGGCACTGCCTCCGGCTTGGACCGGCCGTCATACTAACTCAATTGGCAGAGTCAGCGGGTGGAAGTCGATGGGTGGTAATCTGGACGTTGTAGACAGCGACTCCTACAGGTCGGTTGGGGGACGCCTGCACAGCAGAGACAGGAAATGGCGGGGGCAGTGTGAGCCTCCCACACATTACACCTGGCCAATGAGAGTCCACGCTGGCAGGTGAAAAGATGTGGCAGGCTGCCACCTTGTGTACCGGAGATGACACGTGATGCAAGGCTTCTATCCTTCCTACAACCGGCCAGTGGGGGGCATATGCGAGCAACTTTCAAGACAGGGGAGGGGAGAATTGGCACAGCGGGTAATTGGGATGGGAGAAAAATAGAAAGAGGAGGAAAAGTGGATACAAAAATGTATAATAATAATTAAGTTGCTCTTGTACGCAAAAATATGTACAAATATAGCCTATTATTAACCTAAACGTGACCCAGTCTTTTTGGCTCAAGATCGACTAGGGTCCAATTTCACAATATCAAAAAGCCTGTCACGCACATATAGAAAAAGTTATCCAAGTATGAAACAAAATAAGAAATATGACACAAAAATGTATGTTTAAGCAAATTAAAAGGATTAATAATTAAGACAACCCTTCAAAGCGAGAAGGTAACGCGAGTGGCGTACTGTTTGATTGAGTACACTTATTGTCAAAATAACAAAGAGATAAAGGCAACCGCAGTGTTGTAATACGATGGTACACTGGGTTTGTCATCCTTGTCAGGGACACACTATCAAAGTTAATGGATGAGGGAGTTTTCATTTATAACCCCTTGTTAGATAACACTTTATACGCAATGTGGTCCGATTTGATATTGTTAACTGCTCTGGTAGGCAACATCGCCGTGGAGATAGGTGTAGCAACGCAAGGACTACCTCAGTAGTGTTACTAGTGAGATCTTGTTGCTGAGGAATATTTGAAAATATCTCTGAAACGGTGTCGCCTGTGTTGATAGTGTATGTATGTCATCAACTGCAAACTCCCCACCCTGGACTCCATACACAAGCATCACACCATCACACGCGCAAACAAAATCATTAGTGACCCCCTGCACCCAGCTCATCACCTCTTCCAACACCTCCCCTCTGGTAGGAGGTTTAGGTCACTGGGTAGCCGTACTGTGAGGTTCAATAATAATTTCTTCCCCAAGGCCATACAACTGCTCAACTCCAACTCCTCCTAAATTTACCCCATGCTGTTATGTTTATCTGGTTTCTGTTACATGGTACCTTGATGTCTGTATATTTTTTCGTACTGTACTGTTCCGTCATGTATATGTTCTAGGTGGTGTTTTCTGTACTGTACTGTTCCATGTGTCCTTTATGTTTTCTGTGGGTATTGTCGCAGCTACCACCTGCACCGTGCTTGAATTCCACCGGCCTGGCCGTGTGGCAATAAAAGGAACTTGAACTTGAAGGCCATCTCCATCACCCTAAAATAAATTGCCCAGTGTGCACTCATTAAGACCACTCGTAAAGTAGTAGCCTTTGAATTTTAAAGAATCAGTTTCCTGATGAATTGAAAATGGGGGACCCTTATGTAAACAAGACAAAAGTCTTTTTCTGGTCTTCATCCTCTTATCAGTTGTTTGTATTGAGCCGTACTGTATTGTACCCACTCTGCAATCTGTTAATACAGTTTTCAATCAATCAATCAGCCTAACCAGTTAATCACAGTGATTGTGGTGCAATGACGAGTAAACACAGGTATTTGAAAACATTCACATTAAATTAATGACCCCTCTGAGATAATTAAAAGGAAACAAGATAATCCTGGCTCCTGAGGGGTGGTGGTGGTGGCCACCTGTAGGCCGCTGTATTTGGATACTAGAGTGGTTTGTTTTCCTACCAGTAGATGGAGCTAAATCATTTAGAATACTTACCTCGTCTGGCAGAGGAGTACCCAGAATAGTTTAACTGTGGTACCATAGATGCACAACATTAAGTTAGATCCATATATCTACTCCATGCTGTTGCACAAAACCACAATACAGCAAAAAGCTCACATAATGGAAGAATGAGATAGAGCCAAGCACTCAACTGCTTTGACACTTAATTAAACAGACACCAAAACTATACCTAGGATCAATACTAGCTAGGTTCAAAACTACCTAGGATCAATACTACCTAGGATCAATACTACCTAGGGTCAAAACTACCTAGGGTCAATACTACCTAGGATCAATACTACCTATGATCAATACTACCTAGGATCAATACTACCTAGGATCAATACTACCTATGATTAATACTACCTAGGATCAATACTACCTAGGATCAATACTACCTAGGATTAATACTACCTAGGATCAATACTACCTAGGATTAATACTACCTAGGGACAAAACTACCCAGGATTAATACTACCTATGATTAATACTACCTAGGATCAATACTAGCTAGGGTCAAAACTACCTAGGATCAATACTACCTAGGATCAAAACTACCTAGGATCAATACTACCTAGGATCAAAACTAGCTAGGGTCAATACTACCTAGGATCAATACTAGCTAGGGTCAATACTACCTAGGATCAATACTACCTAGGATCAATACTACCTAGGATCAAAACTACCTAGGATCAATACTACCTAGGATCAAAACTACCTAGGATCAAAACTACCTAGGATCAATACTACCTAGGATCAAGGGCTATTAAAGATACTGAATTTAATTTGCTTCATTTTAACTATCTGATGCGACATACCAACTGCAGCTGATTCTACAACAGCTATCACACTGTGTGGTGGGAAATATATGTTTCATCCTATTACATAATTTGTACAGCTTACTGGGCATGTTCATAGCTCTGTCTAAATACAGTATTCTCCGTACAGCCTTGACTAGTTAATATAGTTCACTAGTATACAGCTGACACTAGGGCGACAGTCTTAACAGTGTTCTTAAAACAACGACCAAGGCTCAGGACAGCTTGACTTAGATATGACACGCCAAGAAGAATCACATCTTGTTCTTTTCTTGTTGTTAGTCTTCATATTAGTCTTGTGTGAGACACGACAAAATCCCTAAACCCATCTTTTGTTTTCATTTTCTCATCTTTGTTTTCATTCGGGCAAGAGCTGCTTGTTAACAGTGTTCTTAAAACAACGGCCAAGGACAGCTTGACTTGATTGATTGATTGGAAATTGTGCACACTGAAAACGGATGGGTCAATTCTATAACCCAATTTCTTGGTTCATCGTGTTGGGTCAAAATGCTGGGTTAATTCTCTGAGCATAACCATTATTTGGGTTATTGAGATTTTATTTTGACCCAATTTTGACCCAATTTGTGAGTTATAATAATAAGACATAACCCGTGTGTTGGGTCAGAGAGCTGGGTGTTTCCGCCTGGATCTGCAAAGCTACACCCCTCCCCCACTGGGAATCGTACAAGCCTTATGTTACTCCAGTCAGTCAGACGGTCACGTTCACGAACTTCATGTTCACAGTCACGGTCAACAAACCCTCTTCACAGAATAGACTTCACTGACTCAAGGTAAGATCTCGTTTCGTTACCACAGTATTTATATCTCAACCCATCCATTGTGCCTATAGAGTCAATTTAACCATGCACTGTGAACGTTGTGGAACTAAATTAGCTAGCTCTTCACAGCTAGTCTGTAGCTAGTGGCTAGCTGGGACTCGTTACCTAGCTAGCTAGCTAGCCACCGTAAGTTGCAATTTAGCTACTCATTTCTATAATCGGTTAATCTCTAACCTTGTAAAAATATGTGGTAAGTAACCTCTATTAATAAATAAGCCACACGACACGACACATAAATCGTTACCGTTCAAGCTTGCTACCGAAAGTGACCAAGTCTATGAGTATTAGTTAGGCACAAAGGTTCTGGCTAGTAGCTAGGCCTAGTTAGCCAGTACTAGTACTAACATTACTGTTATTGCTATACCACAGGGATAGAAAAAAAAATAGATTTTCGGGGGCTTTTTTCTATTATTTCGGGGGATATGCATTTTTATGATGAAAATTAACATCAAAATTATTAAACATTTACCAATTCCATTTTGTGGCTGCGGCTGTCTTGGTGGCGCAAAGCGCTGTATTTTTTGTTTACAGTCTTCGTCCCTATGTTTGATAACGTAATGTTAATGTCTCCATAATATAGGGCTCTACGCTAACCTTTTTCCCAAGGATCACATGTGCTCCTAAATACAATTTTACACAAATAAATTTAGGAGCACAGTAAAAATTGTTCAAGTAACAGAGTTTATTAACAAACTATTTATTACATGCATATTATACTGTGCGTGTGCATAGGGCCAAACATCTGTGCAAATAGCACATACCACCAAAATCACACATTGACCCATGCCTACTAGACGCAAAGGATATCGGTTGTCAAGCTGCTTTTGTATGTTGTAGTGTTGTCACAATACCAACATTTTGACTTTGATACAGATATGAAAGGTAATGGAATATATTATTAGATGACAGAACATGGAACATTCATTCATTTATTAAATAAATATTAGTAACCTATACATAATAAAAAAGACTATGTGCCATTTTAAATAGAATTGAGCTGAATTCAATGAATTTGAACCATTTCCATATCCATTACGAGTCGAAATTCTCCGCTCTCTCTAAAGCAATGTATGTCTGTCTGTGTCTGACTCAGCTTTGGTCCAATCACATTCCCCCACCCACAGTCTGCGCGACCTGCACTTCTCTCACCTGGGGCAGTGTAGCGCATAATGTTTATATATATATATCTATTGTGTAGCGGGGCTCCGTCATCTCGAGTCTATTACACTTAAGTAACTTACTCTCATGCTCGCACACACGCACGCTCTCTCTCATGCTCGAGACGCACACGCACGCTTGAGTCGCACACACACGCTCTCTCACACACTCGCTCTCCGCTCTCATTTCAACTCCGCTTCTCATGCTCGCTCGCTCACACACAAGCGAAAAAAAGCACTACTGAGTTTGTAATCTTCACTCGTCTCGCACATTATGCGAGTAAATGATTTTTCCTGTTCGCACACATATTTTTAGGGGCAAATGCCAGTGAAATGCTCGCACTGTAGAGCATATATAGTTATATATATAATTAGTAAACTGTCTGGGGCATTTTTTGACCCCCTTAACTGATTTTCGAGGGCATTTGGTAAATCTTTTATGGCATTTTGCCCCAAGCCCCCCTTAATTTCGAACCCTGCTATACCAGATTAACTGGAGACTATCTATAGCTGTGTAACGTTATATGATTGATATCTTTATTAACCATGTGTGTAATAAAGCTGTTGTCCTCTCAATGCGGCGACATAGTTGGTTGGCTAGCTAGCTAGCTACATACTGTGATTTAGCGCTGTAGAGGCAGAAACCGACTTGGTGGATTTATATATTATTATATTATTATTATAATATATATATTATATTATATATTAGAACCATGCACTGTTTAGACTGTCTTATTTATGTTTGGACACTAGAGGGCTCACCACCCATTACAGCCCACTCCTATAAATAGCCAAGGTGATCACTGGAATCTTGTGCACCTGCCGAGGTTTTACCTTCAAACGCTACTGTCTCACTGTTGGAACTGCTACTGTCTCACTGTTGGAACTGCTACTGTTTTACTGTTGGAACCACACGGAGCAATTGACGACTGTTCTGTTTAACCCTTAATTCACTTTAATTTACCCTTGGACAACAATAAACCCTGTAAACCGTAAGAGGAGCAACTGTGGACATTCAATTCATTCAACATCTACAACTTTGGTACAGCGTGAAAAGGCACAATAGCAGGTGCATCGTGGACGACTGTCAGCACACAGAGGAATGACAGTCGGCCACTACAAGCGCCATTTTGAGGTCGACATTTTCCATCATCTCTCTAATGTCCCGCGATTCCGGCATCAATTTACAACATCCTATACTAAATTAAGCAGTAGACTGCGGAAGCCAGACATGTGGTGAGGCTTTTTACACCTGAATTCAGTGCTAAATATTCTAGGCTGCTATGTCGGCTAGTACTTGGCCTATCGTTCACACGTGGCTGAGTACTTGGGCATGAGGCATTAATTAATTGCAGATGTGTTCATTTCCACATTGCTTTCTGTTTTGTTTCAGGCCAGTGTTGATGGACAGCTTTGTCACAGAAAAGCTAATTCAGTGGCAATTGAATTTTTACTTTCTTGACCGTGAAAATGTTTGCATGACTAAGTAAGCAGTATTGTTCAGTAGGGTTTCAACTAGGGATGGGTACCGAATTCGGTACTTTTGAGGTACCGAACCGAAACACGTCGGTACTACCGAGTATCGATTCAAGTGAGATTTTTTTTTACCTTTTTTATTTTCATGTCAACGTTCACACGCACAATATATGCTTACCTAGGATTTGACTTGATTCAACAACAAAGCAGTCAGAGCAACGGCAAGCCGAAAACGGTCGAAATTGTAGTTATTTGAAATTTGGATTTTTTTTTACGACTGAGGTAGGTAAATTAAATTTGTTGAGACTAAAGTACCGGAAAAAAGGTACCGGTATCGATTCACAGGTACCGGTACCGTATCGGTTCAAATGTGAAAGGTACCCATCCCTAGTTTCAACACGCATGCATGCACACACACATTATTCTGTTCTTCATCTTGGTTCTCATCCTGTTCTTGTCCTACATTTACATTTAGTCATTTAGCTGACGCTTTTATCCAAAGAGACTTACAAGTTCTGTACCAAGTCATCAGGAAGGTCCTGGTCTCTGGTCCTGCCAGCCTGGTCCTGTGTTGGAGTTTGCTGCCACTGGATGGTACTGAAATTACTGTAAAAGCATTTTTGTTTTCCGTCTTTGTCTTTCAGATCACGATATCGATGAGGAGGCGTTTCAACTTTTAGATGACGAAACAATCCGGAACCTCATCCCCAAAATAGGCCCCCGGCTCAAGTTCTCAAAACTTTACAGAGAATTTGTAAGTGATCACTTAGTTAAGAGTTCTAACATATCGAGGCAGATGGCGTATACATGCTTTAAATGCAAAAGGCTAATTCCTGGTGATGCCAAGTCTCTCTTTTCACATTTACGAGTAGCACACAATATAAACGCTTCATCCACTTATTTCCAATGTTGTGAGGGAGTTTGTAGCAGAACATTTTCTTTCATTCGGTCTTACAGAAAGCACTTGCAAGGAGAACATAACAACAACCAGGCCCTGGCAACCTCTAGTTAAATCCTCCAGTTACCCTGAATGCATTTCTCACTTAGACTCTGACATGAGCATGGGCACTAGCAGCACAAGCACTTATTATTATTCTTTTTGATCTTTTCCCTCCTCCGTTTTTCTCCCATCCCAATGTTAGTCGTTATGCCAATTTCCAATCCCCTTCCTGGTCGCTGTGCACCTACCCCCTACAGTCGGTCTGGGAGAGTGGAGGCTATCACATGCTTCCTCCGACACACGTCTAGCCAATCAACCGCTTCTTTTCACCTGGCAGCGCGGACTCTCACTGAGAGGGTGTAACGTGTGAAAGGATCACACTACCGTCCTTAGATCCTTTCCTCGCTGAGCCGGCGCCCCGACCGAACTGTAGGAGACACTGCCAATTGTGTTAGTATGAACGACCAGCCAAGATGGTAGCAACGCAGAGAGCTGGGCTCGAACCCAGCGTCTCCTGCGTTGGTGGCGAGTGCCTTGCCCACTACACCACCTAGCCGCCCAGCACAAGCACTTTTTGATGTCCACACGCCGTGACATGTATGCAACAACAAGCGTAATAAATGTTTGAAGTGAAATGTATTCTATGCCTGGGTGTGAATCTGTTCTTTTCATTGATTTCAGCACATGTTATACCTTTCAATCAAGCATCTGTGCCAACCTAATTGCTGTGTCCATCTGTTGGTCAATCTTTGTCAATCTAGCTCACAAGATGGCTGCTGTGAATAGGGTCCATTTGACCCTTTTGATGTAACCCAAGATTCAGTCAAATCAACTATTTTGACCCTTAAAATGGGTCGTTGGTATAACCCAATATGGGGTCAAATCAACTTGGAGGTTGGGTTATTTTTACCCTTAAATTGGGTCGTGACTCGTTGGTATAACCCAATATGGGGTCAAATCAAGTTGGAGGTTGGGTTATTTTGACCCTTAAATTGGGTCATTGGTATAACCCAAGACAGGATCAAATCAACTTGGAGGGTGGGTTATTTTGACCCTTAAAATGGGTCGTTAATATAACCCAAGACAGGGTCAAATCAACTTGGAGGTTGGGTTATTTTGACCCTTAAATTGGGTCATTGGTATAACCCAATATGGGGTCAAAACAACTTTGAGGTTGGGTTATTTTTACCCTTCAAATGGGTAGTTTATTTGACCCAAGTTATGGGTCAAATAAAATAACTAATAATAATGGGTCAAATTAACCCACGCACTGGTCGGCCCTTTTTGACCAATGAATTGGGTCAAAAATAACCCAAATTGGGTCAAATTTGACCCATCCGTTTTTAGTGTGTATTAAGATTGCAGAATGGGTTTCGAGTGATTGATTGAAAACTTAGATTGCAGAATGGGTACAATACAGTACGGCTCAATACACACAATTGTTAAGGGGATGCAGACCAGAGAAAGACTTTCGTCTCGTTTACATCAGGGTAATCATCGGTGCTCTTTGAGAGCGGTTTTGAAGGTGGGTATGGATTCAAAAATGTTTACGGCTGTGGGTAGGGCGTTCCACATTGATGTGGCATTATTGTGTTTGAGCCGAATCTGGGTTGAACATGATTTGTGGAACTCCCTCTGGTGTTGTGGTCTTGGTATTCACTGACCTTTGGGAAGTATTTCGACATGTACATGGGTTTGATTGATTGACATTTTATTAACAGATTGCAGAATGGGTACAATACAGTACAGCTCAATACACACAATTGTTAAGGGGATACAGACCAGAGACTTTCGTCTCGTTTACATCAGGGTCCCCCATTTTCAATTCATCATAACATATATGATATACATGACATACAGATACAGTACTGCTACATCTATACATTTATGACATACCCAGATTTACAAATACAGTACCGTTTGTGATACAAAAAGAGTCTAAAAAAGAGAGTATATACAGGGTATCTTAGTCAGTGGTGTAGTGAATCTTGTAGACCAGGCCCATTGCAAGTTGCTGTACTGTGTCGTCTACTCTAAGCCATCCTAGGTTGTCAAAATGGGCAGGGGTGAGGTGGGTTCTAGGAGTAAGGCCCAGCAGTAGTCTGACCAGTTTGTTCTGTGATGTTTGTAGTCTTGTTTTTAGTGCCTTTGAGGTGCTTTGGTACCATGAGTTGCATGCATAGTCGTAGTACCCTTGAATGAGTGCTCCTGTTAAGAGTCTTCAGGGTATTCTTGTTTACCAGAGAGGAGATCCGGTACAAGAATCTAGTTCGTTGGTTGCCATTTTGTCACAGGAAAGATTTGCCTCTAGGATGGAACCCAGGTATGTAATTCCATCTTTCTTTGTGACAATATTGTCACCCACTGTAACAGAGAAGCGGTTGGTCTTGCTGAGTTTGTTATTTGATCCAAAGAGAATGGACTCCGTTTTACCGAGGTGTAATGATAGTTTGTTATCAGCGAGCCAGGCACAGATTCTGCCGAGTTCAGAGCTGAGGGCTTTTTCAACCTGCAACTTGTCCTTGTCAGAGACCAGCTGAGTCATCCGCGAACAGGAACAAGTTGCAGTCACAAGCTGATGACATGTCATTTGCATAAATTAGGAAACAGTAACAGTCCTAGTATGCTTCCTTGTGGAACACCACAGCTCACTGGGAGGGGGGGGGGGGGGGGGGGTAGGGTACCGTTTACCTCCACTGTCTGTTCTCTCCCCTCCTGGTAGGATTGCATCCAGCTCACTGATAAATTATCAAAACAAATTGCTTTTAGCTTGTCAATCAGAATGGAGTGATTGTCAGTGTCGATTGTCGAAAGCCTTTTGGCAAATGGCCGCAAAAAGGACTAAAACCACGTTCTGTAGTGAGCAGTCTTCGGCTCCTATGTGTACGATGTTTTGATTGTTTGGAATGAGGACCACGTGGGACTCGACCGCATACAAAATACATTCGATAAGAATGTGACTCTTAATGTGGAGCAACAAAGTGAAAACCTTTTAAACTCATTAAATTACATTCCAATTCAACATAATCCCTTTGAGCTTCTCCGACCGCTAAGGGGGAGAGGTTTGCTGTGAAACCTTATTACACTGGAATATCTCCACACGTGAGTGTGTCTCGCGTTAAGAAGATACGTTTCAGAGCAAATAGAGAAGGCATGTCAGTGGAGTGGGATGTTCTGAAGCCAGATTGGAATTCGTATTCGATTTTTTTCCACAAGGTACTTTTCGACCTGTTCGTAGACAATTATTTTTTCCATGACTTTCGAGATGGAGGTAAGAATAGAAACAGGGCGGTAGTAGCCTGGGTCTAATTTGCTGCCTTTTTTGTGCAGGGGGGGTCACTCTCGCAATTTTGAAGTCTTTGGGGACGTGTCCCTGTTTTATGGGGAGGTTTATTATGTGTGTGATGACTTCTGAGTCTCTGAGGAATTTGGAGGGGATATTGTCAAGGCCAGTGGCCTTGTTAGGTTGGAGGGCGCTCAGAGTACCTCAACTGTTGTTACCATTTCAAGTTTGAAGTCGTCTTTGCGGACCCCTAGGTTTTTGTAGATGTGTTCTACCCCAAAATGCCCTGAGTGGGAGGGTAGTTTATTAGCCAGTGTTGTGGCTATGTTTGTAAAGAAAATGTTTAAGTATTTGGCCTGTGATGAGTCTTTATGTTTATGTTTGTAAATCTGGTTTACAATACAGTACAGCTCAATACACACAATTGTTAACACATTCGGGGCCAACCACGGACATGTCCGTGTTTCAGATCCAACGGTTGAGGGCCAACCACGGATATGTCTGTGGCAAGGTTGTTTTGGCTTTTATTCTATTTGAATATCCTACTCAATGTCACCGAGCGGCACTGCAGATTTACCCTACTCTTGGAATTCGGAAAAGTGCATTACCGGCCAGATCCTCATAGGGGCGCTGTCTCAATGCAGTGTTACCTGTTAGAGACCAGTGTTTTAAAAAAAAAAAAAATTATGAATGGATTTTTCTGTTAGCCTACAGTATAGCTAGCTATGCGTGTAGCCGATCGCCTGAAATACTTTTTGGGATGATGAATTCAGTATGCAGTAAAGGATTATAGCATCAGCCAATGGACATATGGGTCTACCAGATGGCGATCGATAACTGGGAAATCCTTTTTGCAGTCCAACCGGCCACAGGTAAGAGCTATTTGACGTCAATTACAGCCCAATCTGGCCTTGTTTTGATAGCCATCCACCAGGTCAGCGAATTAGGCTACTGAGGCTAATGCCGTTATTGGTAATCAATAATCAGAAACGATGTCCCCCGCCCCCACCCCTTTCATGCATTCATGGTGGACCATGATACCGATCAAATGCATTTTGATTTTTATCTCTAGCTTGTCTATGGCCGAAACACCATTCGATTTAACGTTATTAGCTTAGCGCCCTGTATCTCGTGTTCCAAGAAATATCCCAGAACATTCTGCTATAACGTTCATATTCAAGACGCTATAAAATGGGAACGTATTGATGAAAAAAGTATTTGTTTAAGGCATATTGAAGGGACGGTTTATAGTGTCAATTGACAATGAGAATGGACAATAATCTAAAGTATAGATTTAGCTCTACAAACAGCCTCATGCACAATGAAACCTTATTATGATATGCTGGCCGTATAGAGTGGGGCCCGTCTAATCCCTGTGGCCGTCAATGTGGGATGCAGACCAGAGAAAGACTTTTGTCTTGTTTATATCAGGGTCCCCCATTTTCAATTCATAACATTCATCACATACACGACATACAGATATACAGTACTGTACTACCTTAACTGACTTAGATATGACACGTCCAAGAAGAATCACATCTTGTTATTTTCTTGTTAGTCTTCATACCAGTCTTGTGTGAGACATGACAAAACCCCCATCTTTTGTTTTCATTTTTCAAGTCTGACCAGAGCTTTTTCTCACTTTCTGGTCAGACGCTCGTGTTTAGACTTGTGTCTGATTGTAAACTGAGGATACTTTTCTGTGGCCACAGAAATAAAACTATTCTTTTTATAAAATTTGACTCATCTGAATTTCCTGGCTCATTTAAAATATTCCACAACTGTATTTTAGGAGAACATAAAAAAGGACAACTTGCATCTTTGTTAGTTTTTTTTAATCGTTCAATCATTTTGATTACTGATCTTACAATCACAAAACATCCACCCGATTCCAATCACCCCCTTCTTCAAATCAATCAACCAACAACATCCCTTGTGCTTTTATCAGTAGTTTCAAAGATGCTCAATCCAAGTTTGCATTGTCCCATTTCAAGGTCCCTTTAAAACCAGGCATTATTTACAAAGGCAAAATACAAAACGGAAGGTATTTCAAGCCATGGTGTTGAGTCATTTTTTAAATGATCAACCATCCATCGACTAGTATGAATATTTCATATTCATAGGTGCAAATGGCCGCAAAAAGGACTAAAACCACGTTCTGTAGTGAGCAGTCTTCGGCAAAACAGCTGTTACTCGAGAGCTCCCATGTGTACGATGTTTTGATTGTTTGGAATGAGGACTCGACCGCATACAAAGTACATTCGATAAGAACGTGACTCTTAATGTGGAGCAACAAAGTGAAGACCGTTTTAAACTCATTAAATTACATTCCAATTCAACATAATCCCTTTGAGCTTCTCCGACCGCTAAGGGGGAGAGGTTCGCTGTGAAACCTTATTACACTGGAATATCTCCACACGTGAGCGTGTCCCGCATTAAGAAGATACGTTTCGGAGCAAATTCAAACAAAAAAACGACACAAAAAAGAAAATCGCACACACTGTAGGCCTGTCCCCGATTAAGGATTTGTATAGTCGACTTTGATTGGCCAAAATTTGCCGATAGTCGACTGGCAGTTGGGGGTGCTTAATGTCTGATTTAATGTCGGTCTTAAGTTAAATAAGACATTAAGCACCCCCCCCCCCCCCCCCCCACAGCCCAAATGGAATGATTGGGCATTCGACTACGGCTCCTTTCGATTGATTAGTCGACCATTCGACTAGTCGAGGTCAGCCCTAACACACTGTAGCTTTTACAAGCACTTCAATGGCAGTTATGAAGGCATCGTGCTTCAAAGTCCCCCCCTACACAAGGTCCTTCGGTCCCAGCGGAGAGGGAACCACCGATGAGGGTCTTCAGAGGATAGAAAGAAGCGAGTTAGTGCTTATTGTTTCAAGTACTGGGAGACGGAATGACAAGGAATGCATTTTAGAGGCGAGTTCTGGCCGACCAGGTGAGACTGAGCCGGGTTTAAGTGAACCTAGCCGCTGTGCAATGGTGGACGAAGTACACAGTTCCTCTATTACTCAAGTAAAAATAGAAATACTCGGATAAAAGAGTACTCTGGTAAAAGTCAAAGTCCTCCATTCAAATTCTACTTAAGTAAAAGTAGAGAAGTATTTGCTATTGAATGTAGTTAAGTATCTAAAGTAAAAGTACACATTCTACATGATGTTTGTGTATCCATTGACCTCTAAAAGTTATGTTAAAGTGGTATGTGGTCCAGTTATGCTGCTCTGATTAAAGGTCATGTTAAAGTGGTATGTGGTCCAGTTATGCTGCTCTGATTAAAGGTTATGTTAAAGTGGTAAGTGGTCCAGTTATGCTGCTCTGATTAAAGGTTATGTTAAAGTGGTATGTGGTCCAGTTATGCTGCTCTGATTAAAGGTGATGTTAAAGTGGTATGTGGTCCAGTTATGCTGCTCTGCTCTTGAAGTCGACAGGCTTCAAATGTTAAAGTATATCTTCATAAATGTTTTATTTTGTATATATTATGTTTTCTATGCTAAATACATTTCTTCAAAGTAACTAGTAATTGGATGGGTTCAGATAAATGTAGTGGAGTAAAAAAGTATAAAGTTCCCTAAAATGAAAATACTCACATAAAGTACAAGGAGCTCTAAATTGTACTTCAAGTACAGTACTTGAGTAAAAAATACTTAGTTACTTTCCACCACTGCCATTGTGGAACAGAGGTGGGTATTGAATGAGGCAATGGCTGCTGCATCTCATTCTCCCATTACTGATGACAGCTAGGGGGGGGGGGGGGGGGGGGGGGGGTCAGTGTTGGGGGGTCAATCCCCTCTCGATTCATTCAATTTGACACGTCGATGAGACACTTCCCAAATTATTTTACTACTGAAAGAGCACTATCATTATGATTTATTCCTAAAAAACGGTTCAGATAATGACCGTCGTCTCCTGCTTAAAATGTTTTTCAGTGCTTTTAACCCTTTCCCTGCCACACGACAGAAGGTTAACCCTTTACTATCACACAATCCGCGGAGCTAATGATGCTAATGATGGAGCATCGCCGTCGGTTGTGTGATAGTAAAGGGCTAACCTTCTGTATTGTCACAGTGAAAGGGTTAACCGGCTGTCGTGTGGCAGTGAAAGGGCTAATGACGCCGGCCGAAATCGACTGAACCGAAAGCGAAGTAAACCAGACCCCCCTCCGGGATTAAAGAGGGGTTGCCCTCCTCCCTTCATGTCACGGTGTTGGAAGTGAGACGGAGCGCGCCCAAATGCACACAACAGGCACAGTTTTCAGGCACAGAACTACCATTAGGCTGATAAAAAAGGCACAGTAGTGGATTAATATTTCTAAAGGCTGTTTAATCTCACAGCGCCAGGTGGAAGACTAGGCCCATACAACACTCGCAGCGCAGGGAGTGACGTCTCGCTAAACCTACTCCTCTCGGGGCAAATTGCACTTTGCACAAAATGCTGAACGCTCTGCTCATGACACACAGACGCTGCTGAACACAAAAGAGGTGTGTTGGGAGTCGAGGAGCAGAAGAGCGTGACGGCAATGTGTCTCACCCTCCACGTCTCTCTCTCTCTCTCCTCCCGCATGACGGCAATGTGTCTCACCCTCCGTGTGTCTCTCTCTCCTCCCACATGACGGCAACGCGTCTCACCCTCCACGTCTCTCTCTCTCTCCTCCCACATGACGGCAACGCGGCTCACCCTCCACGAGTCGCTCTCTCTCTCCTCCCACATGACGGGACACGCCGGTTCACGGTCCCTCGCTCGGAGAACATTCTTCATTCTCTTATCCCGGGTAGGCAAATATTGAAAAAAGAGCCGTAACCGTTTCAGAACTCCCGGAAAACAGTGAAAATATATATATATATATAGTTTTTGCAACATTTCATCACCCCCCCCCCAAGTTATCAAAAGATCCATTACAGAAACATTCTGTAGTGCAAGGTGATATAACATCTGGAAAAGGTATAAAGGTCCTCGTTTTAAAAGGCACTTGTTGTTGGATGTGCTTGACAGTCAAAAAACATAATTTCTATTGTATCATCGTTAATTACAACTTGCCCTCGGTAACGATCTCATTAACTATAATGTGTTGTGTAGTGTTATCTCTGATGTGTTGTTGATGTCATGTCATAATAATAATAATAATAATAATAATAATAATAATAATAATAATAATAATAATAATAATAATAATAATAATAATAATAATAATAATAATATAATAAAAAAAAAAAAAAAAAACGATTCTCAGCATTTTCAAGTCCTAACAGAAAGAGAGAAAAAAATTGATAAAAGTATAAAGTAAAAACATAAATATTGACACTTTCAGGCGAGGCACGTGAACGGACGATAAAGCTCATCTTCAGCTTGGTCTCTCTTCACAACAAGACCATAGAACTCTTCTCTCGCACACATTCGTCCCTCTTCCCACTGGGGTCTAGTAAAGCTCCGGATCGGTCTCGTAAAAAACCTCCGGATCGGTCTCGTTATAAAACTCTGGTTTGGTCTAAGTGTTTCTCTCAGCGCCAGATCTCCATTCGCTAGTCGTTCCCCGGACCGTGCGCGGAGAGCAGCGGAGCGACAAAGACCACTTCCACCGAGGTAAAGTGCACTTAAAGTCAAAGAAGGCCACTTGAAGTTTTCCCCATTAATTCCCCCTTTGTCTTTGTCGTCTTCGTCTTCGTCTTCTTCTTCTTCTTCTTCTTCTTCTTCGTCTTCTTCTCCTTCTTCTTCGGTGGTGTAGTCGAGAGTAGCATGGGTACACAGAGGAAGCCTACCCACCTCTTGTCTTTCTGGGTACAACGAGACTTGGCACCCAGGATTCTGCTGACCGGAGCGAGCGACCCACGGGTTTGCCCTTTAGAACGCTGATCCCAGGTCAGACCCAGGTGTTGTTACACGGGTGACTAACACCATTGTAACGGAGAAGCCCTGGTCACAGTACACCCGTCTTACCTAATCTCAGTATGGTAGACCGGCTTTTCAGTCCAATTCCGTCGCCGGGGAAACGGCTCGAGTTTACTTCCTGTGGGCTACAGGAAATAAGGCCAGAGTGTTTATGTTGTTTAAGTTAGAAAAGGTCAATACCACCCCCACCCCCACATCCTCCTCCTCCTCCTCTACCACTCAAACTTCCACTGCTGGTGTCCGTCCCCAGGAGTGCACCTCCTCATCTGGACATCGGTGCGCCCCTCCGGCTGTCTGTAGGCCGTCGCGCACATGTCCGAGTGAGGGTGGTAGATGGTCCCGTCCTGTGGGAATTAAACACGCAACGGTTCACTTTCAAATAAAGAGTCCTATCAACCAGTGGTGGAAAGTAACTAAGTATTTTAACTCAAGTACTGTAGTGTGGTAGTGAAAGGGTTAACCTTCTGTAGTGTGGTAGTGAAAGGTTAACCGTCTGTAGTGTGGTAGTGAAAGGTTAACCTTCTGTAGTGTGGTAGTGAAAGGTTAACCTTCTGTAGTGTGGTAGTGAAAGATTAAGCGTCTGTAGTGTGGTAGTGAAAGGCTAACCTTCTGTACTGTGGTAGTGAAAGGTTAAGCGTCTGTAGTGTGGTAGTGAAAGGTTAACCGTCTGTAGTGTGGTAGTGAAAGGTTAACTGTCTGTAGTGTGGTAGTGAAAGGTTAAGCGTCTGTAGTGTGGTAGTGAAAGGTTAAGCGTCTGTAGTGTGGTAGTGAAAGGTTAACCTTCTGTAGTGTGGTAGTGAAAGGGTTAACCTTCTGTAGTGTGGTAGTGAAAGGTTAAGCGTCTGTAGTGTGGTAGTGAAATGTTAACCTTCTGTAGTGTGGTAGTGAAAGGGTTAACCTTCTGTAGTGTGGTAGTGAAAGGTTAACCATCTGTAGTGTGGTAGTGAAAGGGTTAACCTGCTGTAGTGTGTTAGTGAAAGGGTTAACCGTCTGTAGTGTGGTAGTGAAAGGTTAACCGTCTGTAGTGTGGTAGTGAAAGGTTAACCTTCTGTAGTGTGGTAGTAAAAGGTTAACCTTCTGTAGTGTGGTAGTGAAAGGTTAACCTTCTGTAGTGTGGTAGTGAAAGGTTAACCGTCTGTAGTGTGGTAGTGAAAGGTTAACCGTCTGTAGTGTGGTAGTGAGAGGTTAACCTTCTGTAGTGTGGTAGTGAAAGGTTAACCTTCTGTAGTGTGGTAGTGAAAGGTTAACCTTCTGTAGTGTGGTAGTGAAAGGTTAACCGTCTGTAGTGTGGTAGTGAAAGGTTAAGCGTCTGTAGTGTGGTAGTGAAAGGTTAAGCGTCTGTAGTGTGGTAGTGAAAGGTTAACCTTCTGTAGTGTGGTAGTGAAAGGTTAACCGTCTGTAGTGTGGTAGTGAAAGGTTAAGCGTCTGTAGTGTGGTAGTGAAAGGTTAAGCGGCTGTAGTGTGGTAGTGAAAGGTTAACCTTCTGTAGTGTGGTAGTAAAAGGTTAACCTTCTGTAGTGTGGTAGTGAAAGGTTAACCTTCTGTAGTGTGGTAGTGAAAGGTTAACCGTCTGTAGTGTGGTAGTGAAAGGTTAACCGTCTGTAGTGTGGTAGTGAAAGGTTAACCTTCTGTAGTGTGGTAGTGAAAGGTTAACCTTCTGTAGTGTGGTAGTGAAAGGTTAACCTTCTGTAGTGTGGTAGTGAAAGGTTAACCGTCTGTAGTGTGGTAGTGAAAGGTTAAGCGTCTGTAGTGTGGTAGTGAAAGGTTAAAGGAAAACTCCAACATTTTGGGAAATTAGCTTATTTAACATCTTCCCTGGAGTTAGACAAGAAGATACATACCTTTTTTGTCTCTGTGCGTGCATTTAGCTTTGGGAACAGTAGCTCCGTTAGCGTAGCTTAGCTTCATCACTGGAAGTGGGGCGGTGCAATAGCCTGACGTTCCCTACAGAGTCCTACAGTCACGAAATACAATCAAAATACAACTCCAAAACGTTCCTGTAAACATGTTGTGACCTGTGTATTTACCACATGGAGAAATAAAAAATAATTGAATTCGACAATTACGTTTTCTAAGCAAATATATTCGGAAAAATGTTTTGCCTAACCACTCGTCTCTGGGCGCAGTCAGTGATTTCAACGTGAAGCCGTGTTTGTTGATATTCTCATTAATTCAAAGGATCCGAACCGATTGAAGTTTATGGATACCATGACTTAAAATCCTCTTACCTTGACGATTAAAAGCCTCCCCAATTTAGAAAACAGTAATCCAATGGCTGGTATTGATAATATAATACTAACTACTGCACGGAGCTAACCGGAGCTAACACAGAACCGGACGGTCACTAAAGCAAATATAATGACTTCCTTTCTGGGGGTTTTCAAAATAAAAGAGCGACGTCTATAGCAGCGGAAAACGTTTATTTTGTACATTATCTAACGTTAACACGAACCTAAACTAACTTTAGGTTAGTTGTAACGTTAGTTTAGGTTTGTGTTAACGTTAGATAATGTACAAAATAAACGTTTTCCGCTGCTATAGACGTCGCTCTTTTATTTTGAAAACCCCCAGAAAGGAAGTCATTATATTTGCTTTAGTGACCGTCTGGTTCGTGTGAACACTTAAGGCAACGCACTTGTGCTTCCGCATTGCTCCGATTGGCCAGCGCTCTCCCTTCGTGAATCGCAGCAGCTCTACGCACCGAGCGTAGACGCGTCACTCGTTGCAGGCTCTCCAGAAAAACACAAAGCCGCCATCTTTAATGCGTCACATAGGTCGCATAGGTAATATTAATAGGTTGCCGCGGCATTATGCATTCGTAATCCTCCCTACATAATAACCACGCAGGTTAATCAAGCAACGCTCGCACAATACCTAGCTTAATAATAAGTAGGCAATTGGCACAAGTGTAAATTATACATTCGTCACTCAGTTTTAACATCGATGGTTAGCTCAACTCGTTCGTCAGCTTGCTGTGGAGCCTATGGTCAGTTGGTGACAAGTTCGAATCACTTCTATTATTATTATTATTATTATTTTTTACGTTTAATTAATTTATCATCTCTCTATATAAACGTAACTAGCTATTCATATCAATCGAAATAACGTTAATCTCCGCGAGCCTTCAGAGCTGCTCTTATTTGTAAGTAAAAGAAAAAGGAGTTTTTCATTGTTCAAGAGTGGATATGTTGCAGGAAAAAAATTAAGTGATTCGAACTTGTCACCAGCTGACCATAGGCTCCACAGCAAGCTGACGAATGAGTTGAGCTAACCGTCGATGTTAAAACTGAGTGACGAATGTAGTGGGGAGTGTAAACAGTGATTCAACCCCCCTCAATGTACAGTGATTCAAACCCATAACTTTACGCGAAATAACAGCATATAACGTTATGAATAAAACGCGAAATAACAGCATATAATGTTATGTTATACAACGATAACGTTTATGAGTGAATCTGGTAGAGTGAATCTGGTAGTTGTTTTGATAAATATGTACATTCCGCCGATTAACATTACATTTCCGCGAGTAGGTCGCTTAACATTACAAGGCTCGCTTGCGTTACGGGCGTGCGGGCGAAAACGAGCGTAGCGTCACGTGGGGTCAGTGGGCCAATCAGAGCAATGCGGAAGCACAAGTGTGTTGCCTTAAGTGTTCACGTGTCCGGTTCTGTGTTAGCTCCGGTTAGCTCCGTGCAGTAGTTAGTATTATATTATCAATACCAGCCATTGGATTACTGTTTTCTAAATTGGGGAGGCTTTTAATCGTCAAGGTAAGAGGATTTTAAGTCATGGTATCCATAAACTTCAATCGGTTCGGATCCTTTGAATGAATGAGAATATCAACAAACACGGCTTCACGTTGAAATCACTGACTGCGCCCAGAGATGAGTGGTTAGGCAAAAAATAGTTCAGAGTATATTTGCTTAGAAAACGTAATTGTCGAATTCAATTATTTTTTATTTCTCCATGTGGTAAATACACAGGTCACAACATGTTTACAGGAACGTTTTGGAGTTGTATTTGGATTGTATTTCGTGACTGTAGGACTCTGTAGGGAACGTCAGGCTATTGCACCGCCCCACTTCCAGTGATGAAGCTAAGCTACGCTAACGGAGCTACTGTTCCCAAAGCTAAATGCACGCACAGAGACAAAAAAGGTACCGGTATGTATCTTCTTGTCTAACTCCAGGGAAGATGTTAAATAAGCTAATTTCCCAAAATGTTGGAGTTTTCCTCTAAGCGTCTGTAGTGTGGTAGTAAAAGGTTAACCTTCTGTAGTGTGGTAGTGAAAGGTTAACCTTCTGTAGTGTGGTAGTAAAAGGTTAAGTGTCTGTAGTGTGGTAGTGAAAGGTTAACCTTCTGTAGTGTGGTAGTGAAAGGTTAACCTTCTGTAGTGTGGTAGTGAAAGGTTAACCTTCTGTAGTGTGGTAGTGAAAGGTTAACCTTCTGTAGTGTGGTAGTGAAAGGTTAACCTTCTGTAGTGTCGTAGTGAAAGGTTAACCTTCTGTAGTGTGGTAGTGAAAGGTTAACCTTCTGTAGTGTGGTAGTGAAAGGTTAACCATCTGTAGTGTGGTAGTGAAAGGTTAACCTTCTGTAGTGTGGTAGTGAAAGGTTAACCATCTGTAGTGTGGTAGTGAAAGGTTAACGTTCTGTAGTGTGGTAGTGAAAGCGTGTCACTCACGTCTCTGAACTCCCAGATGAGTGGGGGGGGCCTGGGCTCGTGGTCGTGGGGGCAGTGCTTCATCCCGATGGAGGTCTGTCCCTCGGGGACCTCGGCGCAGAGCTCCGTCACGGAGTTGAACCGGATCTCCTTCCGGGTCGTGTACTCAAAGTACTGTCAGGTCGCACAGGAGAGAAGACAGGCACTGGTTACATTAAGTTTAAATCAAATCAAATCAAATGTATTTGTAAGGCCCGACAACACACGTTAATGTCCCCATGGGCCGGACACGTCTTCTTTAAACAAGTCGAGAAGAAACATCACAATAAACCAAGAACAAAACATAAAACACCATGAAATCCAAAATAAAATGTAAAATAAATGAATGCAACACTCCCAGACATACCCCACGCAAAGGTAAGGAAAAACTCACTAAAAACCTCGCAATAGGGAAAAAGCACCACAGGCGATGTGGAGGAGAGGAACCTTAGAAGGGCCGTTCAAGGGGGGGGGGTCTCCCTTCTTAGATGTCGGTGATAGCAGTGTTGCAATAAAACAGGCGAAACAGTTGGTAAGTATGTACATACGTGTAATGAAACACAAATAAGTACAACTGGGCTACATAACACTTTGAAAGATTGAAAATAGAGCGGATGACGGATCCATTTGAGGTAGTTCATCCGAAAATCACATTTTGAACTTTTTTGTGCCTCATTGTCTGCATTTTTACTTCATTGTACTTAGGTTGTATATTGTTGGGACTATTTATTCCTCTTTTACTTACTTTTATTTTACTGTATGAAGCACATTCTCAGGGGGCTCATACAGAACCAAGCATTTCACTGTAATGTACTTTATACGTGACAAATAAAAGCAAACTTGAAAATCCTAGTAATTCAAAGATTGGTTTTGAATCCATGTTTTGGCTGACGCGCATTTGTTACCCGGTATAATCCTCTCTCTCTCTCTCTCTCTCTCTCTCTCTCTCTCTCTGTTTTATATTCAGAAGCATAATTATATATATTTATATACATATCTTTCAAGAAGCAAAATAGAACAGGGATACCTCAGGGGTTTTCTACTAGGTTTGCAGGACGTCTGTCGTTCCCTTTACTGTGTGGGATCAAGGCGCGTGTGTGTGTGTGTGTGTGTGTGTGTGTGTGTGTGTGTGTGTGTGTGTGTATGCAGAGTGATCACATCACTACAGACACAAGGCACTGGTCTTCTCAATGAGCTGGATGTGATGAAGACAACAACCCCCCCCCCAGGTGTCATTTCAACATCCTGCACAGTCAGGACAAAAGGCGCGATGCTCCCTTTAAACGGAGGGGCCAGGTAATCAATCTTTAAACGTCCCTCTCTCCGTGTCTCATACATCTTTCAGGGCCCGTAATGGTGGTTTTCTAATAAGGAGTCTCTCTCTGGGTCCGTGTGTCTGGGCTTAGAACTTATTTACCCAGTTCCCCCCGTTCCAGTCACTCTGCCCTGGGAGGCTCGTATATCTTTTAAACAGGCCCGGTTCCAGTGCGGGACGGGTCGGGGGGGACGGGTCGGGGGCCTTCAGGCGGGAGCCGTGGAAACGCTGATTTCTCAATGGGGGTAATCAGGAGGTCCAGGGTGGGGGGAAGGGCATCCAAGAGGAAGGTGCCTCCGTCTATTGTCACGAGCATTAAATATGTACGTCTTCACAGGACCAGACCGCTCTGCTGGCTGTTAAACCTGTCAATCAAACACACCTGTGTGGGTAGCGCAGCGGACTAAGCGCCTGCCTACCACCGCAGAGACACTGGTATCGAATCCAGCCGTCAGCGGTGCCTCCGGCTTGGTCGGTCGTCCATACTAAACACAATTGGCAGTGTCAGCGGGTGGGAAGCCGGTGGGGTGTGTATCCTGGTCGCTTGTAAACAGCGACTCCTACTGGTCGGTCGGGGCGCCTGCTCAGCGAAGAAGGGAACTGGGGGAGGTAGTGTGAGCCTCCCACGCGGTACGCTCCCCCAGTGAGAGTCCTCGCTGTCGGGTGGAAAAAGAAGCGGCTGGCTGCCTCCACATGTATCGGAGGAGACATGTGATAGTATCCATCAACCCTCCCTAGGCCGGCAAGTGGGGGGCAAGTGCGTGCAACGACCAGGAAGGGAGGGAAAGGAATTGGCATAACGACTAAATTGGGATGGGAGGAAAAATACAGAAAAAAGGGAGAAAAAGTAGATAAAAAAAAAAAGTGGTCGCCCGGTAATCAAAAGAAAAAGGTTCCCGGGCAGCGTAAACCCATAATTGTCAGGAGAGGAGAGAACCCGTTAACGTGAGAGAGGAGAGCCCGTTAACGTGAGAGAGGAGAGAGCCCGTTAACGTGAGAGAGGAGAGCCCGTTAACGTGAGAGGAGAGAGCCCGTTAACGTGAGAGGAGAGAGCCCGTTAACGTGAGAGAGGAGAGAGCCCGTTAACGTGAGACAGGAGAGAGCCCGTTAACGTGAGAGGAGAGAGCCCGTTAACGTGAGAGAGGAGAGAGCCCGTTAACGTGAGAGGAGCGAGCCCGTTAACGTGAGAGAGGAGAGAGCCCGTTAACGTGAGAGGAGAGAGCCCGTTAACGTGAGAGAGGAGAGCCCGTTAACGTGAGAGGAGCGAGCCCGTTAACGTGAGAGAGGAGAGAGCCCGTTAACGTGAGAGGAGCGAGCCCGTTAACGTGAGAGGAGAGAGCCCGTTAACGTGAGAGAGGAGAGCCCGTTAACGTGAGAGGAGCGAGCCCGTTAACGTGAGAGAGGAGAGCCCGTTAACGTGAGAGGAGCGAGCCCGTTAACGTGAGAGAGGAGAGAGCCCGTTAACGTGAGACAGGAGAGAGCCCGTTAACGTGAGAGAGGAGAGCCCGTTAACGTGAGAGAGGAGAGAGCCCGTTAACGTGAGACAGGAGAGAGCCCGTTAACGTGAGAGAGGAGAGCCCGTTAACGTGAGACAGGAGAGAGCCCGTTAACGTGAGACAGGAGAGCCCGTTAACGTGACAGGAGAGAGCCCGTTAACGTGAGAGAGGAGAGAGCCCTTTAACGTGAGAGAGGAGAGCCCGTTAACGTGAGAGAGGAGAGAGCCCGTTAACGTGAGAGAGGAGAGCCCGTTAACGTGAGAGAGGAGAGCCCGTTAACGTGAGAGAGGAGAGAGCCCGTTAACGTGAGAGAGGAGAGAGCCCGTTAACGTGAGAGAGGAGAGAGCCCGTTAACGTGAGAGAGGAGAGAGCCCGTTAACGTGAGAGAGGAGAGAGCCCGTTAACGTGAGAGGAGCGAGCCCGTTAACGTGAGAGAGGAGAGAGCCCGTTAACGTGAGAGAGGAGAGCCCGTTAACGTGAGAGAGGAGAGCCCGTTAACGTGAGAGGAGAGAGCCCGTTAACGTGAGACAGGAGAGCCCGTTAACGTGAGACAGGAGAGAGCCCGTTAACGTGAGAGGAGAGCCCGTTAACGTGAGAGGAGAGAGCCCGTTAACGTGAGACAGGAGAGCCCGTTAACGTGAGACAGGAGAGAGCCCGTTAACGTGAGAGGAGAGCCCGTTAACGTGAGAGAGGAGAGAGCCCGTTAACGTGAGAGGAGAGAGCCCGTTAACGTGAGAGAGGAGAGCCCGTTAACGTGAGAGGAGCGAGCCCGTTAACGTGAGAGAGGAGAGAGCCCGTTAACGTGAGAGAGGAGAGCCCGTTAACGTGAGAGGAGCGAGCCCGTTAACGTGAGAGAGGAGAGAGCCCGTTAACGTGAGAGAGGAGAGAGCCCGTTAACGTGAGAGGAGCGAGCTCGTTAACGTGAGAGAGGAGAGAGCCCGTTAACGTGAGACAGGAGAGAGCCCGTTAACGTGAGAGAGGAGAGCCCGTTAACGTGAGAGAGGAGAGAGCCCGTTAACGTGAGACAGGAGAGAGCCCGTTAACGTGAGAGAGGAGAGCCCGTTAACGTGAGACAGGAGAGAGCCCGTTAACGTGAGACAGGAGAGCCCGTTAACGTGACAGGAGAGAGCCCGTTAACGTGAGAGAGGAGAGAGCCCTTTAACGTGAGAGAGGAGAGCCCGTTAACGTGAGAGAGGAGAGAGCCCGTTAATGTGAGAGAGGAGAGCCCGTTAACGTGAGAGAGGAGAGCCCGTTAACGTGAGAGAGGAGAGAGCCCGTTAACGTGAGAGAGGAGAGAGCCCGTTAACGTGAGAGAGGAGAGAGCCCGTTAACGTGAGAGAGGAGAGAGCCCGTTAACGTGAGAGAGGAGAGAGCCCGTTAACGTGAGAGGAGCGAGCCCGTTAACGTGAGAGGAGAGAGCCCGTTAACGTGAGAGAGGAGAGAGCCCGTTAACGTGAGACAGGAGAGAGCCCGTTAACGTGAGAGAGGAGAGAGCCCGTTAACGTGAGAGAGGAGAGAGCCCGTTAACGTGAGACAGGAGAGAGCCCGTTAACGTGAGAGAGGAGAGAGCCCGTTAACGTGAGAGAGGAGAGAGCCCGTTAACGTGAGAGAGGAGAGAGCCCGTTAACGTGAGAGAGGAGAGAGCCCGTTAACGTGAGACAGGGGAGAGCCCGTTAACGTGAGAGAGGAGAGAGCCCGTTAACGTGAGACAGGAGAGAGCCCGTTAACGTGAGAGAGGAGAGCCCGTTAACGTGAGAGAGGAGAGAGCCCGTTAACGTGAGAGAGGAGAGAGCCTGTTAACGTGAGAGAGGAGAGCCCGTTAACGTGAGAGAGGAGAGCCCGTTAACGTGAGAGAGGAGAGCCCGTTAACGTGAGAGAGGAGAGAGTCCGTTAACGTGAGAGAGGAGAGAGCCCGTTAACGTGAGCGAGGAGAGAGCCCGTTAACGTGAGACAGGAGAGAGCCTGTTAACGTGAGAGAGGAGAGCCCGTTAACGTGAGAGAGGAGCGAGCCCGTTAACGTGAGAGAGGAGAGAGCCCGTTAACGTGAGACAGGAGAGAGCCCGTTAACGTGAGAGAGGAGAGCCCGTTAACGTGAGAGAGGAGAGAGCCCGTTAACGTGACAGGAGAGAGCCCGTTAACGTGAGAGAGGAGAGCCCGTTAACGTGAGACAGGAGAGAGCCCGTTAATGTGAGACAGGAGAGCCCGTTAACGTGACAGGAGAGAGCCCGTTAACGTGAGAGAGGAGAGAGCCCGTTAACGAGAGAGGAGAGAGCCCGTTAATGTGAGAGAGGAGAGCCCGTTAACGTGAGAGAGGAGAGCCCGTTAACGTGAGAGAGGAGAGAGCCCGTTAACGTGAGAGAGTAGAGAGCCCGTTAACGTGAGAGGAGAGAGCCCGTTAACGTGAGAGAGGAGAGAGCCCGTTAACGTGAGAGAGGAGAGAGCCCGTTAACGTGAGAGAGGAGAGAGCCCGTTAACGTGAGAGGAGCGAGCCCGTTAACGTGAGAGAGGAGAGAGCCCGTTAACGTGAGAGAGGAGAGCCCGTTAACGTGAGAGAGGAGAGCCCGTTAACGTGAGAGAGGAGAGAGCCCGTTAACGTGAGAGAGGAGAGAGCCCGTTAACGTGAGACAGGAGAGAGCCCGTTAACGTGAGAGAGGAGAGAGCCTGTTAACATGAGAGGAGAGCCCGTTAACGTGAGAGAGGAGAGAGCCCGTTAACGTGAGAGAGGAGAGAGCCCGTTAACGTGAGACAGGAGAGAGCCCGTTAACGTGAGAGGAGAGAGCCCGTTAACGTGAGAGAGGAGAGAGCCCGTTAACGTGAGACAGGAGAGAGCCCGTTAACGTGAGAGAGGAGAGCCCGTTAACGTGAGAGAGGAGAGAGCCCGTTAACGTGAGAGAGGAGAGAGCCCGTTAACGTGAGAGAGGAGAGCCCGTTAACGTGAGAGAGGAGAGAGCCCGTTAACGTGAGACAGGAGAGAGCCTGTTAACGTGAGAGGAGAGCCCGTTAACGTGAGAGAGGAGAGAGCCCGTTAACGTGAGAGAGGAGAGAGCCCGTTAACGTGAGAGAGGAGAGCCCGTTAACGTGAGACAGGAGAGAGCCCGTTAACGTGAGAGAGGAGAGAGCCCGTTAACGTGAGAGAGGAGAGAGCCCGTTAACGTGAGAGAGGAGAGCCCGTTAACGTGAGAGAGGAGAGAGCCCGTTAACGTGAGAGAGGAGAGAGCCCGTTAACGTGAGACAGGAGAGAGCCCGTTAACGTGAGAGAGGAGAGAGCCCGTTAACGTGAGAGGAGAGAGCCCGTTAACGTGAGAGAGGAGAGAGCCCGTTAATGTGAGAGAGGAGAGAGCCCGTTAACGTGAGAGAGCCCGTTAACGTGAGAGAGGAGAGAGCCCGTTAACGTGAGAGAGGAGAGAGCCCGTTAACGTGAGACAGGAGAGAGCCCGTTAACGTGAGAGAGGAGAGCCCGTTAACGTGAGAGGAGCGAGCCTGTTAACGTGAGAGAGGAGAGAGCCCGTTAACGTGAGAGAGGAGAGCCCGTTAACGTGAGAGGAGCGAGCCCGTTAACGTGAGAGAGGAGAGAGCTCGTTAACGTGAGAGGAGCGAGCCCGTTAACGTGAGAGAGGAGAGAGCCCGTTAACGTGAGAGAGGAGAGAGCCCGTTAACGTGAGAGCGAGCCCGTTAACGTGAGAGAGGAGCGAGCCCGTTAACGTGAGAGAGGAGAGAGCCCGTTAACGTGAGAGAGGAGAGAGCCCGTTAACGTGAGAGGAGCGAGCCCGTTAACGTGAGAGAGGAGAGAGCCCGTTAACGTGAGACAGGAGAGAGCCCGTTAACGTGAGAGAGGAGAGCCCGTTAACGTGAGCGAGCCGGGTACGTCGACCGGATGCCTGTTCCCAGGAGAGGCTCAGTGTTTTGCGTCACGCGTCAGACTGGATGAGACGGGAGAGCCTCGCTGCCCTCTCCTCTCCCCCTTATTTTAGTACAGGCTGTGGTCAGACGTGCTCTGCCCTCTCCTCTCCCCCTTATCTTAGTACAGGCTGTGGTTAGACGTGCCTGGCATGCTCAACTAATGGCAACTAACTAGAGGCTCCAATACATCCAGAGCAGCGCTGCTAGGATCCTGGTGAGAGAGTGCGTAAACACGACCACATCACACCCATCCTCCACTCACTGCACTGGCTCCCCATCACCACCCGGACTGAATACTAAATATCCCTTCTGAGGGGGGAAATCGATATGTAGTAGTATCGCGATACTTTGCATGGCGATACTGTATCGATACAGGGACACCAAGTATCGATATTTAAAATTTAATTATATTTTTTAGTATTTTTATTTTTTTTGTATAAGGAAGTTGCATTGTTCATTTCAATACCTGTAATAGTACAGTGGTCCACACACACACACGTGCATTCAGTTAAGTTGGAATATGACTGTAATACAAACAGTTCAGTTTGTCAGGTACATGCGACACAGATTACAGTGTTTACATCTGTCTGCTTGAGAAAATACCATGTTCTGCAATAAAAATGATTGAAGTGAGATGAACAGACTGAACTTTATTTTATTAGACAAAACATGTTGACAAAGTTTTACTTTGCATTTGAAAAAAGGTAATATATCGCAATACCAATATCGCAATACTCCGCATATCGCAATATATTTTGTATCGCAACACTATCGTATCGTGAGGCCTCTGGTGATTCCCACCCCTACTTCTGACCCATCAATGCATCCACGGAAATGCCCCCCCCCCCCCCCCCCCCCCTACCTCAAAGATCCTCACCCCAGAACCCTCCACCCGTAACCTTCGCTCCGCCAACACAAACCGCCTCCTTCCCCCCAGGACCAAGCTCCGCACCATGGGGGCGACCAGGCCTTCTGCTCGGCTGCTCCTCCTCGCCTGTGGAACGCCCTCCCTGACCACCTCAGAGCACCACAGGCACAGACCACTGCTTCCTTTAAAAGAGGACTTAAAACATACCTCTTCACAAAAGCCTTCCCTTAGTTTTAACCGTTTTATACATGCCTCGTGTGTTTTATCCCTTTTTTATGCTTTTATGTCTTGTTTTTTAATTGCCTATGTTTTTAAAGTCTGTATTTACTCTGTAGCACTCTGAGATTTGGTTTCCAAATATAGAGTGCACTATAAATCTGAAATATCCCTATAATGACTGAAATATCCCTAACCAAAGATATTGAAATCGAATCGGGAAATCGATATCCAGCCGTACTCGGTGGATGCTTGAAGAGTTGGAAAACATTCCATTTCAAATGTACTAACGTTTCAGTAGAGTGGCGGAAGACTAGACTAGATACAAGAAGGAGCACGTTCAGTGTTAGACTAAGACTCCCTAGATGTAGCACTGAACGGCACAGGAAGTCCTTCGTTCCAACAGCCATCAGACTCTATAACGCATCACTGTGCCTCACTGCATCACAAGTCAAGTCAAGAGTTTTATTTGTCACGGCATACAAGCATACAGTGAAATGCGGGGGGTCATGCCCACAGCGATTGTGCATCAAGTAATAAGAATAGGATGAGAATAAGACATTTGTGCAATAATACAAGTAATAAGAATAAGACATAACAGGTATAATGTACATACATTTTACAAAAAGCATGGTAAGACATGCTAAGGTCCTGCGATAGTGCAATACAATGTTAGCTACGGATGAGGCACTGGGTCTTATGTACACTACTATATAGGGATGTTCGATATTGGCTTTTTTACCGATACCGATATACTGATATTGTCCAACTGTTAATTTCCGATACCGATATCAACCAATACCGATATATGCAGGGTCCCCTTTTTACTTTTTATTTTTTTTTAACTTTTTTATTTTCATGTCAACGTTCACACGCACAATATATGCTTACCTAGGATTTGACTTGATTCAACAACAAAGCAGTCGGAGCAATGACAAGCCAAAAACTGTCGAAATTGTAGTTATTTGAAGTTTGGATTTTTTTATTTATTTTTTTTTACTTTGACCAGTCAGCTGGTTCTTTTAGCGTTTATCGCTTTTTCATCGCATTCATACTTGGTCAAGTTCGACCGACAGAAACAGGCTGAAAGGGTTCAGATGGGGGGGAAGACACTCTGGGAAAGGCACGGCTGCCGTCCGGGATTCGAACGCGCTCAGCCCCAGATCCGTGACGAGCACGGTTGTCCACGGCGCTGAAATAGCACTCGCGGTACGTGGTGAGCTACTGGAGCTCCCCGGATTTTCTTTTTTTTACGACTGAGGTAGGTAAATTAAATTTCTTGAGACTAAAGTAGCGAAAAAAGGTACCGTTGGGTACCGGTATCGATTCACAGATACCGGTATCGGTTCAAATGTGAAAGGTACCCATCCCTAACTACTATACAATGCTATACTATACAATCTACAGTTATACTATGTGTCCTTATGCTAACTTGCTATATCCATCTATTTACTATACAAGAACCACTCCCGTTGTTTTTTTTTCTTTTTTAAAGTGACCTTTTCATTGTGTAAAGTGACCGTTGAGTGTGAGCGTGTGCAGCATGTGTGTGTGTGTGTGTGTGTGTTCATGCTAAAGTGACTGTTAGTGTGTGAGCGTATACAGTGTGTGTGTTATGTGTGTGCTCATGTGTGTGGAGAGTTCAGTGTTCAAGACTCTGATGGCCTGGGGGAAGAAGCTGAGCCGAAGTCTCTCTGTCCTAGTTGCTGGTGTTCGCAGGCGTTTGCCTGACCGCAGCAGCTTGAACTGTTGTTGGGGTGGTGAGGGTCTTTCATTATTCTGCAGGCTCTGGATTTGCACCTCTTAGACCTGCAGGGGTGGTAGTGCAATAGCCGTAGTATGCTCAGCTGAGCGCACCACTCTCTGTAGGGCCTTCTTGTCCTGTGCCTTGCTGTTTCCATACCAGGCAGTGATGTTTCCAGTCAAGATGCTCTCTACAGCTCCGGAGTAGAAGGACTGGAGTATCTTCCCAGATACTCTGAACTTCCTTAACTGTCTCAGGTGGTAGAGGCGCTGCTTCGCCTTCTTTACGACTGAGTCTGTGTGTTGTCCATGTCAGGTCTTCTGAGATGTGGACCCCCAGGAACTTGAAGCTGCTCACCCTGTCCACGGTAGCCCCGTTTATCCAGTGGTGTGTGTGTCCCCTGGTGTATTCTTCTAAAATCCACGATCAGCTCCTTGGTTTTACCAATGTTCAGGAGCAGGCTGTTGTCCTGGCACCAGCGTTCCAGTACCTCAACCTCCTCCCGGTAGGCCTTCTCGTCGTTGTCAGAGATCAGCCCCACCACCACCGTGTCGTCCGCAAACTTCACTATGGAGTTGGAGCTGAACTTGGCCACACAATCATGTGTGTATAGTGAGTACAGCAGGGGGCTCAGAACACAGCCCTGGGGGGACCCGATACTCAGGGTGATGGTGTTGGAGGTCTGACCCTCCACCCTGACCGCCTGGGGCCTTTCACTCAGAAAGTCCAGTATCCAGGCGCTCAGAGCACAGGGTGACGGTACAGCCTGGCGAAATCTTTCTGGACACTTTTTACACTTCTCACAATCTTCCTGGATTACACTTTACATTTTTACACTTATTACTGTACATTTGACTGTATATTTCTGTATATATTTGGCTGGATAGTTGTATATTTAAGATTTTAGAATGTATATACATACCAGAATGTATATATGTATTCTTTATTCTATTTTATTCTTATTTTTTATATTATTATATTCCCATTCTTATTTTATTTTTCCTATTGACTATACCTAAATGTTTATTGTTGTTCAATGTGAGCGATCTGTAGTGCCGAATTTCCCTCGGGATTATTAAAGGATTTCTATTCTGTTCTATACCTGCGACACAGAACCTGATATCAAATTCCAGTCATGCCGGCCGAGTATAATCTTCAGAAGTTAACCACGGGTGACTCCTCTTCCCCTGGCCGTGGCAGCCGAACAGGGAGATGTGGAGAAGAGATAAGAGAGAGAGAGAGAGAGAGAGAGACTCTTGACCCACCTGGTTGCCCCCCTGGCCGTGGCAGCCGAACAGGGAGATGTGGAGAAGAGATAAGAGAGAGAGAGAGAGAGAGACTCTTGACCCACCTGGTTGCCCCCCTGGCCGTGGCAGCCGAACAGGGAGATGTGGAGAAGAGATAAGAGAGAGAGAGAGAGAGAGAGAGACTCTTGACCCACCTGGTTGCCCCCCTGGCCGTGGCAGCCGAACAGGGAGATGTGGAGAAGAGATAAGAGAGAGAGAGAGAGACTCTTGACCCACCTGGTTGCCCCCCTGGCCGTGGCAGTCGAACAGGGAGATGTGGAGAAGAGATAAGAGAGAGAGAGAGAGAGAGAGAGAGAGAGAGAGAGAGAGACTCTTGACCCACCTGGTTGCCCCCCTGGCCGTGGCAGCCGAACAGAGAGATGTGGAGAAGAGATAAGAGAGAGAGAGAGAGAGACTCTTGACCCACCTGGTTGCCCCCCTGGCCGTGGCAGCCGAACAGAGAGACGTGGAGAAGAGATAAGAGAGAGAGAGAGAGAGACTCTTGACCCACCTGGTTGCCCCCCTGGCCGTGGCAGCCGAACAGGGAGATGTGGAGAAGAGATAAGAGAGAGAGAGAGAGAGACTCTTGACCCACCTGGTTGCCCCCCTGGCCGTGGCAGCCGAACAGGGAGATGTGGAGAAGAGATAAGAGAGAGAGAGAGACTCTTGACCCACCTGGTTGCCCCCCTGGCCGTGGCAGCCGAACAGGGAGAGGTGGGTCCCTGTGGGGCTGTGCTCTGGAGCGTTGTAGTCCAGACATTCTGAGTGCATTCCGGCGCTACGTACCTGGAAGGAAGAGACTACAGTTAGCACTAGGGCTGCACCATTAATCGTAAAAAAAATCCCGATCTCGATTCATGGACCTATGCAATCTCATTTCTAAATGACAAATCTTGACGATTCTGACTTGAGTTATATTGTATATATATATATCTGCCACGCTTATGTACATCCTTATACCATCCTCTGCCAGCTCTATTTGTCTATGGAGAAGTTCCCCTTCTTTGCAGGGCTATAACTTTTTAAATTGTATTGCTAAATTGACATTACTATGGCCCATTCAACGTCAATTATCTATCATTTAGGATGTAGCAACGTTCTACTTTTTCATTCACATATTCATACTAAAATACGGTCTAAAGTATAAATATGTTCTTATCGTTTTCTGCAGCTTTCTCCAGAACGTGATTTATAGCCCTAAATGCATTATATTGATGATCAAATACAGTTTGATAGCGATCGGCGCCAGATAAAACATTTCAAATGTACGTGCTTCTAGAAGTTACTACTCATCATCTGATGTTGACCGGATGGGGGGGGGGGGTCGTTTATAATTCCGTGGCCAACGTTAGATGATTCATGTAGTGTGGGTGATATGATCATCAGAGCAGTTTGTATCGAACATGGTAATAATAAACGCTGAAACTTACCCCAGTCTCCTCGGGCCGTTGGGCGATCAGCTTGGAGTAGACATTTTGCTATTATGGGATGTTGATCTAGATAAACCATTTCCAGGTTGTATAATACTATATACGTCCAAATAACGTTGTTTATTGAGTTAGGGCGAGCGATTGATTATCCAGTGTGTCAAGATGGAGCCCCGGGAGCTACAGTATAGCGAGTGGTCGGACCGAATTTGGATGAGCACCACTTTCTGTTTCCGGTTTGCTGTTTGGGCGATCCGCCGATCGGCCACCAGATGGCGCTCTTGAACCGTTGGAGAGTTGAGAGGAGATCAACAGGAGATCTCAAGTCTCCGCGGGAGAAATATGATTGCCATCACAGATTTTTGAAATATTGATCTCAATGACGTGTTACGGCGTCATTGGCAGATTAAGCATGGCGAGCAATGACGTGTTACGGCATCCTTGGCGATTAAAGGGTTAACCTTTTAATCGCCAAGGACGACTTTAGACGTCATTGCTCACCATGCTTAATCTGCCAATGACGTCGTACAACGGCTTTGAGATCAATATTTCAAAAATCTGTCATGGCAATCATATTTCACCCACGGAGACTTGAGACTTGCTGTTGATCTCCTCTCATTTACATTTACATTTAGTCATTTAGCTGACGCTTTTATCCAAAGCGACTTACAAGTTCTGTACGACAAGACAGCAAGAAGGGTACAACTCTATCAGCTGAGTAACAATGTTCATCAAGTGTTGCGTGTTACAGTGTAGGTTAGTTTATTAGGACAAGTGCATGACAGTAAGGTTAGTCAGGGTTAGATTTTTTTTTTTTTTTTTTTTAATCATTTCAGATAATGGTTGAAGAAGTGAGTCTTTAGTCGACGGCGAAAGATTGGACGGGATTCGGCTGTCCTAACTGGGATGGGTAGTTCATTCCACCATTGTGGGGCAAGGACTGAGAATAGGCGGCTTCTCTTTGATGACCCTCCGGGAGCTTGGATAGGAGTAGGTCTGAGGCGGCCAGAAGATGCAGAGCGTAGGGGTCTTGAGGGTGTGTAGTTAGAGACCATTGACCGGAGGTAGGCGGGAGCGGTTCCCTTTGCTGCACGGTATGCTAGGTCGAGGGCCTTGAAGCGGATACGTGCAGCAATGGGGAGCCAGTGCAGGTCCCTAAGAAGTGGGGTGACATGGGCCGACTTCGGTAGGTTTGATATCAGGCGGGCCGCTGCGTTTTGAATGAGTTGAAGAGGCTTGGTGGCAGTGGCCGGGAGGCCAGCTAGCAGTGCGTTGCAGTAGTCGAGGCGGGAGATGACTGTTGATTGGATGAGGAGTTGGGTGGCTTCTTTTGTCAGGAAGGGGCGTATCCTTCTGACGTTGCTCAGGAGGAATCTGCAGGTTCTGGTTGTCGCTGCGATGTGAGCAGAGAAGTTCAACTGGTCGTCGAGGACAACACCAAGGTTCTTGGCGGTCGGGGACGCGGTCACAGCTGCATTCTCGACTGTGATGGAGAGGTCGGTCAGGGGGGAGGATTTGGCCGGCAGGTGGAGCAATTCTGTTTTGCTTAGGTTCAGTTTGAGGTGGTTGGTCGTCATCCAGGCGGAGATGTCGGACAGACAGGCCGAGATCCGCTCAGAGACGTGGATATCTGAGGGAGGGAAGGAGAGGAAGAGTTGAGTATCATCGGCATAACAATGATATGAGAAGCCATGAGACGTGATAATGTTACCCAGTGATTTAGTGTAGAGGGAGAAGAGAAGGGGTCCTAGGACCGAGCCCTGGGGGACACCCGTCCGGAGGGGGCGGGTGGCCGACAGAGTCCCTCTCCATGACACTTGGTAGGAGCGGTCGTTGAGGTATGATGTCAGCCATGTCAGCGCAGATCCAGCCACTCCCATTCCTGCGAGGGCCGCGAGGAGGATCTGATGGTTGACTGTGTCGAAGGCTGCAGATAGATCTAGGAGAATCAGGACAGAGGAGAGGCCTTTCGCTTTTGCTAAGTGAAGTGCCTCTGTGACCGCAATGAGGGCCGTTTCTGTGGAGTGGCCAGTCCGGAAGCCAGACTGATTGGGGTCTAGGAGGTCATTCTGTAAGAGATAAGCAGTAAGTTGGTTGGATACAGCACGTTCAAGTGTTTTAGAAAGAAAGGAGAGAAGAGAGACAGGACGATAGTTGGCTATGACGGTGGGGTTCAGGGTTGGTTTTTTTATGAGGGGCGTGACTCTGGCTTGTTTTAGGGAGGTGGGGACCACCCCCGAGTTGAGTGAGGAGTTGATGGTTGCAGTTAGGAATGGGAGGATGTCCGGTGCTATGGTCTGGAGGAGTGGGGAGGGTAGCCGGTCCAGCTGGCATGTAGTCGGACTCAACTCTCCAACGGTTCAAGACCGCCATCTGGTGGCCGATCGGCGAATCGCCAAAACCGGAAGTGAGCGGCCGGAAGTGGTGCTCACCCATATTTTCCAACGGTTCAAGACCGCCATCTGGTGGCCGATCGGCGAATCGCCAAAACCGGAAGTGAGCGGCCGGAAGTGGTGCTCACCCATATTTCGTCCGGCCACTCGCTATCGCTCGCGGGACTCCAGCTTGATACACTGGATAGCGATCCGTTGCCAATAACTCGATAAACAACATGATTTGGACGTATATAGTATTATACAACCTGGAAATGGATCGCATATATCAACATCCCATAATAGCGATCTTTCTGCTCCACGCTGATCACCCAACGGTCAGAGGAAGCTGCGGTGAGTTTCAGCGCGTTTGATTATTATTTTCGATACAAACTGCTCTGATCAATATATGACCCATACTACATAGATGATTTAACGTGGGCCACGGACTTATAAACCCCCCCCCACCCTCCGGTCACCAGCAGATGATGAGGCATGACGTTTAGGACCTTGTACAATTGAAATTTTTTATCTGACGTCAATCGGTATCAAACTACATTTGATGATCTAATATATGTATTTATGGCTATAACTCACGTTCTGCAGAATGCTGCAGTAAACGATAAAAACATTTATACTTTAGACCGTATTTTAGTATGAATATGTGAATGAAAAAGTAGAACGTTGCTACATCCTAAACGATAGATACTTGACGTTGAATGTTTAAGTTTAAGTTTCTTTAATAGTTGTCATACAGAAGTACAGAATACTTTCATACAAAATGCTTCTTACTGTTACGCTCCAGAGACTGTGCTAGACAAGATAGTATCAAATAACATAGTATAGCATGTAATTTAGAAGTAGAAAATGAGGTCACAGTGTTCAGTATAGACATATGTACAATGTTCGATGCAGAATAGACGTAACTGAGTTACCATATAATATACAATACTATGCAGTGTACTAATGTACAGTACTATATAGTGCAAAGCAGAAATGGGATGAGGTACAATTTAGGTACAATTTACAGTAAGGTGTACAAGTTGTAGTGCAATCCTTCATCAATAAATATAAAGTGTGGGGAGTGGGTGCTACAGTGTGTTTGTTTAAAGTGAGTGTGTGCTATAAAGTGTGTGGAGTGGGTGCTACAGTGTGTTTGTTTAAAGTGAGTGTGTGCGTGTGGATGTGTGTGCTATGTGCGTTTGATGGTTGTTGTTGTGTAGTGTTCATTGTTCGTTTAGCAGCCTGATGGCCTGGGGATAGAAGCTTCTTCTGAGTCTTTCTGTGCTCGCCTTGAGACTCCGGTATCGCTTGCCTGACCGCAGCAGTTCAAAGAGGCAGTTGTTCGGGTGACTGGAGTCTTTAATGATTCTCTTAGCCTTGCCCTTGCAACGCTTGTTGTAAATGTTCTGGAGGGTGGGGAGCCCCCCTCCAATTGTGCGTTCGGCTGAACGTGTCACTCTTTGTAGTCTGCTTCGGTCTTGTGCAGTGCTATTCCCAAACCAGGAGGTGATGTTGCCAGTCAAGATGCTCTCTATTGTACATGAGTAGAAGTTCTTAAGGATCTTCTGACTGACTTGGAACTTCCTTAGGCGCCTGAGGAAGTAGAGGCGTTGTCGTGCCTTCTTCACAACACTGTCAATGTGTGTGGTCCATGTCAAGTCCTCGGATATGTAGGCTCCGAGGTACTTAAAGCTGTTGACTCTCTCAACCGGTGCCCCGTCGATGCTGAGGGGGCTGTAGTCCCTGACCCCCGACCTCCTGAAGTCCACAATCATCTCCTTTGTTTTGCTGACGTTCAGGGAGAGGCTGTTTTCCTGGCACCATCCCGCCAGGACCTTGACCTCTTCCAGGTAGGCCCTCTCATCGTTGGCAGAGATCAGTCCCACCACCACTGTGTCGTCAGCAAATTTGATGATTGTATTGCTACTCCGCTGAGCCACACAGTCGTGTGTGTACAGGGAGTAGAGGAGGGGACTCAGAACACAGCCCTGGGGGGCCCCTATGTTGAGGGTGATGGATGAGGAGGTGCAGTTGCCTGCTCTCACCACCTGGGGTCTGCCCGTCAGGAAGTCCAAGACCCACTGGCAGAGGTCATAGTTCAAGCCCAGGTCCCTGAGCTTGGCTATGAGTATGGAGGGGACTATGGTATTGAATGCCGAGCTGTAGTCGATGAATAGCATTCTCACATAGTTCCCCTGCCTCTTGTCCAGGTGTGATGCTGCTGTGTGCAGCACATGGGCTATGGCGTCCTCCGTGGACCTGTTGGGGCGGTATGCAAATTGCAGGGGGTCCATGTTGATGGGGAGGGAGGAGCAGATGTAGCCCTTTACTAGCTTCTCAAAGCACTTCATGGCTATGGAGGTGAGAGCTACAGGGCGGTAGTCGTTGAGGCAAGCAGGCTTGGATTTTTTGGGTACAGGGATAATAGTGGACTTCTTCAGGCAGGTGGGGATGACAGCCTGTTCTAAGGACAGGTTAAATATGTCAGTGAATACCGGGGCCAGTTGGTCGGCACAGACTTTTAGGACGCGGCCGGGGATGCCGTCCGGACCTGCTGCCTTCCTGATATTCACTTTTTTAAAGGTCCGCCTCACCTCATGCTCTGTTACCCTGAACACTGAGTCTCCATCAGTGGCAGACCCCCCCCCCCCCCATTGCCGTGGCTTGTGGGCTGGTGTTGTTATTACCAGCATCAAACCTTGCATAGAAGGTATTGAGGTCATTTGCTAAGGAGATGTCACTGTTCAGTTTGAGGGAGGCGCCTTTGTAGTCTGTCATCGTTTTGAGCCCCTGCCACATAGCTCTAGAGTCAGCCTGTTCAAACTGGAGTTAAATTTTATCCTTGTAGCGCCGTTTGGCCTCCGTCACAGTCCTCCTTACGTTGTATCGCGCCACCTTGTGGTCATTCATGTTGCCTGCCACTAGGCCGTCGTTGTATGCTTTGGTGCGCGCTCTCAGAGCTTCACGGACGGATTTGTCTACCCAGGGTTTTTGATTTGGGTAAACTCTCATTGTGGTAGTGGGGATTGTTTCCATAATAATGTCAATTTAGCAATACAATTAAAAAAGTTATAGCCCTGCAAAGAAGGGGAACTTCTCCATAGACAAATAGAGCTGGCAGAAGATGGTATAAGGATGGATATAAGCGTGGCAGAGAAAGGGTTAAAAGAGAGACTTTTAAAGTTTAAGTCAAGCACTTTGATATGTTATGTTGTCTGTTTAAGAAAGAGTGCAATAAATTATTTTATTGAAAAAATAAGAATCATGTGAGAGAATCGTGATCTCAATTCTTTAGAGAGAAAAATCGTGATTCACATTTTAGCAAGAATCGTGCAGCCCTACTTAGCACTGTATTACACTGGCGGTGTAGGGGTGAGCGTGGTACCAAGGGGGTTTAATTTCCTCTGTAGAATGAATAAAGGTCTATATCCATACCGCTTTTCAAGTACAAGTACAACTCGGCTGCCAGTTAAGGGGTTCAATTACCGGCGTAGGGCATGAGCATGGCACTTAAACTGCCAGGGTTAGGGGTTCCATTTTCCGTGTCGCTCAATGGGTCAAGCAGGGTATCAACTGCGAGGATCTGGCGTTCCATTCCCCGTGTAACTCCATGGGTAGAGCCATGCCGCCTGACACTAAAGAGATGAATACATCGGCGGTGCTGTAAGGTGGCACGGATACAAGCGGCCACGGAATGGCATTACGTTAACTGGCCCTGTGATCGGTGTAAAGCGATAGCCCCGCGCTGCTACGGGACACTTGACAAGCTCTCCTGGGTCTGTCCGAACGTCACGGCTACAGACACTACTTCATTGCCATCACTTAATTGCTTGACATCATTCTCAAAAGCCCCGTCGAGAGTGAATGGACCCGGCGGGCGGTCGGGGAAAACAGAGTGCTAACAAGGACGATGGTGGCAAGCGGATACCGGACGACGCGGACACTCACAGCGCCGTGCCAGCCCTGGCGGTCCTCGGGGACGTGGAGGTCGGGGTAGATGTTCCTCAGGTACCAGTGGAAGCTGTTGCACTTCAGCCTCTCCCTCAGCAGCACCCGCTGGGAGATGTCCCCGTAGGTCTCCTGGGGAGGACAAGCAGAGTGACAAAATAATGAGTCCAAACTTCTAATAATTTATTATCATTATTATTTATTTAGAACAATTTGTTAATATATATATAATATATAATATTGCAGCGAGCGTTGTCTGCATCTCTAGCTTTGTAAAGTATAACCACACTTGCGACCGTTTTCGGCTTGCCATTGCCCCGACTGCCTTGTTGTTGTTGAATCAAGTCAAATCCTAGGTAAGCGTGTATTCTACGCGTGAACGTTGACGTGAGCGTTGACGTGAACGTGCGGCACACTTCATAGGTTTCGTTTTGCGGTAAGCGAAACGGTGACGTCATCGGACAAAAACTTCTTTTATGTTAAAAAAAAATTACGTGTCACCGGTGGATCTCACGTGAATCGGTACTCGTGATTCAGTCGATACCCTTAAAAGTACCGGAGTCGGTCCCCATCCCTACCTGGTTTTAGGGCAGCGGTTCCCAAACCTAGGCCCCACTTGGGTAGTTGGAAATACCCAAACCTAGATGTAGGCTAGAATTACGTTTATACAAGCATTTTCTCTTCAGACACATAGACGCACGTTATTAATTACGTCAATTGTGGCCACAACTCTGAACGGCTTGCTTCAACAGAGAGGGTTCTCGTCACAGCTCAGCTCACAAGTGCACTATGTACATATTTCACAATTTCTCTGGTGAGACAACCCCTCACTGTTACAAGAAAAGGTCATCTTTATTTTAGAAAGCCTGATGAGATATGGGATGGCAGTGTGGCTTGGTACACTCACAGTACAGTGTAAGTCGAAGATTGAAAGGCTAGTGAAAGCAGAGATGAAGGTGACCGGAAACACCAAGTATCCATCACTCCAATCTATCTTTGAGAAAGTAGTGGCCAGCCAGGCACAGAGAATCTTACAGGACCCTTCTCATAATCTATATCCTGAATATGAAGTTCTTCCCTCAGGGAGACGGTTCAGAGCAAGTAGATATAAGAGCAACCGCTACAAGCTCCTTCCTTCCTACATCCATCGCTCTCCTAAATAACACTAGAGGTCTATTCCTTTGAGGTGCCACCCAACAGTGGGCTGTCACCTTTCTTTCTTGTCCAAGTCTTAATATGTTGTAATTTAATTAGGGCAGGGTGCAATATGAAGCTTTTTGAAGCTTTTGAAATGAGTTTACCTACTTATGAATTATGGTTGCATGTCTCCATGTATTGTCATATTTGTCTGAAGTCCTTTTTACTAACTGAATGAATGAATGAATGATTGTATATATATATATTATTTTCTTCTTTGTTTACACTGTTATCGCAGAATGATGCAGCACTGATGTTCCAAGTAAATTTTCCCCTCGGGGACAATAAAGTTAATTCTTATCTTATCTTAACGGGGGGCACTTGAACATGCATCCTGGACACGACGGATGAATCCGTGTAGCTATAGCGAGCAGATGGAGACACCTGCTGGCAGCTGATTGGCTCAGCCGTTGAGCTGTAGATATCAGTGTTTGCTAAAGTGTTGAGCAACTTCAATGAAAGCCATGGAAGTTAAAAACACACACATGGGATTCTGAGAGAGAGAGAGGAGAGCGAGAGAGAGCGAGAGAGAGAAACACAGAGAGACAGACAGACAGACAGACAGACAGACAGACAGACAGACAGACAGACAGACAGACAGACAGACAGACAGACAGACAGACAGACAGACAGAGAGAGAGAGTGAGTGTGTGGCAGATGCCTACAGGGGGATTCTCAGGATGGGATTTTCTGGCAGCAAAGGTGCAGAAGAACTCCCCTCCCCTCATAGTTGGCCATAGTTGACGGAGAGACCAACCCCAAGTCGATCTGCACTTTCTCTGCCGAGCTATAGTCACTTTTCCGCACCTACTCCTCTCGCAATGCGCAGATTGCCCGCGGAATCTCTCTGGATTGTCCAGACACACTCCCTGGGCAATCTGCGCATTGCGAGAGGAGTAGGTGCGGAAAAGTGACTATAGCTCGGCAGAGAAAGTGCAGATCGACTTGGGGTTGGTCTCTCTGTGTTGAGGAGACTCGGGGGTATAAAAAAGAGTCTATTGGATCATGTCTCCATAGCCCTGTGTGTACAGTGTGTTTGTAGCAACAGACGAGGGCTCTGCGTGGTGACGACACCAGGATAACACGAGGGCTCTACCTGCTCTCCCCTGGCAGCGCCCCCCCCACCCCTCCCCCTCTGGCAGCCCCCTCTTCTGGCATCCCCTCCCCCTGTGTTCCAGCTCCCTCTGGGCAAGTAATTTATTGTTTGATCAAAGATCCACAGCATTAATAATGTACTTTTTCTTTTTTGCAGAGGAGGTGAAACCGAGATTCATGAAACTTTGATGCTGGCTAACACTCCGAACCCGAGAGGCATGGTGCAGGTACACAAGTGCACAAACAAGCTCTCCCTCTCCCCTCTATCTCTCTCCCTCCCTCGCTCACGCTCTCTCTACCTCTCCCTCTACCTCCCCCCCTCCCCTCTCTCACTATCTCTCCCTCCCTCCCTCTTTGTCTCTTATCTCTCCCTCTCTCCCTCCCTCTCCCCCTCTTTGTCTCTCTCTCCCTCCCTATCTCTTTCTCCTCCCTCCCTCCCCCTCTCTCTCTCTCTCTCTCCCTGACGGACGGCGTCTCATCAGGCGCTGACAACCAGACAGGCGAATCATATCATGTGAAGCATCTCAATCCAAGTGGATCCACTCCCATTACAATATAAAACACTGTGCTGGGTGTTACACAGCGTCGCTGGCAGGGGGTGGGGCTCGCTCTCTGGCCCAGACGGCCTTCGCCTCAGACACGTAAATAACAGGGAAGTGACAGGCAGCGAAAGGGCAGGGAAAGGTACACTGGAGTGTAGTGTTGCACCGGTACACCGATACTAGCAAGATATGGCAATACCCTGTACCAGAATAATAACTATTTATATAGCAACTTTCATACATGGATTGCAGCTCAAAGTGCGTCACAGCAAATAGCACAAAATGAACATAGGCATACAATTGTACAGCCATAATGGGTATAAAAAATAAATAAAAAAATACAATGAAAGTAGTGCAATGTAGAAAGTACAGACATAATAGGCATAAAAAAAAGTACAATAAGTACAGTGTTGCTCGAAAGCATGTGAATGACAGTGTTTTAACAAGAGCCGTATTTCCTATGAGTTGCGTCGTGTGTGTGTGTGTGTGTGTGTGTGTGTGTGTGTGTGTGTGTGTGTGTGTGTGTGTGTGTGTGTGTGTGTGTGTGTGTGTGTGTGTGTGTAGGTAGCGCTCTGCTTCCACTCCCTTCAGGCACACAGTGGGCGTGGCAACCGTTTATTGCAGCTTCCATGGTGACAACCAGAGACACAGCTGTAAGTAGCAGCACTCTTGCCCACCGTCCTGCGGCTTGTTGGCAAAGTAGACGTATGGGGGGTGAAACGTGGCATGATTTGGCTGACATATCAGTGTGCCAGGTTACAGTAGCCAATGTGATGGATAACATAATGATATGCTCTCAAATATAAGTCTCAACTGACTGAGAGTGGGATTTATTTTGTGACAAGCAAACCCTACAAGCTGTATTTGAACAACAATCAAATGTATGACCAAAACTCATTGTATGGTATGGGTGGGTTTGTGTGACTAAACTCTTTGTTCTTGGTGGTAAATTGTGTTGCTGTTGGTTTTGTTTCATCAATAAATGAGGCAGAATACACTGTGAATGTATCCTTTTTTGTTTATGGCACTTTGTTTTTGCTGCAAACAAATAATGAATGCTAATGTTTAGTATTCGCGAGGCTATTTAAAGATGGCGGGTTTGTGTTTTGTGCAGGACGCCCCCTGTGTAGCGCAATGATGACGTAGTGATGATTCTCTCTTCTGACCAATCAGTGGTCTGCAGTGTTTCATGTCACTTGTTGGTACCTCTTCTACCCGCTTGGAACCTCGACAAAGCAGGTACAAAAAGAAAAATGTGGGCAATGGAAAACCGAAAAGGCCAAGTAGAGTCGAGTCGAGTAGGTACCATGCAGTGGAAAAGCACCATTAGATTGGACTAAAGAAGTGATCCTGTTTCATGACAGAGTTATGTGGTGGAAAATATTATACGTTTCATCCTAATTACATTACTGGACATGTTCATAGCTCTGTTTAAATACAGTATTCTCCGTACAGCCTTGACTAGTTAATATAGTTATAACTAGTATACAGCTCAGACACTAGGGCGACAGTCTTAACAGTGTTCTTAAAACAACGACCAAGGCTCAGGACAGCTTGACTTAGATATGACACGTCAAGAAGAATCACATCTTGTTCTTTTCTTGTTGTTAGTCTTCATATCAGTCTTGTGTCATACACGACAAAACCCCTAAACCCATCTTTTGTTTTCATTTTCTCATCTTTGTTTTCATTCGTCATTCCCAGCTGGTATTTAACCCTTTCACTGCCACACGACAGAAGGTTAGCCCTTTCACTGCCACACGACAGAAGGTTAGCCCTTTCACTGCCACACGACAGAAGGTTAGCCCTTTCACTGCCACACGACAGAAGGTTAGCCCTTTCACTGCCACACGACAGAAGGTTAGCCCTTTCACTGCCACACGACAGAAGGTTAGCCCTTTCACTGCCACACGACAGAAGGTTAGCCCTTTACTATCACACAACCGACGGCGATGCTCCATCATTAGCATCATTAGCTCGCTATGCGGAGCTAATGATGCTAATGATGGAGCATCGCCGTCGGTTGTGTGATAGTAAAGGGCTAACCTTCTGTATTGTCACAGTGAAAGGGTTAACCGGCTGTCGTGTGGCAGTGAATGTAAATCTGACCAGAGCTCTTTCTCACTTTCTGGTCAGACGCTTGTGTGTTAGACTTGTCTCTGATTGTAAACTGAGGATACTTTTCTGTGGCCACAGAAATAAAACTATGTTATTTTTTATACAATTTGACTTATACTGAATGTCTACAGTTCACGGTCTTGGCTCATTTAAAATATTCCACAACAGGTTCCATAGTGCAGCTTCAATACTCTGGTATTTAGTTCTCCCACCTTGCGGGCCGGCGGGTTCCTGTTGTAGAAGTGCTGCTTGTACGTGTCCATCCAGACCTCGGCGGCCCGGACCGTGTTCTGGAGGAAGTTGGGCCGAGCGTACGGGGCCTTCTTGGGGAACACGTGGCCCACGTGGGAGCAGGGGTGGATCTCCAGGCTTCCCCCACACTGCCACACCTAGAGTGAGAGAGAGGGGAGGGGGAGGGAGGGAGGGAGGGGGAGAGAGGAGGACGGATAGAGAGAGAGAGAGAGAGAGAGAGAGAGAGAGAGAGAGGGGGGGGGGGGGAGAGAGAGAGGAGGGGGGAGAGAGAGAGAGGGGAGGGGGGGAGAGAGAGAGAGGGAGAGGGGGGGATAGGGAGAGAGGGAGGGAGGGGGAGAGAGAGAGAGGGGAGGGGGGGGAGAGAGAGGAGAGGGGAGGGGGGGAGAGAGAGGAGAGGGGGGAGAGAGAGAGAGGGGGAGGGAGAGAGAGAGAGAGAGAGAGAGAGGGGGGGAGAGAGAGAGAGAGGAGGGGGAGAGCGGAGGGATGGGAAGAGAGAGGGGAGGGGGGGGGGGAGAGAGAGGGAGAGGGGAGGGGGGGGGAGAGGGGGAGAGGGAGAGAGGGAGGGAGGGGGAGAGAGAGAGGGGAGGGGGGGAGACAGGAGAGGGGGGGAGAGAGAGGAGAGAGGGGGAGAGAGAGGGGGGGAGAGAGAGAGAGGAGAGTGGAGGGGGGGGAAGAGAGAGGGGAGGGGGGGAGAGAGAGAGGGAGAGGGGAGGGGGGGGAGAGGGAGAGAGGGAGGGAGGGGGAGAGAGAGAGGGGAGGGGGGGAGAGAGAGGAGAGGGGGGGAGAGGGGGGAGGGGGGGAGAGAGGAGAGGGGGGGGAGAGAGATGAGAGGGGGGGAGCGAGAGAGAGAGGGGGGAGAGAGAGAGAGGGAGGGGGGAGAGAGGGGGGGAGAGGGAGAGAGGGGGAGAGAGAGAGAGGGAGGGGGGGAGAGAGGAGGGGAGGGGGGAGGGAGAGAGAGAGATAGAGGGGGAGAGAGAGAGAGAGAGAGGGGGGGGGAGAGACAGAAAGGAGAGAGAGAGAAAGACAGAGAGAGAGAGACAGACAGAAAGAGAGAGAGAGCGAGAGAGAGAGAGAATGTCAGTTATAACATGTGATTTTAATATTCTAGATTGAACCTGGAACTTGTCTAGTTGTAGAAACGTTATGGTACCATAGAACCATAACCATAGAGCCGCTGCCCATAGGTGGCTAATGTAAACAACACCCAGGTAAGATGGTGGAGGGTTATTCCACAACCTGTAATATCACCTCTAAGGTTAAACATAACTACCTACCTCGACCTATAGTCTACCCATATATTACGGTTTACATACCTGTATGATAGCCATGTACAATAATACTATAATTGTATATATTATAGACACTCAACTAACCGCCTCGGCCAGTCCTTCATACCAGCGGCCATCAGGCTCCACAACAGTGGGCAGGGACTGCTGCCAGACATCCAACTACAACTACTAGGAACCTAAAAAGGACAATAACACTACCTTATGCATACTTGTAATGTAATGACAATACATTTGAATAAAATCTAATCTAATCTATAGGTCTGTTGGGTACTTCTACTCACTATGGAATTGTAGAGAATAATGAACCAATTATTATTATTATTATTATGAACATTTGGGCCAAATCCTGAGCTAAAGAAAATATCACGACAGATGTCATATTTTAAAGGAGGGTTTCAAACATCCAATCAAAGTGCTTTAACCCTTTCACTGCCGCACTACCAAACGTTTAACCCTTTCACTGTCACACAACAGCAGGTTAACCCTTTCACTGCCACACTACAGAAGGTTAACCCTTTACTGTCACACTGCCGACGGTTACCGTTACTGTAGTGTGGCAGTGAAAGGGTTAACATTCTGTAGTGTGGTAGTGAAGGGGTTAACATTCTGTATGTCGCAGTGAAAGGGTTAACCCTTTGGTAGTGTGGTAGTGAAAGGGTTCATTCGGTTGCCATGCCGATTTGATCCCGTCGGCAGAGAGACATTTGACTGCATTTTGAATACGCCTTCTGATTTATGGTATCAATTTTGCATCGTGTAATTGCTTTATTCTCTCTCGCTGCCATAGCAACACAAAAGCAGAGGGGATAGAGAGAGAGATGTGGCCGGTCACTAACTAGGTAGCTTTGAAAATACTTGTTTGAGTCATGTTCCAATTATAGAAAAGCAAAAACGCATTATAATATATCCATCGCTAGAACGGCTGTTGAGTTGACAATTATTTTCCATCTTATATTCCCTTCTAGTATCCCCCAAAAAACACTATTGCAAACCAATTCCCAAAACATAAATGATGCCCCGTTCCAAGTCCCATTGAGCAGCGTTTTACCTCCTCCTACGCAACACATTACTCAGGAGGACAGACCCTTCATCCTCACACACTTTGCACACACACTGGAACCACACATGCGCACACTAAATCATACGCACAAACTATCACAATGCCTTTTCACACACAGTCCTACAAGCAAGGGACAGACCCGCACACCGACACCAAAAACTGGCGGCCGTGTGATTGACGCAAACAAGCGAAAGGGAACACCGATGCCGCAACAAGGAATGGTGCATTACCTAAATGAGGGGTGTGGATTCTGATGAAACCGTACACCGTAATCCGACACCGTCTGTCTCGCACACCGCACTGTGCGGCCGAGATTGATAAAGAAGAATCGGACGCTTCACGAAACTATGATAAAAACTGTTTGTGGTTTTGGGATGACGTGGCGATAGAACCTTGTGTGGTTTCTGTTACGTTACGTGTTCCACTGCCTCGCTTCTAAAGCCTCTTAGTTTAGTTCAGTTGACTTGGTTTATGAAGACAGTGTGGGGCAGGGGTCCAGAGAGAGAGAGGGGGCATAGCAGGGGTCCAGAGAGAGAGAGGGGGCAGAGCAGGGGTCCAGAGAGAGAGAGGGGGCAGAGCAGGGGTCCAGAGAGAGAGAGGGGGCAGAGCAGGGGTTCAGAGAGAGAGAGGGGGCAGAGCAGGGGTCCAGAGAGAGAGAGGGGGCAGAGCAGGGGTCCAGAGAGAGAGAGGGAGAGCAGGGGTCCAGAGAGAGAGAGAGAGGGGGCAGAGCAGGGGTCCAGAGAGAGAGAGGGAGAGCAGGGGTCCAGAGAGAGAGAGAGAACAGGGGTCCAGAGAGAGAGAGAGAGGGGGCAGAGCAGGGGTCCAGAGAGAGAGAGGGAGAGCAGGGGTCCAGAGAGAGAGAGAGAGGGGGCAGAGCAGGGGTCCAGAGAGAGAGAGGGGGCAGAGCAGGGGTCCAGAGAGAGAGGGGGCAGAGCAGGGGTCCAGAGAGAGAGGGGGCAGAGCAGGGGTCCAGAGAGAGGGGGCAGAGCAGGGGTCCAGAGAGAGGGGGCAGAGCAGGGGTCCAGAGAGAGAGGGGGCAGAGCAGGGGTCCAGAGAGAGGGGGCAGAGTAGGGGTCCAGAGAGAGAGGGGGCAGAGCAGGGGTCCAGAGAGAGAGAGGGGGCAGAGCAGGGGTCCAGGGTGAGAGGGGGCAGAGCAGGGGTCCAGGGTGAGAGGGGGCAGAGCAGGGGTCCAGAGAGAGAGAGGGGGCAGAGCAGGGGTACAGGGTGAGAGGGGGCAGAGCAGGGGTCCAGGGTGAGAGGGGGCAGAGCAGGGGTCCAGAGAGAGAGAGGGGGCAGAGCAGGGGTCCAGGGTGAGAGGGGGCAGAGCAGGGGTCCAGGGTGAGAGGGGGCAGAGCAGACAGGGGTCCAGGGTGAGAGAGGGCAGAGCAGGCAGGGGTCCAGGGTGAGAGAGGGCAGAGCAGGCAGGGGTCCATGGTGAGAGGGGGCAGAGCAGGGGTCCAGGGTGAGAGAGGGCAGAGCAGGCAGGGGTCCATGGTGACTGAGCAGGTGAACCATGATGAGGAGAGGAACAGGAGGATGCCATATATGGTCACAGGGAGCCGGCGCGATATAGTTGAGTTACAGATATTATTAGTTATGTACAAGGCAAAAAGCAGAGTATTGCCAGAAAGCGTGCAGACGTTTTTAGTTCAGAGGACGAGAACCATAGAAGTTAACACATTGACCGCCAAAAACGGCTTACGACAGGTTTGCTGGTCATGCGAATTCTGCCAAACCACGCTGTACGACGTTATTGAGATCATATTTAATTTTTTCGCCATGGCATTCATAATTCCGCCACCCAGCCTCTGGTGATACAGTGGGACTCTGCACAACAGTGCAATGCCTCAATACTGCCGCCTGGTGGATGATCGGGCGAGTTACAACCGGAAGTGGATCTGGTGATCTCTGTGCATCTGGGAAATCCGTCCGGCAGTCACATATCGTTGCGGGACTACAGACACACACTGGCGTGCATATGGATCGCTGCCATAACTCAATAATCGATATGATTTGGGCGTTTATTGCGCCATACAAACCGGAAATGGATCTAGTCGATCAACGTCAAATAAGTGGGATCTTTTTCCTCCAGTCTCATCGGCGAACGGTAAGAGGACAGTAACGTTACTTTCAGCTTGATTGTTTATTCTTTTCACTGCAATTTAGCAATACAATTTAAAAAGTTATAGCCCTGCAAAGAAGGTGAACATCTCCATAGGCTTAGACTGGTGGCAGTGAGCCTACATTGATGGATAGAATCGTGGCAGTCAATGTGTTAATGTAATTTTAAGCATAATATTTAAGTATGTAGGACTACTTTAAAGCCTCTTTACAGTCAGATGAACAAACAACCGGTCTTTCATAAGAACTCACTGACAGAATGGAAACAAGGGAGTGATGATGGATGACGTTTTCGAAACGTGTCCCAAGTTAAAGTTTCCCAGTTTACATGTCAGGTTTCAAGCAGTTGAAACATCTTTCAAACAGCTGTAGTCTTTTTCCTCATTGCTTCAGTGAGGTTCTGACGTCCCCGTGGAGATGTTTATTATGGGCTGTAATTACATGCAGACGACCGGCTTCCCTGCTTTCTGCTGAAGTCGGCCCCTCTTCCTAAAAAGGGCCATTCCACCGAATACATAATGGAGAGCATCTCCGTGTCACAGTCTTCAGCGTAGCCGATCGTCTTGAGAAAGATCTTCTTTTTTTTTTTGCTACAGCCTTTTTTAATTCGTTAGTTGATCTTAATTGTTTGGTCCTAGTCACAGTACTATGTAAACAACTTACTAACTTAAACGACAGTACATTTTATCGATGTTGTTTACACCAGTGTTTCTCAACTGGTGGGTCGCGACCTGAGTGTGTAAAAAAAAAATCTGTATTTTTTTTTTTTTTTACTACCTATCTTTGTGAAAGTGGCTTCTCAGCTCTGGTCCAGCTGAAGACAAAGCAGAGGAACAGATTGGACATTGAGCATGACCTCAGAGTTGCTTTGTCTACCATCACCCCAGACTTTGAGACTCTTGTCAGGAGCAAACAACATCCCCAGTTATCCCATTAGTTCACTGGGATGTCAAGCTAAGAAGTCTGCTAAGAAGGATATATTATTTATTATTATTATTATTATTTTATTTCATTGTGTTTTTAGCCCTAGTTGCACTTTTGTTGCATCCCCAGTTATCCCATTAGTTCCCCCAAACTTATTGTAGGTATGTTATGTTAAGCTAAGAAGTCTGCTAAGAAGCATAATTACTTATTATTATTATTATTATTATATTTCATTGTGTTTTTAGTAGGGATGTCCCGATCCGATCACGCGATCGGAATCGGCGTCGATCACGTGCTTTTCAGAGGCTCGGGGATCGGGAAAACATAATAATAAAAATCGGCAGTCAAAAAAAGAAAAATTTTATTCAACAAACATGACCATGTCCACGTCTTAAACTCATACGGAGGCCTTAGTTTTGGTTTTAAATTACATATAATATATCATCATTAATGTATTTATTGTCACACAGAGCAGAATAATTTTCCACAACAAACACATTCCCCTTTAATTTTCACCGTTGCAACAAACACATTCCCTTTAAGCGCTACACGCTACACGCTCACGCTCGACCACATCACAACAACAACAGTACAACACGTCGCTCCCGAAACACGGTTAATATCCACTGACTTGAGCAGCTAGACTTAATGTCAGAGGTTTGGAACTAAGCATTTTAAAATAGAAAGTCAAGCCAGTTGCAATGTTTGCAAGGAGGACATGCTGGAGGCGAAGTTTTCAGACTAACTTTTCACCTGGAGGATAACGTTATGTGACTGAGGATTATCGTCGGCGTTTCAGACCAGAATGGACCATTACGTAAGTCGAACACTGAATGTATACTAATGTGCAAACATATATTGAAACTTTTAATATTTCTCATATGAAGCAGAAGCACATTTCTCAGGGTGAATGTAATAACAAACGCCTCCGCGCTCGCGCCCCGGACTATTATAGGCAACAGATGGGCTTGTCTCGCTCTGCCAGTTTCTGACAAAAATGCGTCAAAATTGATTACTAATGTGAAAGATCGGATCGGAAACGATCGGATCGATAGATATTTAAAATCACATGATCGGGATCGGATCCGAAGCAAAAAAAGGCGATCGGGACATCCCTAGTTTTTAGCCCTAGTTGCACTTTTGTTGCATCCCTAGTTATCCCATTAGTTCCCCCAAACTTACTGTAGGTCTGTTATGTTAAGCTAAGAAGTCTGCTAAGAAGCATATATTATTTATTATTATTTTATTTCATTGGGTTTTTAGCCCTAGTTGCACTTTTGTTGCACTTTTTGTGTTTATTTCATGTTTTTAACAGTGCATGAAAGATTGCGTATTACTGCAAAAAAAAAAAATATTTGCAGTAAAAAAAACTGTAAATCTTAAAAAGGATAGTTCAGATCTTTTGGAACCCTAGCCGTATTGATTTAATTTAATTAAATTTCAAACCTTTATTTATACTCATGAAGGCACTGTAGTTTCCCTCATTTACAGTGACCACACATTACATACAGAATAATATTTTTACAATAATATTTTTTATAATATTCTTTTTGCAATACCCTTTGATTTTAATGATCCATTCTATTTAAAAGAATAACTGAATTCAACTGAAACTGAACATTTTAACTGAATTTAAACTGAAACAGAAAATAACAATTTAGTGTTTTTTCAATGTTTGGCAGTAGACTATTCTAAAATGATTGGTCAGTCATGCACATCCCCACTTGACAGACAGTGGTTTGAGGTCCTGAACTCTGCAACAGAGGGGAGCATCTCCCTCTTCAGAGCGTGTTGGAGGTCAATCCCTGAGCTAAGTGGCATCAAAGGATCAGCTGCACAATCCTCATGCTAGCTCCGGCGTGAACTAAAGCTCAATGCAAAGTCAATGGGGTCGAGCACCTGTCTGCCACAGGCTGAGCGAGGCTCACTGAAATGTACTCCACACGGTGCACGCAAAGCAGATTTCAGTCAGCTTCAGTCAGCAACCAGTACAAACAGGAGCTTGACTCCTTTGACCTCACACCTCGTTTGTGGCCAGCTATCCGGAGCTAGTTATAAGGAAAAGCATGGATTGCGTTGAAAAAGGACCAATCAATAGCATCATTGGCAAGTAGGGGAAAAAACAGAACTACCCCTTTAAAGCTAGTATATAAGATGTAATTACCACAACACAACTACCCCTTTAAAGATAGCATATAAAATGGAATTAACACAACACAACTACCCCTTTAAAGCTAGTATATAAAATGGAATGAACACAACACAAGGAACAAAGTTAATATTCTTTAACTCTCAATATTTTGTAAACTCAAATAATTTGTGCACGGCTGTTAAGTTTTAGGAAATGTTTACACTTGTACAGTAAAGTATTTGAACGCTTTTTTAAGTATGCACTTTTCGTACAGTTCTCAAACCCCGTAGCTTTGAAGGCTTCTCAGATCTCATGCGGTGAAGCTGGTACACATAAAAGATGTTGTTTGGAGAGAGATTAGCAGCAGCATCTGCTCCGTGGTAAACCTCTCTGGTCTCTCTCTCTCTCTAGGGGTGTAACGTACACAAAAGCCCTTCTAGCTCTGGCTGGCCGTTTGTTCGCCATAGTATGAGGCTATGCTAAATTACAGCCTTACAGGTAATCTCTCAGTGGTGTGCGTGGGCACAATCCGGCCCTTTGGCACAAATTATATTTTGGGAAGGAGGGGCACACCGTACATGCAAAAAAAAAAAAAAAAGGAATGCGTGTGTTCCGTTAGTCAGGGTTCCCACAGACATTGCAAAATGAAATTCAAGGACTTTCAAGTACTTTTCCAAGCACTATTTTTCATTTTAAAAGGGCATTTAAAAGGATACAATTAACTTTTAAATGTTTTTATAGAAAAAAAATCTGATCCAATATGTTTGGCTTAAAGGGGACATGCATTGCTATTCCTTTCACTATTTGGGCAACTTTACACAATTCCTGTGATTCTATGGAACACATCTGTAAATTGAAAACACACACACACACAGTTGGGTTTGTGTGTAAATGCTCACGTTGCTCCGTATCCCTCTCCCCCTCTTGGCACCCGCGCAACCCGTTTGAGGAAGTAATCCACTGCTCTGTTGTTGAGCGAATTGTGGGCGGTGACTACAACCACAGAGCCAATCAGATCACAATCAGCTCAATCAGCGCCTTGCTACGTCGCATTGCGAGTCAGCTTAGTTGAGTGAGGGAAGATCTCGTGAATTTGAGACTAGACTGATGAGTCAATATGATAATTAACGACACAGACCACATTGATATAATCCCCAATTGCTAGGAAACAATGCTAAACACTGGAAAAGGCCATTTATAATGCATGGGACCTTTAAAACTAATTTCCGACAATTAGTTACTGTTGTGAAGGGCCAGATTAAACCGAATATATATATTTATTTATATATATATATTTAATTGTATTTGTATATTCTCTAATATTCCTTGATATCCCTTGTATATTCCTTGTACAATATGCATTGAATATCCATTCTAGCCTACTGAACATCCCATAATAGTCTCCATTCTACTATTGGTCGAGACCTTGGTGCCAGGCTGCCATACCCCCCAGACCCAGTTCAAACGTACCGCTCAACATGTACGAACAAGTCCTAGTTCCGCGTAGGAATCTGGCTACCGCACCACTAATGGGACTATTTGTTCATAGTGGGTATATATACTGCGCTACTAAAGTAGGACTTCCCTTTTCAGTCCAGTTTCTTACCCTCCAATAGAGTCACAGACGTAAAGCCTCCCCGCGACGCCACGTGTGGGAGTAAGGCCAAGTTCGGCTTACCATCGGTATTGAGACATCGTGTATATTAATATTTGAATAGTCATATTTGGCACTATATCGTCGAGTTGGACGTAGTCTATTAAGCTAATAATAGTCTGTTAATATATAGTGCTTCGTGCGGTGAGAATACTACTGTAGTCAGTACCCCATCGTTTCGGGCAGAGAACTGGCTGCTTATCCAGGGTGGTTGACCCCACGTGAAGCTGCACCCGAGGAGCCCCAGAGCCGACGAGCGAGTGGACCTGTATACCGGATTATTCTACCGACGACAGCCCGCCTTCCCAGGCACGGATTATGCTTTGTATACGTTGATTATTCCATGGATAAAGACCCCCGACACTGCCGTATGTTGGAACCCCCCCCCTGGAGAGGACGCAAGGTGAGGAGACGCTCTGCAAGACGAGGTCGCTTCACGTCTCTCCTCCGTGGACCGGAGGACGCCGGCCCACAAAGAGTCCACCTGCTTTCATCTGTGGTCCAAGGATCGCCGGCGCATTGAACGGCACTACAGTGGGTTCACCTGGGATACCCTTGGCCGGATGAGGCAGCCGGATTCTACCCCCCCCCCCCCTTCCTACTCCTGTCGGCTTACAAGCGACCGGATTAACCCCCCCCTAGTGTATCCAGTCTATAATCATTAAAGTATCATTGCTGTTATTCCTTAAACTATTCCAGGTCGTATATGTACCACCTGCGCCTTCAGAGATTGGACATTCTCTATTGATATACCGACGAATACACTTGCCATAAAAGTGCATACTAATTCCCATTCATAAATGTGATTGATTTGATTAAGTGCTTGCTCTACACACCATCGCTGTGTAGAAATAAAGACCTATTTCTAATTCGTACATTTGTGTTGGATCCGTTTCATCTACGTGACAGTGTTCATCATAATATATTTATGCCGAGTACTGGGTGGCCGAATATTAAGTACAAAGGTAGTGGTAGTAAGTATCATATCTAGTAATACAGTCAGGGAATTGTACCCCTCAGTTACAATTGGTCCTTCGAGCCGGAGGGTAATTAGTGTAATATTAATATAGTGTTATTAATATTGAAATGGCCTATGATGAACACTCCACGAAACGATCCTCCTAACCAACGCCCGCAGCGCGAACGACGGCTCCCTCAGTACTTAGAGGCTTACGCTGTCAGTCAACAACCTAGTCTTCTACTAACAGTAAACGCGGCAAAACTAGAAAGTAAAAGTATGTCTAACCCCAACGCCCAGACTACCCCGACCATAGAGGCCCCTACGGGTTCTAATGTAACTGACCAAGTTCACGGTGGGGACCAGTGGGAACCAGACATGACTTCACACCCCGCCAGTACTGAAGAAGTAGTCCCCGATGAGTCCCGGGAGGAATACAACGCTACCGAGACAGAACTCGGCACGGAAGAAGACGGGGAGAGCACCGTGGAGATAGAGCTCCAAGGCTCCGCAAGGAGTACCCCGAGGGAAGGCTCCCCTATACAACCGCCTTCCCCCAGCGAGGCAGAGAGGACCCTACAGCAGGCCTTCCTCATCAGCCTGAACGCCGCTGCTGAACGCGACCGACTGCAGATCCAGCAGCGGAGCGAAGAAGAGCATATACGTCTAGAAATAAGACGCATTCAGAGGGAAGAGAATGTGGCCCGAGACCGAGCAGACAGCCAGCGAGCAGCTGCTGGTGCTCTACGGGACGCAGAGCGCGACAGACAGCAAGCGCAACTAATAGAACAGCTGATCAGACGGACAACACCCTCTCCCTCCGCCAGAGGCTCCAGGAACTCGTCTAGACACACCTCCAGGGCGGCATCCCCTAGCCGAGTAAACAACCCTGAACTTGACCAACAGACGAGGTCTATACCCCCCACAGACCACCTCCCCCCACCGGTCCAAGCGAGACCTAGCAACCGGGAAGGAGCAGCATATCCTGTGGAGAGGCTAAACCAGAGACTACAAGCCCTGGATGACCTAACTGAAGACGAAGAGGAGGAGAACCACGCCCGACGACAGCACAGTACTCTACCGGACCAGGAGGTCCGGTACAGCCCAGGCTATACTCCCGCGGAGCTGCGCTACAGACCCCCGACTCTATACCCGGGTGAGCACGACGCACAACCCGCACCGAGGAACAGCACCTGGACAAGCGGGCCATGGTACACTGCCGGTACCAGCCCATACCAAGGAGCGGGAGGAGACTCGCCTAGGAGGCCTCTCCCCCAACACTCGCCGATGTATCCACAGTCAGCGTCATACATTGGCACGCCTATGGTACCCGACTTCACCCAAGAGAACCGGGCCCAGTACACAGAACTCCGCATGTGTCTGGAGACCATGTTGGTGGATGTATTGGATGAACGCCATAAATACGCCATCCTACTGAAGCACTTAAAGGTACCCCGCGCACATAATATAGCGCTCACCTACGCGACTTCCACCACCCCATACACAGCAGCGCTGGTAGCATTGGACCAGAGGTATGGGCGCATATGGGATTACGTGATCCAGGAGATCCGACACATCGACCGCTTACCCCCAGCAATAGACAATCGAGCACTGGACGACCTGTCCATCAGAGTGCAGTCCCTGGTAGGGATGTTGGGAGCGCAGAGAGAGAAGGGGAGGCATGAACTTTACGCCAACTCAAATGTGGAAAGGATCTTGGAGAAGCTGCCGCCCGCTCGACAGGAGCGTTTTAGGCGACAGAGAGACCACCGAGACCCGAATGGCCCCGAACCGAACCTCCTCGATCTAGCAGACTTCCTGGCGAGAGAAGTCAGCAGCCTACGGCTAGATACATTCGGACGGAGCACCCCTGGCTCCAGAGAAGGAACCAGACGACTAAATGATGGAAGAAGATCGGTGACTGTGATGCACCAATCGGAGTCAGTACCGAGCAGCAGGAGCCACAGTACCCCCTCCAGAACGGAGAAGTGGAAGATAGTGTGCCCCTACTGTGAGAAAGAACACTGGCTAGCGCAATGTGACTCCTTCCCCAAGCTGAACGCGGAGGAAGCAAGTCAATGGATAAAGTCCAACAAGCGCTGTTTTCGCTGTGCGCGCTCACACATGGCAGCCGAATGCCGCTTAAAGAAAAGGTGCACCAAGTGCGATGGAGCCCATCTGGACATACTTCACGACAGTAACAGACGGCGCCCTTCACCCGCACCATCCAGCAGCAAAGCGAGCGTCATGTACATCGATCCCGCCAGCAGCAGTGGAGCCCGAGTACTCCTAAAAGTAGTGCGTGTGACACTAAGCTACCAGAATAAAGTCCTGGACACTTACGCCGTCCTCGATGACGGGTCAGAGAAGACCCTGCTGCTCGCCTCCGCTGCGGCCCAGCTAGGGCTGCGGGGAAGCGAAACCCAAATGACAATTCGGACAATAAGACGAGATTTGAAGACGATAAAGGGCGAGAATGTCTCATTCTCTATCGCAGCAAGCGGCCAGCCTGAGCGACGGTACCAGATTACAGACGCTTTCACCAGCCAAGAAATAGGACTGTCGTGGTACACATACCCCGTCGCCAAGCTGATGGAGAAATATGCACATCTGCGCAAGTTACCGATCCCGCTCATAGACAATGCTATGCCGACCCTGTTGATAGGCTCCGACCATGCAGACCTCATTGTCCCGATAGACCGGGTTCATACCGGACCCCGAGGCTGTCCTGCAGCAGTCGAGACCCGTTTGGGATGGACTCTCCAAGGCCCGCTCGCCAAATCTCTCAACCGAAGTACAGCCACTAGATGTCTCCACTCCCGAGTCACGGAGGGAGAAACCGCACTCCTGCAACACGTAGAGCGGCTATGGACCTTGGAACAAATGCCCTTTAAGAACGGAAAGAAAGACATTCGCTCTAAAGATGACATTTACGCCATTCACCCTGCTGCTCGCCTCCGCTGCGGCCCAGCTAGGGCTGCGGGGAAGCGAAACCCAAATGACAATTCGGACAATAAGACGAGATTTGAAGACGATAAAGGGCGAGAATGTCTCATTCTCTATCGCAGCAAGCGGCCAGCCTGAGCGACGGTACCAGATTACAGACGCTTTCACCAGCCAAGAAATAGGACTGTCGCGGTACACATACCCCGTCGCCAAGCTGATGGAGAAATATGCACATCTGCGCAAGTTACCGATCCCGCTCATAGACAATGCTATGCCGACCCTGTTGATAGGCTCCGACCATGCAGACCTCATTGTCCCGATAGACCGGGTTCATACCGGACCCCGAGGCTGTCCTGCAGCAGTCGAGACCCGTTTGGGATGGACTCTCCAAGGCCCGCTCGCCAAATCTCTCAACCGAAGTACAGCCACTAGATGTCTCCACTCCCGAGTCACGGAGGGAGAAACCGCACTCCTGCAACACGTAGAGCGGCTATGGACCTTGGAACAAATGCCCTTTAAGAACGGAAAGAAAGACATTCGCTCTAAAGATGACATTTACGCCATTCGTCTCCTCGAGACAGGGACCAAGAGAGTCCCGGTCAACGGCGTGTTGAGATACGCCACGCCACTCCTGCGGCGAGAAGGAATGCCTACTTTCCACGCCAAGACAGACGCCACAGAACGGTACCTGCTGAACACGGAGCGGCGCTTAGCCAAGAACCCCGCCCAAGAGAGTGTATATACCGCGCTGAGATTGAGAAGCTCATCACAGCGGGACACGTCACAAAGATGGACATTAAAGAGGCTGACCAGACCACTGAATCGTGGTACGTGCCTCACCACAAGGTCCATCACAACGGTAAAGACCGCATAGTATTTAACTACAGCTACCAGATCGGATCCCAAAATCTGAATAAAGAGTTACTGCCCGGTCCCACACTCGGCCCCTCCCTACTCGGCGTTCTACTCCGCTTCCGCCAGGAAAAGGTGGCCATCAGCGGGGACATTAAAGGAATGTTCCTGCAGGTGAGATTAGTAGAGGAGGACAAGCCCCTGTTACGGTTCCTATGGAGAGAGAAGCCAGGAGATGAGCACCCAGCCATCTACCAATGGGAAGTCCTCCCCTTCGGAACGACGTGCAGCCCCTGCTGTGCTACATTTGCACTACAGAAACATGTAGCAGAGGACCCAGCAGCGGACGAAGAGGTCCGACACAGCGTAAAGAACAGCTTCTACGTAGACAACTGTCTACAAAGCCTTTCAACCCAGGGAGAAGCCGAGGCTCTCCTGATTAAACTCCGCGCCTCATTGATCAAAGGCGGCTTTGATCTCAGGCAGTGGGCCAGCAGCGATCCGCAAGTACTGCGCAGCCTCTCCTCCGAGGACAAGGCAGCCAGCAGCGAGACCTGGATGGCTACAATCCCGGTAGAAGCCCAGGAGATGACCCTGGGATTGGTGTGGCGATTCAAAACAGATTCGCTTCACTACAGACACAAGCCCCTGACTACGGACCAGGGAAGGCCGGCGGCGGCGCCGACCACCAGACGGAGTGTGTACACAACACTCGCCCGACAATATGACCCGCTAGGATGTATTCTACCGTACACCACCAGGGCAAAAATGATTGTACGAGCATTGTGGGACAAGGACCAGGGCTGGGACGACCCCATTCCCGCACCCCTTGCATCCACCTGGAGAGAGTGGGAGATGGAGCTCCACTCACTCCCAGGCGTTAATATGCGCCGAAGCTACTTCCCACCCACGGTGAGGCCAGAGACATGTAAAATGGACTTACACGTCTTCAGTGACGCCTCAGAGGTCGCATACGGATCAGTAGCCTACTTGCGGGCCCAAGAAAGGGGGGGAGAGATCTACACAGCATTTGTCCTCGCCCGCTCGAGAATAGCCCCACGCAAGCAACAATCTATCCCACGTCTAGAGCTCTGCGCAGCCCTAGCCGGAGCGCACCTAGCCACGCTCATCCAACGTGAGCTCACCATACCGGTGTCTAGAACAATCCTGTGGTCAGATTCCACGACAGTACTCGCCTGGATCAAATCGGACTCATGCAAGTACAAAGTCTTCGTGGGAGTCAGAGTCACCGAGATTCAAGACTTAACCGAAGAGTTAACCGGAGAAACAGAGTGGCGCTACGTTGATACAAAACAGAACCCAGCTGACGTCATCACCCGGGGAATGCCCCTAGATGACCTCACCCGTCGCAATGTCTACAGTGACGGCCCCGCATTCCTAAGACTCCCGGAAGGACAGTGGCCCATGCCTATCCCGAGGGAAGCAAGTCCAGAGGAGGTGGAAAATAAGAAGCCTGTGTTCTGTGGATTGAGCACTGTTATCTCCGCAGACCCCACCATAGAGAGTGCACAACAAAGGACATTCCTACTGCACTACCTACCGTCTCTACAGACCCGCCAAAAGTGGGTAAAGGAGAGAGACAATTTGACAGAAGGAACAGTCGTCATGATTATTGATCAATCACTGCCCAGAGCTATGTGGCCGGCCGGCCGCGTAAGCAAAGTGATCACCGGTGCCGACGGCAAGGTCCGAGCAGCTGAAGTGCTCGTCCAGGGTCGCACTTACACCCGTCCCGTGGCGAGGCTCATAGAACTGCCCCGACTCCCAGACACAATCGATGATGACCATGACCCTATAACCCTATGACTTTGTGAAGTTGACTGACCCCTCCAGCAAACCCTTATGTGTAAATAGACAACGCGATTAATCTGTCTCTGCTTAACTGATTAGGTCTGGGACCAATCAGGGGGTGGCTGTTGTGAAGGGCCAGATTAAACCGAATATATATATTTATTTATATATATATATATTTAATTGTATTTGTATATTCTCTAATATTCCTTGATATCCCTTGTATATTCCTTGTACAATATGCATTGAATATCCATTCTAGCCTACTGAACATCCCATAATAGTCTCCATTCTACTATTGGTCGAGACCTTGGTGCCAGGCTGCCATACCCCCCAGACCCAGTTCAAACGTACCGCTCAACATGTACGAACAAGTCCTAGTTCCGCGTAGGAATCTGGCTACCGCACCACTAATGGGACTATTTGTTCATAGTGCGTATATATACTGCGCTACTAAAGTAGGACTTCCCTTTTCAGTCCAGTTTCTTACCCTCCAATAGAGTCACAGACGTAAAGCCTCCCCGCGACGCCACGTGTGGGAGTAAGGCCAAGTTCGGCTTACCATCGGTATTGAGACATCGTGTATATTAATATTTGAATAGTCATATTTGGCACTATATCGTCGAGTTGGACGTAGTCTATTAAGCTAATAATAGTCTGTTAATATATAGTGCTTCGTGCGGTGAGAATACTACCGTAGTCAGTACCCCATCGTTTCGGGCAGAGAACTGGCTGCTTATCCAGGGTGGTTGACCCCACGTGAAGCTGCACCCGAGGAGCCCCAGAGCCGACGAGCGAGTGGACCTGTATACCGGATTATTCTACCGACGACAGCCCGCCTTCCCAGGCACGGATTATGCTTTGTATACGTTGATTATTCCATGGATAAAGACCCCCGACACTGCCGTGTGTTGGAACCCCCCCCCTGGAGAGGACGCAAGGTGAGGAGACGCTCTGCAAGACGAGGTCGCTTCACGTCTCTCCTCCGTGGACCGGAGGACGCCGGCCCACAAAGAGTCCACCTGCTTTCATCTGTGGTCCAAGGATCGCCGGCGCATTGAACGGCACTACAGTGGGTTCACCTGGGATACCCTTGGCCGGATGAGGCAGCCGGATTCTACCCCCCCCCCCTTCCTACTCCTGTCGGCTTACAAGCGACCGGATTAACCCCCCCCTAGTGTATCCAGTCTATAATCATTAAAGTATCATTGCTGTTATTCCTTAAACTATTCCAGGTCGTATATGTACCACCTGCGCCTTCAGAGATTGGACATTCTCTATTGATATACCGACGAATACTCTTGCCATAAAAGTGCATACTAATTCCCATTCATAAATGTGATTGATTTGATTAAGTGCTTGCTCTACACACCATCGCTGTGTAGAAATAAAGACCTATTTCTAATTCGTACATTTGTGTTGGATCCGTTTCATCTACGTGACAGTGTTCATCATAATATATTTATGCCGAGTACTGGGTGGCCGAATATTAAGTACAAAGGTAGTGGTAGTAAGTATCATATCTAGTAATACAGTCAGGGAATTGTACCCCTCAGTTACAGTTACGCTTTAAATTAAAAAAAAAATTATTTCTTGATTCAGAACAATTTTATCATGGATGAACAAAACATTCAATGCGAATGGTTGATTTGAAAATCAAGGACTTTTTAAACACCTTGTTAAAAAATGGGCTGTTTTCAAGGAATTCCAGGCCTTGACTTTTAAAAAAGATATATATATATATATATGTTTTTATCAAGCACTTTAAGCACTTCAAGGACCTTGTGCAAACCCTGGTTAGTGGTTAAAGTAACGCTGTATTAGTTCGGTACACAGCGCTGTACTGAACCGAAGGTCCAGTATTACGGAGACGGTTCGGTACGGACACATGTACCGTTACACCGCCCTGTCTCTCTCTCCGAGGCGCCTCACTCACTCACCCTGAACGAGAGCTCCAGGTTCTCCCCGCCCCACACCTCCATGCCCATGTCGTAGGTGCCCAGGTACTGGAAGTAGGCCTTGCTCACAGCAAACAGCCCGCCTGCCATGGTAGGAGACCTGAAGGGGAACACAGAGGAGTCGTGTGACGGAACAGGGGACACAGACTCAAAGCAAAACAAATCTTAATTGAAAATCCAATCCAATCCACTTTATTTATAGAGCACAATTAAAAACAATAAAGTTGACCAAAGTGCTGTGCAAGTCCCACAACATAAGATAAAAACATAAAAATAAATAAAAGCACACAATAAAAACATATACAATATGTCACGTAAAAAAGGCAGGTCTCTCAAAAACTGTTTAAAAACCAAAAGCCAGAGCAAATAAATGTGTTTTGAGGTGTGATTTGAACACCTGCAGAGTGGGGGCTGCCTAACATGCAGAGGCAGCTCGTTCCAGAGCTCTGGGGATGCCACTGCAAAAGCACGGCCCAACGCAGACCGCTATACCAAGAGGTGAATTCACTACTTCGCAACGTGTCTATCTGTCTTTGAGGATGTGAGAGTGAGTTTAACCCATAGCACCGCTACTCACCCCAGCCCTTCTTGACTGCGCTTCACGATACCATCCGTTACATATATATTTAATTTATATTATAACTATTTTATTTTATTGATTTAATTTAATTTGATTTAATTTAATAGTTTTGTCATTATTAGTATTATTGCTGTCCTGCGATGTTATTATTGTTACTGTATTGTGTACATCTTGTTTCATGTGGAAAAATAGGAAAATTAAGAACATTTTATCACACAAAAAAAGAAGTACCGGTACGTGTTTGGCCCACAAGTGCCTCAGGCAAGGCAGTCAAGATGGGAGAAGACCTGAGTGGAATACAGAGGACTAAATAATACTCACTTGCTCATGTGAAGGACTATACTAATAAAGTCCTGTTGGCCTCGACCTCGATGTGCCTGAGACAGTGGCCAGGCTCGTGTTGGATCAATAAAAGACCACTTTGCAGTCACAACCCAATACCAAGGAGATTACTGCACATATTCCACACTTTACAGTGTAGGAAACCCTGTGAATGTTGTATATATTTTTGGTACATCAGGTATATCTATATATCTTTGGCCATGTGTTAGGGGTGTGATGATCTGGTAAGACGATTCTCCCTCCCTGTATATTGTGACTTATTATAACTTATTATTATTATTATTATATTATGACTTAGTATTATCTTAACCTTTGTGTCTTTTATGCAATTGTTTTCATTGCCTTCCTATTACCCTGTACTTACCGGAGATCTTTATAAGCTCATATTTAGCTAATAACACTTAAAATCATTGCTAAACAAATGTATTGCTGAAAATACACACTTTTTATTTTTAAGATTTATTTTAGCATTTTTACAGCTTCCTTTTTATGGCCATACAAGACCAACAGAGGAGAGGGAGAAGAAGTGGGGAGGACATGCGACAAGTCATCTCTGGGAGCGGGAGGCGAACCCGGGACGGCCGCGTAGGTGTGCGAGGCACTATGCAGTGCGCCACAAGGGCGCCCCGAAAATATACACTTTGACTGCTGTTTTGAGAGGGTTAGGGTCTTTACTCTTGGCTACATTTTAAGAAGAAACACAACATCACTTAATACAGACTGTATTGATCTATTTGTGACGTGAAATAAATCTTGTACCAGGCAGATCGGGCTTAAGTGGTTAAAGTTAATTTGAAGTTCATAGGACGAGTTGATAAATAGCATTATACAACCTATAGCAACAGGATTTGTGCGCCCGGCCAATTGACTAAGGACACAAGACTTGGTGAACAGGGTTCCCACAGACATTGCAAAATTAAATTCAAGGACTTTCAAGTACTTTTCTAAGCACTATTATCCATTTTAAAAGGGCATTTAACACTTTGATTGCCTAAGGCTAAATTCATGATATACCATAGGTTGCCAGCTCTATTTGTCTATGGAGAAATTCCCCTTCTTTGCAGGGCTATAACTTTTTAAATTCTATTGCTAAATTGCCATTATTAGGGCCCATTCAATGTCCTATATGTATTGTTCAGGGTGTATGAACGTTAAACTTTTTCATTCACATATTCATACTAAAATATGATCTAAAGTATAAGTATGTTTTCATCTCTTTCTGCAGCTTTCTCCAGAACGTGATTTATAGCCCCAAATGCATTATATTGATGATCAAGTCAAGTCAAGTCAAGAGTTTTAATTGTCACGGCATACAGGTATACAATGAAATGCGGGTGGTCTTGCCCGCAACGATGTGCAATACAGTGGTACATATAATAGAATCAAAAGAAGGAAACAACATTGTGCAGTAACAGGTAGCAGGTAACATGGAGTGACATCTCGGTATCTGTACATAGTTATTTACAGAGCATATGGGACATGCTAGTTAGCTTTGGTAGTGCAATACACTGTTCCTGTTATTCTAATTTAAAGTGTCCTTTCCTTTGGCCATTAAGTGTGCGTGTGTGCGACATGAGTGTGTGCCCGCTCATGTTAAAGTGTTAAGTGGCTGCTCGTGTGTGAGCGTGCACAGTGTGCGTGTCGTGTGTGTGTTCATGTGTGCTTGTGTGTGGACAGTTCAATGTTCTGAGCACTCAATGTTCATTGTTCATAGCTCTGATGGCCTGGGGGAAGAAGCTGAGCCTAAGCCGCTCTGTCCTAGTAGCTGGGGTTCGCAGGCGTCTGCCTGACCTCAGCAGCTGAAACAGGCTGTTATTGGGTGGTGAGGGTCCTTCATTATCCTGCAGGCTCTGGATTTGCACCTCTTGTTGTATAGAACCTGCAGGGGGGGTAGTGCAATACCCGTGGTACGCTCGGCTGAGCGCACCACTCTCTGTAGGGCCTTCTTGTCCTGTGCCGTGCTGTTTCCATACCAGGCAGTGATGTTTCCGGTCAGGATGCTCTCTACAGCTCCTGAGTAGAAGGACTGGAGTATCTTTCCCGATACTCTGAACTTCCTTAACTGTCTCAGGTGGTAGAGACGCTGTTTCGCCTTCTTTACTACTGTGTCTATGTGTGTTGACCATGTCAGGTCCTCTGAGATGTGGACCCCCAGGTACTTGAAGCTGCTCACCCTGTCCACGGTAGCCCCGTTAATCATCAGTGGTGTGTGCGTCTCCTGCTGTCCTCTCCTATAATCCACGATCAGCTCCTTGGTTTTACCAATGTTCAGGAGCAGGCTGTTGTCCTGGCACCAGCGTTCCAGTACCTCAACCTCCTCCCGGTAGGCCTTCTCGTCGTTGTCCGAGATCAGCCCCACCACCACCGTGTCATCTGCGAACTTCACTATGGAGTTGGAGCTGAACTTGGCCACACAGTCGTGTGTGTAGAGTGAGTACAGCAGGGGGCTCAGAACACAGCCCTGGGGGGACCCGATGCTCAGGGTGATGGTGTTGGAGGTCTGACCCCCCACCCTGACCGCCTGGGGTCTTTCGCTCAGAAAGTCCAGTACCCAGGCGCTCAGGGCGGAGCTCAGACCTAGCTCGATCAGCTTGTCCACCAGTCTGGTGGGGACTATGGTGTTGAACGCTGAGCTGTAGTCAATGAACAACAGTCTCACGTAGCCCCCCTTCTGACGGTCAAGGTGCGAGAGGGTGCTGTGCAGTACCTGGGAGACCGCGTCGTCGGTGGACCTGTTTGTCCTGTATGCAAATTGCATAGGGTCCATATCACTGGGGAGGGAGGCACAAATGTGGTCCTTGACCAGCCTCTCGAAACATTTCATGACCACAGAGGTGAGTGCCACCGGTCTGTAGTCATTTGGACATGCTGGGGAGGGTTTCTTCGGCACAGGGATGATGGTAGACATCTTGAAGCAGGCAGGGACCACTGACTCCGCCAGTGATTGATTAAATATGGCGGTGAACACAGGGGCCAGCTGGTTGGCACAGGTCTTGAGTATACGTCCCGTTATGCCATCTGGGCCAGCAGCCTTCCTGGTGTTCACCTGCATAAATGCTCTTCTCACACTGTGTTCCGACAACGAGAGAGCGTCGTCCCCCCCTCGCGGTTGCCCCCCCCCCCTCCACAACAGCCGGCGCGCCAGTGACGTCACTAGCCGGAGAGCCAGCAGCGCCACTGTCTCCACCAAACCGAGCGTAGAAGATGTTGAGCTTGTCCGCGAGGGAGGCGTCGTCGCTCCCCATTGAGGGGGCGCTGACTTTATAGTCAGTTATTGTCTTCAGTCCCTGCCATAATCCTCTTGTGTCGTTTTGTGCCATTTGTGTCTCCAGTTTATCAGCATATGTCCTCTTAGCAAGTTTGACAGCCTTGCGTAGAGTATAGACTGAAGCCTTATACTCCTCCATGTTTCCTGACTCTCTACCCAGGTTGTAGGCGGTGGTACGAGAGTTCAGAGCTGCTCTAATAGTGCTATCCACCCACGGTTTCTGGTTTGGGAAAATCCGCACCGTTTTCCTGGGGACAATACCATCGGCTATTGTTGTGATATAACACACCACTGTGTCTGCTAGCTCGCTGACGTCACTGGCGCTTCCTTTGAACATATCCCAATCCGTGTCTGCAAGCACGTCCTGGAGCGTGGCCTCTGATTCGTCGGTCCACTTCTTTGTCTCACGTGACACGACGGCGTCACGTGATCTCTGTTGATATGCCGGAAATAGCAAGATGGAGTCATGATCGCTCGAGCTTGTGGACCCCGTTAATGGCAGAGCGGCTACTGCCTTGTAACCGGCTTTGAACGGGGAATAACAGTGGTCGAGTGTGTTTTTCCCTCTGGTGGAGCAAGCGATGTGCTGAAAAAAGGACGGCATCACTTTCTTCAGGTTGGCCTGGTTGAAATCGCCGGCCACTACCATCGCTGCGTCTGGGTGTTTGATCTGGTGTCTGTTGAGATTATCGTGTAGTTCGCCCAGCGCTTTGCCCGTATTCGCGTGTGGGGGGATATACACGGCAGTCATGACGACCGCGGTGAACTCCCTCGGGAGGTGAAACGGACGACACAGGATAGAAAGATGTTCCAAGTCCGGCGAACACGAGTTTGAGAGAACCTGCACCCCCTCGGGATTAACCCAGGAATTGTTCGTGATGAGGCAGACTCCGCCGCCGATGGTCTTTCCTGAGGCAGGGGTACGATCTGCACGTAAGACTGTGAAGGCATCCGAGGGAGATACGCTTTTGTCCGGAGTCGTCGACGTGAGCCATGTCTCTGTGAGACAAATAATGTTGATGTCTCTCATCTCCCGTTGGAACCGGACCCTCGCTCTCAGGTCATCCATCCTACCCTCCAACGAACGGGCATTCGCCAGAAAGATGGATGGAATTGCTGGGCGGTAAGCAGCTCTTTTTAGTCTCAATCTGATACCTCCACGTCTCCAGCTGTGTCTCCTCCTGCCGTCGCCTTTGTCCTTTTCCTTGCCGCCATTCTCCCGTCTGATTTCTGCTGGCCATTCTAGGTCAAAAGTGTCTCCAAACTCCTCTTTGAGCCCGGGGTTCAGGTCCATAAGTGTCTGACGGTCGTATGACGTACCCGCCAGTGTTGCTTTAAATAGAAAAGTAGAAAAAATAAACATAATAGCTAAAAGTGAGTACATCGTTGCGGAGCTAAAACCAGAGGCGTCTGACCAGGGTCGCGTCCTCAGTGATCAAATACAGTTTGATAGCAATCGGCGCGATATAAAAAAATCCAACTGGACGGACTTCTGGAAGTTACTACACGTCATTTGATGTTGACCGGATGGGCGAGGGGGCGTTTATAATTTCGTGGGCAGCGTTATACCATTCATCTAATGTGGGTCAAATGTTCATCAGATCAGTTAGTATAGAAGACATTGAAAAATAACGCTGAATCTTACCGTATCTTCCTCGCGCCGTTGGGCGATGAGCGTGGAGTATACATTTTCCTATTATGGGATGTTGGAATACCCAGTCCATTTCCAGGTTGTATAATGGTATATACGTCCAAATCATGTTGTTTATCGCGTTATTGGCAACGGATCGCTATGTATTGTGACGAGCTAGAGTGCCGGGACCTTTACCGAGTGCCCGGAAGTAATATGGGAGAACAGCACATCGTCCAAGTAACTTCCTGTTAGGCGATTGCGCCGATCGGCCACCAGATGGCGCTCTTGAACCGCTAGAGGGTTCAGTGGGGCTTTTTGGTGGGTCTCAGGCCAGCGGATGGGAAATATGAATCCGATCACAGATTTTTGAAATATTGATATCAAAGACGAGTTACGGCGTCTTCGGCAACTTGAGCATGGCGGGGAAGGACGCCTAAACACGTCTTCCGGCAGTTAAAGTGTTAAAGGGATACAATTCACTTTTAAATGCTGTTTTTTATTGAAAAGAAAATCTGATCCAATATTTATGGCTTAAAACCAATTTCCAACAATTTGTTACACTTTAGATTAAAAAATTATATTTCTTGATTCAGAACTATTTCATCAGGGATGAATAAAACTTTCAATGCGAATGGTTGATTTGAATGTCAAATACTTTTTATGCAGATTGTTAAAAAATGGGCTGTTTTCAAGGAATTCCAGGCCTCAACTTTAAATTTTTTACAAAAATCAAGCACTTTAAGCACTTCAAGGACCTTGTGCGAACCCTGGGTTAATAAGTACGACACAAACCTGATGGGGTCGATGCGGGACTTGCGCTTCTTGCGGTCCGCGTCAGGGAGGGCGTGCCACTGGAAGGTCAGCCTCCAGTCGAAGCCTCCGATCATGGGCTCGTCCGTCTGCATGTAGAACTCGAAGGTGTTCCAGTCGATGGTGTCGATCACCGGGCACACGATGGTGCTCTCGTTCTCACCGATCCTGGGCGGGCAACAACAACAACAACACCGTCAACAACAACAATAACAACATGTGGACAGAGCACATAGACCTGTTCGCTGTTTACAAACATACCGTGTTCGAGCCAATCAGCAATACCAGCTGAGTCATGTGACTAAGTTGCCCTTTACCTGCGCAAGCTGCTGCGCTAAAGTAATACGACAGGGCTCTATGGAGAAACCATGACACTCCCCTGACTAATCATTTTCAAGATCGCCAAATGATTGACGGAGGTAGAGGCTCGGGAGTGGTATTTGAAAAAATAAAAAGTCTACCGTCTACTTCGGCGCATGCCTCACATATCAGCATGTAACTCGAGAACCGCTGAACGGATTTTGTCGCCTGAAACTAGGCCACAGGCAACGAATAGGGCTTTAATTCAATCTATATATTGTATTAAGAAATGCACGCCCGAGTCGCTAGAGGTCGCCAAAGTGGCGTGTCGCGCTGGTAGGCAAATCGCCCTAAAGAGGGCCCGTATACCTTGTGTCGTAAGAGGTTTTAACAGCCCTTTACACTTTACACTTTAACAGCCCTTTACACTTGGCACTTTACACTTTAACAGCCCTTTACACTTTAACAGCCATTTACACTTTAACAGCCCTTTACACTTTACACTTCAACAGCCATTTACACTTTAGCTCTTTGCTTGCCAAACCAGAGTAAAGCCGGTTTTCGTCGCAAACCGTTGAGCGCCAAACCCGACTTTTCTTGGGTTTTGATCCTTTGATCCTTTTCCTTTGATCCCCGTTCTAAACACTCGTCCGGAGCTCCCTGGGTCTCCCTTGCACAGCTGCCTACGTTGGAATTGCAATGACGATCGAATCTCGCCAGGTGGCAGTATCACCTAGCTTTTGAACTGAGATAGTTTAGTGTGGAGCCACTTTAGCAGACACACACACTGCAAGAACTCCTCCCCCTCAGAGGGAATCAGGACAGAGCGATCGCTCTGAGATTTTCTCACCTCAAACCTATTGTTTCCCATATACACGAGTATACACATATACACGAGTAATCACAATCGATTATTCTTTTAGGTGTACCTTCTGGCTAAGGTAAGGTCTATTCTATGTCTATTTTACCGAACCTGAAACATGTTTTTGTACATTTTGTGAAGACACATGTATACCTTTGATTTTGAAGATTTTGAAGTATTTTGGGGTTTCAGGCAAGCAACCCGAACGATTTGTGCATAAAGCATATAACGCGTCATATCTCGGATTATGGATCACTGGATTATTTTGGAAAGGCGCGATGTTTAGCGTGGAATAGTCTTGGACTATAAACAATGTGTTGACAATAATGAGTGTGCTCTCCCGTCATCCATTCAGAGTGATTGACTGATTGACACCAGCTGAGTGATTGACTCATTACGACCAGCTGAGTGTGTGTATATAAGAGCGACCTTCACAAATAAAAATTTTGCTTCCTTGATACACGAATCCTGTCTCACAGCGTTTTATTCCTTCTCTCTATATACTGTATAGTCCAGGTTATGATGTCTAGCCAATACGCAATATCCGACATTCAACACAATGCCTGTCAAATGAGCCATAATATTGTCTCCATAGCTATAATACAGAACACACGATGGGTCCGCAACCATCGCTAAAATGGTCAATAACGCTGGCGCCATTGAGTAAAGATAAAAAAAGCGTGATGGTCAATGAGTTAACAACCCTTTACACTTGGCACATGTGTAATAAAAAATTAAAAAATAAACAAGAAACATCAATTTCACCATTCTTTTTTTTGGAATTATCTTTTTCCTCCTTCCTTTTTTTCCGTTTTTCTCCCATCCCAATGTTAGTCGTTATGCCAATTCCCAATCCCCCTTCCTGGTCGTTGCGCACTCTACCCCCTACCGTCGGTCCAGGAGGGCGGAGACTATCACATGCTTCCTCCGACACATATGTACCCAGCCCACCGATTCTTTTCATCTGGCAGCGCGGACTCTCACTCGGAGAGTAATCTCCTCGGATCTCCTCTCTGGTAAACAAGAATACCCTGAAGACTCTGGCAGGAGCACTCATTCAAGGGTACTACGACTATGCGTGCACCTCATGGTACCAAAGCACCTCAAAGGCGCTAAAAACAAGATTACAAACATCACAAAACAAACTGGTCAGACTACTACTTGAACTTACCCCCAGAACCCACCTCACCCCTGCCCACTTTGACAACCTAGGATGGCTTAGAGTAGACGACAGAGTACAGCAACTTGCAATGGGCCTGGTCTACAAGATACACTATACGACTAAGGTACCCATGTACATGTCAAAATACTTCCCAAAGGTCAGTGAATACCACAACCACTACACCAGAGGAAGCTCAACAAATCATGTTAAACCCAGATTCGGCTCAAACAAGGGACTAAACACGTTTCGCAATTATGCCACATCAATGTGGAACGCCCTACCCAAAGCTGTAAAGGAATGTGAATCCCTACCCACATTCAAAACCGCTCTTAAAGAGCACCTACGGGAGGCTGCAATTCAAAACTGGCCTCCGTAAATGCCCAAACCCCCCACCACCTCCTAATAGACAGTCTCCTCCCCACCGCATGTATATATTCCCTCCCCGCCGTATGTATATTTCTCTCCCACCCACCCACCCACCCCCTCCAAATGTACAGTCTGCACCCCACCATATGTATATTTCTCTCCCACCCACTCACCCACCCCCTCCTAATGTACAGTCCCCTCCCCATCATATCTATATACTCTGTCAGGATCTAGGGGTAACAGTACTGTATATTTGAATACCGTCTATGTCACAAATGTATCAGTACTAAATACCTATATGTCCCTATGCCATAAATGTCATATATGTTGTGAATGTCTATATGAATTGAAAATGGGGGACCCTGATGGAAACAAGATAAACGTCTTTCTCTGGTCTGCATCCCCTTAACAATTGTGTGTATTGAGCCGTACTGTATTGTACCCATTCTGCAATCTGTTAAATAAAGTTTTCATTCATTCATTCATTCATTCAGAGTGTAACGTGTGGAAGGTCACACTACCTCTCTTAGATCCTTCCCTTGCTGTGCAGGCGCCCCGACCGAACTGTAGGAGTCGCTGTTTACAACGACCAGGACCCACCCTCGCCGGGTTTCCCACCCTCTAACACTGCCAATTGTGTTAGTGTGGACGGTCGGCCAACCCGGAAGCACCGCAGGTGGATTCGATCCCACTGTCTCTGTGGTGGTCTTTTCTGACGACGGGGGCCATTCTCACACACACGACTCACCTCTCCAGCAGGGGCTCGATCCAGCCCGGGACGCACTCGCAGTGGCAGTCCAGGAAGGTCAGCACGTCCCCCGTGGCGTAGGAGGCGCCGATGAGGCGGGCCCGGACCAGCCCCTCCCTCTTGTTGGTGCGGATCAGCCGCACGCGATCCAGGTCGCTGATGTACTCCGCCAGCTGGTCCTTCAGGTAGCCTGGGGTACACACACACAGGCACGCACACACACACACACACACACACACACACACACACACAGTCATTTAGCTGACGCTTTTATCCAAAGCGACTTACAAGTTCTGTACGACAAGTCATCAGGAAGGGCACAACTCTATCAGCTGAGTAACAATGTTCATCAAAGTGTTGAGTGCTACAGTGTAGGTTAGTTTATTAGGACAAGTGCATGACAGTAAGGTTAGTTAGGGTTAGATATTTTTTGTCTTTTTTTAATTCAGATAATGGTTGAAGAAGTGCGTCTTTAGTCGACGGCAAAAGATTGGACGGGTTTCGGCTGTCCTAACTGGGGTGGGTAGGTAGTTCATTCCACCATTGTAGGGCAAGGACTGGGAAAAGGCAGGTTCTCCTTGATGACGCACACACACACGCACACGCAGGTGTAAAAACCTTGAGTTAATGTGGTTTAGTGATGCAGATAAGATTAAAATGGATTTTTTTTATTACAGGGTCTTCGCACTTGCATAATATTTAGAGAAAGCTTGGGATAAATGCACGAAAATAACATAATTGTGATGTATTTTGGCCTCTGATGGTGTGCACGGTGTAGCTTAGAAACCTTGGGAAGTGATTATTGTTATGTTCAATTGTTGTTTTTGGTGTTTTATAATCATGTAAGGGATGGGTCGTCTGACATGACACGAAAATAAAATGTCATTCATTCATTCATTCTTCATTCACACACACACACTAGGGGTGGACGGTATGGTCTAAAATTTATATCACGGTATAATTTGAAGCATAGACGGTAACGGTATATATCACGGTATCAGTGTTTCCGTTAGAATAATTTTTTTTGCCTGATAGGCAGGCTATATAAAGAATGACATCCTCAAGGCATGTAGATTTATAATATTTTAACTTAAAACTAGGCTACTTTTGCGTATAAAGTCATTATATTCCAAATAAAATAAGTCCCGAGTCGAGACTCCGTGCTGCTCCCATTGCAAACAGCGGGGCTGGATTTTGCTAGAAGCATATGTAGCTGCAGAGCCGCAGAGCCAGTGGCTCTTTCAGGTCGTTCAGCCGTTTGGTGGGGGGGGCGCTGTTGAGCGGGCCTGTGACCAGACCTGAAAGAACCACTGGCTCTGCAGCTGCATGCTATTTCGCAAATCCACTGCTGCAGCCGTCCTCCCGTCGTTATCATAACACTACACACATATCATAATGTTTACAGCAAACTGTAGTTGATCACCAGGTATGTTTTATTAACGTAGAATAATTCATATAAGAAAAACGATAGGGAAATCTCTTACCTTTCTCCACTGGTTAAAAATGCCAGGAACTGAAATTGAAACTTGCTGTGCGCCGCGGTGATATGTGTTTATTATGAAATGACAATTGCGTGTTGACACACCCAGTGCGCCCACTGCGCGAAGCCTCCTAAATAACTTTTTCCAGTTTGCACATATCTATTATCTATGACTAATTCGATCTATTTTTAGGGGCAAATGCGATTGAAATAGTCGCGCTGTGGTTACATGACGTCATTGCTATTTTAGAGCTGCCCTACCGGTTACACGGTATAGTCAAAATCCATACCGTAGAGCAAATTCATACCGTTTATACCGTATACCGTTTATACCGTCCACCCCTAACACACACATACGCACACGCCACACGCACACAGTCAAAGACATATCTGATCATCATCCTATCATCATATCCTGGAAGAATCCCTCCCACCCCCTCTACGATGAGCTAGTCAAGATGAGAAGCACGTTCAGTCACAGACTCATACACCCACCCACCCCCCCCATACTTGTGATTGTGTTATCTGCGAGACATCGCCACCTCACTGTCTGCAAACAGCTCCACTGTCTGTGTGTATACTCGAGTGGCCTCCAGCTCCAGCAAGGATTCTCCGGCGCTGCAGCTGGACCCTAAACGCTACATTCAGCATGCAAAATGATTCTCCTGAGCTACAGCTGGACCCTATTCAGCAGCCCTCACTCAGCGATGTAAGCCAGGGACTCGAATACGCATGTTGTTGTTGTAGGACATTGATGCCAGGAGCTATCTGTAGCTACTGCTGGATGGCGTTGGGACAACGCCTCAGTGAACTATTTAGTTTACTGCGACATTTCGTAGTGACTAGTGAGCTACCTAGCCAACGGAGGTATTATGCACTGGACTATTGCTGGAGGATTTGTTGATGTCTGGAGCTATCAGTAGCTAGCCGGCTGGATAACGTTACACAATGCCTCATGTATTAAACTAAGTGAATAGTTGACTGGGTCATTTTGTAACGGTAGCTAACGTTATCTCACGAAGGTCCCACACTGACTAGACTAACGTCACGGTGACTCGGAGGCAATAGCCTCTGTTTACATGCAGGCATACAGAAACAGGTGGGGAGGGGGTAGGAGCAGCAGCAGCAGTGCGCGGTGCGCTGCATGTCTGTGCTGAGACAGCGAGTGAGAACTCCGCTAAAGAATTGGATCATGATTTTCAGTTTTCACATGACTATTTGATTGGCCGCCACACGGCGGTCAGACCTCTCAGTGGGAGGCGCCAAACGTAAAAACTGAGCGCAAATGGCGGGTGGCGCTCTCTAGTTTCGGTCCCTGTACGCAAGGCGTCAAAAATCCTTGGCTGTGATCTTCCTTCTGTGGCCTTTCTATATGCCAAACACATCAGGCAGAAAGGGGAGAGGGTGATTGATGACCCCTCTGCTTACTACCTGTTTAACCCCCTTCCCTCTGGTAGAAGACTCAAAAGACTCAGGTGTAGGATATCCCGAGGTTTCTCAAGTTTCTTTAATAGTTGTCATACAGAAGTACAGAATACTTTTATACAAAATGCTTCTTACTGTTGCGCTCCAGAGACTGTGCAAGACAAGATAAGTATAAAATAAAATAACATAGTAAAATTAGAAGTAAAAAAAAGAGGTCACAGTGTTCAGTTTAGACATATGTACAATGTTCGATGCAGAATAGACGTAGTTACCATACAATATACAATACTGTGCAGTGTACTAATATACAATACTATATAGTGCAAGGCAGAAATGGAGAAATGGGACGAGGTGCAATTTAGGTACAATTCACAGTAGGTGTACGAGTTGTAGTGCAAATCCTTTATCAATAAATATAAAGTGTAAGTGTGTTTGTCCGTCACCTGAACTCAAGCCCTAATGCACAGACACTTTGTACTAGCCGACAGGCACTTTAAGTGGAGCACTGAGCTATTTTATGCACTGTAGCACTGTTGCATTTTTTTTTTTTTATTGTGAAATACTTCTACTTCAGGGATTGCATTGTATGTATTCTTGTATGTTTTTATTTTTATATTGTATGTTTTTTAAACTATGTTTTCCCCACTGTTTTATGATGAAATGAGCATTGCACCGAGACAAATCCCAATCAACCATGTGTTGAAATGGCAATAAAGTATCTATCTATATCACGCCATACATTCCTTATGCATTCTGCTCCTGTGTATACTGTATACTTACTTACTTACTCACTCATAGGATATATTTAGATTATAGCGTCTATTGTAACTATATTTATTGTAATGCAATATAACAGAGGGCATACAGACCGTCATCTGCACCTTGATTTACACTGCCTACTTGCTCATTATGCGCATACTGCATACTGATTATATTGTTTACACTGCCAATTTTTTTTTCTACTGTACTATAATTGTATGACCATGTCTTCTACCATCACCATGTACCTGTACCCCCCCCTCCCCCTCCCCAACGCTGCTATGATGCCTGAATTTTCCCAAGGGGATCAATAGAGGAATATCTCATCTTATCTGCAACATCTCAAGTCTATTTTCTACATGTACCTGTGATGATTAGGGATGTTATTATTCCTTTGCACCACTAGGTGTCAGTATGGTAGGTTCTGATAAGTAGAGCAGGAACAAGTAAGAACGACCATCTTGGATTACCTGCATCAATAACATGTAACCTGATCTGCTGGAGTAAAATAAATGTACTAGTGTTCATGATCAAGGACTCAACTCATCATTGAACCACCGAACAAAACAGTACCCAATGACAATCATCAGTTATTTGATTACAGTCGTCTGTCATTTGCCTACCAAGATGTCTCAGATCGAATACTATGAATCATCTAGTGTTAATCTTAGCGAGTTATTTTCGCAGCGATGTGACCATCAGGTAACTACCTTCATTTTATGACAGGGTCAGGCAGCCTGTATAACTTTTTAGGGCATAAGGAACTACTGTAGCCATTTGTATTCCTTCCAGATCTACGAGAGGCTTGGCAAGTCAAACCGTGTCAAACCCAGAGAAGGTGCAGCAGCGGATGAAATCCTGCCAGAACCTTCTCTCCCGTGTCTCCTCTACTCTGTCTCCCTCCCAGCCTCCCTACTGTCTCAATAAACAACTTTCTAGCCTGTGTCTCCTCTACTCTGTGTCCCTCCCAGCCTCCCTACTGTCTCAATAAACAACTTTCTCTCCTGTGTCTCCCCTACTGTCTCCCTCTCAGCCTTCCTACTGTCTCAATAAACAACCTTCTCTCCTGTGTCTCCCCTACTGTCTCACTCTCAGCCTCCCTACTGTCTCAATAAAGAACCTTCTCTCCTGTGTCTCCTCTACTCTTGTCTCCCTCTCAGCCTTCCTACTGTCTCAATAAAGAACCTTCTCTCCTGTGTCTCCTCTACTCTTGTCTCCCTCTCAGCCTTCCTACTGTCTCAATAAACAACCTTCTCTCCTGTGTCTCCTACTCTGTCTCAAGCCGTCCTGCTGTCTCAATAAAGAACCTTCTCTCCTGTGTCTCCTCTACTCTGTCTCAAGCCTTCCTACTGGCTCAATAAAGAACCTTCTCTCCTGTGTCTCCTCTACTCTGTCTCAAGCCTTCCTACTGTCTCAATAAAGAACCTTCTCTCCTGTGTCTCCTCTACTCTGTCTCAAGCCTTCCTACTGTCTCAATAAAGAACCTTCTCTCCTGTGTCTCTCCTACGCTGTCTCAAGCCTTCCTACTGTCTCAATAAAGAACCTTCTCTCCTGTGTCTCCCCTACTCTGTCTCCCTCCCAGCCATCCTACTGTCTCAATAAAGAACTGTCTCTCCTGTGTCTCCTCTACTCTGTCTCCCTCTCAGCCTTCCTACGGTCTCAATAAAGAACCTTCTCTCCTGTGTCTCCCCTACTCTGTCTCCCTCTCAGCCTTTCTACTGTCTCAATAAAGAACCGTCTTTCCTGTGTCTCCTCTACTCTGTCTCTCTCTCAGCCTTCCTACCGTCTCAATAAAGAACCTTCTCTCCTGTGTCTCCCCTACTCTGTCTCAAGCCTTCCTACTGTCTCAATAAAGAACCTTCTCTCCTGTGTCTCCTACTGTCTCCCTCTCAGCCTTCCTACTGTCTCAATAAAGAACCTTCTCTCCTGTGTCTCCTCTACTCTGTCTCCCTCTCAGCCTTCCTACCATCTCAATAAAGAACCTTCTCTCCTGTGTCTCCTCTACTCTGTCTCAAGCCTTCCTACTGTCTCAATAAACAACTTTCTAGCCTGTGTCTCCTCTACTCTGTCTCCCTCCCAGCCTCCCTGATGTCTCAAATAACCTTCTCTCCTGTGTCTCCTCTACTCTTGTCTCCCTCTCAGCCTTCCTACTGTCTCAATAAACAACCTTCTCTCCTGTGTCTCCTACTCTGTCTCAAGCCGTCCTGCTGTCTCAATAAAAAACCTTCTCTCCTGTGTCTCCTCTACTCTGTCTCAAGCCTTCCTACTGGCTCAATAAAGAACCTTCTCTCCTGTGTCTCCTCTACTCTGTCTCAAGCCTTCCTACTGTCTCAATAAAGAACCTTCTCTCATGTGTCTCCTCTACTCTGTCTCAAGCCTTCCTACTGTCTCAATAAAGAACAGTCTCTCCTGTGTCTCCTCTACTATGTCTCAGCCTTCCTACTGTCTCAATAAAGAACCTTCTCTCCTGTGTCTCCCCTACTCTGTCTCCCTCCCAGCCGTCCTACTGTCTCAATAAAGAACCGTCTCTCCTGTGTCTCCTCTACTCTGTCTCCCTCTCAGCCTTCCTACTGTCTCAATAAAGAACCTTCTCTCCTGTGTCTCCCTACTCTGTCTCCCTCTCAGCCTTCCTACAGTCTCAATAAAGAACCGTCTCTCCTGTGTCTCCTCTACTCTGTTTCTCTCTCAGCCTTCCTACTGTCTCAATAAAGAACCTTCTCTCCTGTGTCTCCCCTACTCTCTCTCAGCCTTCCTACTGTCTCAATAAATAACATTCTCTCATGTGTCTCCTACTGTCTCCCTCTCAGCCTTCCTACTGTCTCAATAAAGAACCTTCTCTCCTGTGTCTCCTCTACTCTGTCTCCCTCTCAGCCTTCCTACTGTCTCAATAAAGAACATTCTCTCCTGTGTCTCCTCTACTGTCTCCCTCTCAGCCTTCCTACTGTCTCAATAAAGAACCTTCTCTCCTGTGTCTCCTCTACTGTCTCCCTCTCAGCCTTCCTACTGTCTCAATAAAGAACCTTCTCTCCTGTGTCTCCCCTACTGTCTCCCTCTCAGCCTTCCTACTGTGTCAATAAAGAACCTTCTCTCCTGTGTCTCCCCTACTGTCTCCCTCTCAGCCTTCCTACTGTGTCAATAAAGAACCTTCTCTCCTGTGTCTCCCCTACTGTCTCCCTCTCAGCCTTCCTACTGTCTCAATAAAGAACCTTCTCTCCTGTGTCTCCCCTACTGTCTCCCTCTCAGCCTTCCTACTGTCTCAATAAAGAACATTCTCTCCTGTGCCTCCCCTACTCTGTCTCAGCCTTCCTACTCTCTCCAATAAAGACAAAACACTAAGCGGGACTGGACTACTCACTATCCCTAAAGGGGGGGGAGAGAGAGAGAGAGAGAGAGAGAGAGAGAGAGAGAGAGAGAGAGAGACAGAGACAGAGACAGAGACAGAGAGAGAGAGAGAGAGAGAGAGAGACAGAGACAGAGACCGATAGAAAGAACCCCTTTTAGAAAACAATATGGAAAAAAATCTGGTGGAAGAAATTAGCCCATTAGCGCCTCCTCTCCCCACTCCTCCCTCCCGTCATTCTGCCCCCGTCAGTCTGTAGCTAAACAGGTCTGGTTGCGAGTGACAGGTCAGACGTTATGCCCGCTTTAGGCTGGTTAGAGGAGAGGAAATTGTGTAATTTGGAGGTCAGCAGCACACACTGAGATCACCATGATGGTGTCATGTCTCAGAAAGACACAGGCGAGGTACTGCTGGTCCACCCCCCCCCCCCAACCATCTCAACCTCACAGACACAGAGACACTCACTTTTCACCAACAGATTTGTGTTTTTTTTTTTTTTTTACTGTGTTCCTCAAACTATTATGGACAAATCTAGCAAGACAAGCAATTAGTAGACACTACTAAAACAGTGCTTCCCAAGTTCTTAGACTATTAACACTTTGTGCGCCAACGAGTATACTCGTTATTGCCCGCCATGCGTTGTGTGCCAACAACAAATAAACTTTTGTTTATTATAAATAATATAAAAAAATAAAAAAATATATAAATTTTTTCGCCATGGCATCCATAATTCATCCAGCCTCCCTCCGGGACACAGCTGGACCCTGTTCTGATATTGCAACGTCTCAATACCGCCGCCTGGTGGATTTCGGGTGAGTTACACTCCACGCCAAACCGGAAGTGGCGCTCGGTGCATCAGGGAAATTCCTCCGCCAGAGATATATTGTAACGTGGGTCTAGATACACAATCGAGTGCATTGGGATCGCTTTCGAAATGCAATAATCAATATGATTTCGGCGTTTATTGAGTCATACAAACGGGAAATGGATCTAGCAGATCGATGTCAAATAATTGGAATATTTTTCCTCCAGTCTCATCTGCAAACGGTAAGAGGAATCTAATGTTATTTTCAGCCCGATTGTTTATTTATTTCACTGCAATCCATCTGATCAACATATCAACCCATACTAAAAAAAGACGCTACCGACGATCAAGGAATTATAAACGACCCCCCCCCCCTTTCCTTCACGCATGATGAAGCATAATGTATACCGATCATATACATTTGAATTTTTTAATATAGCGTGTGTTACGGACGGTGTCCTTATGTATATATATAGAGGGAGTAATGTATAATAATCTGTTGTATATATAGGCATGTGTTGTTTGTTGTGTTCTTTTGTCGCCCTCTTGTGTCTACATATCCCCATTATCAGGTGTCTCAGTTCCAGCAACAGCAGCAGCTGAGGCTCGTCAGGCAATCAAGCTCCACACTCCTTCATATACCCCATTGTGTGCAGTGTTAGGGAGCTCCCTGGTTCGTTTGGTTGTGGTAACTATTCTGTGTCTTTGTGGGAGAGCAGGTATTTTGTAGAGCTGGTGAAGGCTCTGGCACTTTGTGCTGTTAGTTGGTAGGAAATAGCTTTAGTATAGTTCTTTATTGTAAAGCTGTATCTTTAGTGTTGTGTGTTCTGTAGAGCTGTGGCCTTTTAGGCATTTCGGTTGGTGTAGAGCTGGTACCTAAAGCTCTGGTTAGTTGTGCTATATTGTTTAGTGGAATCCTTGTATCTTTTGATGTTTGTAGCACATTTCTGTTTATCCCATAACCTGTTTGTGTATTTGTTTGTTCACTTATCACCCAGCCAATGGTGATTATTTTTCCTGTATATTAATCTTTTGTTTCGCACACAAGGACAATTGAGGACAGGAAGATACCCTGGGGTCTACATTTTGCATCACATAGGTGACCTGATGTTAAAGACACCAGCCTTAGAGTGAGCACCGCCACCTGTACTTTTGGGCGCCTGTAAGGGGGGGTGGGTTTTCATTTCCTTTTGATATTTCATTTGGTGCCACTGGTAGGTCCTCCTTGCTCTCTGTGTTGCTGAGTTTTGTGTAAATAAATACAATTATTTGGCAAATTGTTTCATGGGTTTGTGTCACTGCACCCTCACCTACCCTGTCTGTGGCCTTGTGTTGCGTCTCCCTACTGGGGTACGTAACAGCGTGTATAGGAAAGAAACGCCAATCGATAATCTCGCGTTTTAGGAATTACTGCAGAAAACCTTAAAAATATACTTATATTCACGACGGTATTAACACGACAATGTATGAAATATAACGTTCCCACATCCGGAACGATAGATACCGGATGTTGAATGGGCCATAGTAATGTCGATATAGCTATAATATTTAAAAAGTTATAGCCCTGCAAAGAAGGTAAACATCTCCATAGGGTTACAGCGCTGGCAGACAGGGCCCAAAGATGGGTACAATGCATGGCGGCCAATGTGTTAAAGAGTGTATTTAAAATAGTTTTCTCTCAGTTTAACTTGTGGTACGGTATGACTACTGCGATTAGCGCAATGTTTAAAGGCGCTAAAGATAACATTCAGCCACTAGATGTCGCACTAGAGCACCAACATGTCACTTATCCAATCAGGTGGGGAAATGGGGGAAAGAAAGTAGGGAAGGGATATACTGTACATGTCTGTAACATGTAAACAACAACATTCATGTATGGACCCGTCAAAATGTTTAAATTTAAAATGATACATTTGGGGGGGGAGCAATACTTGTATTCAGCACCTTTCTAAACGCTCTTTGGATGTATTATTATTAGGGATGTCATTTTATCGCGTTAATTAGATTAATTAATTATACAGCAAATTATCGCGTTATGAAAATGAACTAAAAATGTATTACAAAAAAAATAGTTTTTATCTCATTCATTCCATAAGCACGTAGAATACACATTTACAGACTTTTTTTTATATATGGTCCATTTGCATGTTCTTGGTATCTGATTCTAGGGACATCTATGGATCTCAGGGAATGTATTCCCAGTGTCAGAAATACTGTGTCTGTTACTAGGCTTGAGTAAATTGTAATTAACCAAATGAGAATATCAATAAAACAATTTTTATCTTTGACTGTGAATAACACCATGCTCAAATTGACCAGACCTGAAAAATCTAAGCAAATGACTAAATGGAAGATGATTAAACAGAAGGTTTTGTAGATACAGTACTGAATTCTGCCATCCGGACACATGCCATTTGAAATATGATTATAAAATATAGAATATCAGGCCTAAAATGGTTATGCGATTAAAATGTGATTAATTAGATTAATTAATTACAAATCCTGTAATTAATTTGATAAAAAAATGTAATCGCCTGACAGCACTAATTATTACATGTTTTTTTGTACTGCATCTACACAAAAACCTGTAAATCATCAGCCCTTTATTCATTTGCTTAGATATTTTGTACACGTGATCTCAAAAAGGTGCTTTTACTTTTTACCAGAGTACTCAGACACAGTACTTCTACTTTTACTTAAGTAAAGGAACTGTGTACTTCTTCCACCGCTGAGCAGCGCACAGAGAGGAACAGTAATAAAGAGCCGTGGGCATGATTAGAGCTGTAGATCAGGGATCGGCAATAGGCGGCCCGCGGGCCGACATTGGCCCGCCAGCAATAATTTCTGGCCCGTCAGATTATTTTGAGAATATGATATTTATTTTACGCGCAGGAAATATTCACTCGGGACGCCAGGGTGTCTTTTATTGTGAAGCTGTATCTATCTACCGGTAGTCATCAATAGCACTATAGCCAATTGAAATGCTAGAAATGGTCACGTGGACTGGGAGAACCAATGGAATAGTCCCTAACGAACTTTCACTTCCGCGTTCGAGATGGAGCGAGTAACAAAATGTGTTAAAAAACAAAACAAACATCTTTGGACAGGGAAACGCAACAGGGAAATATAACGCTTCTTTTAATAAACAGGAGCCATACTTAAAATACGGGTTTATTGCAACAGGTCGGTGATTCTTGCGTGCCGAGCCGACGTCCTCTCTGCATAATATGTGGCGACAACAGGAAATGGTTGTTATTACAACTGTGTTCAAGTTGGCAGATAAAGTAGCTGCATTCAACGCCAATCTGGAATTGGAGGGCGGCGAGTGGATATGTGACATGTTTCAAACATTAGCAGGGATTTTGGAGGACTGAACAACAAACAAGGTATGGTGAGTCGTGTTTTCATGCATTCTGTCTTCTGATCTGTTCATCACCCGCCGCGGTGATCTGCAACAGCTGATCTGCTGTTCATGAATGAATGAATGAAAACTTTATTTAACAGATTGCAGAATGGGTACAATACAGTACGGCGCAATACACACAATTGTTAAGCTGATCTGCAACAGCTGAGAGCTGTTCATGAATGAATGGATGAGTGAGAACTTTGTTTGGCGGATTGCAGAGTGGGTGCAGTGCAGTGCGGCGCAGTGCACACGGTTGTTGGGGGGATGCAGACCAGAGAAAAACCTTTGTCTTTTTTCAATATCAGTATATTAAATTAGCCATTGTTTTTGATCCTGGCCCGCCAAGCAACGGCTTGGGGAAAATCTGGCCCGCGGCAAAATCTAATTGCCGACCCCTGCTGTAGATCTTCACTGGCCTCACGACTAGATTAGATTCAGCCGTCCACGACTAGATTAGATTCAGCCGTCCACGATTCGATTAGATTCAGCCGTCCACGATTCGATTAGATTCAGCCGTCCACGATTCGATTAGATTCTATGATGCATCTCAATAATATATTACATCCCCAATTTTATAATCTATATTACTGCATATGGCTACTTTTTCATCAATTAATACTAGCAGTCAGATAAATTTACTTTTATTTAGAAAGTTCTTAAATCAGAATGTCAAAATAAATGTGTTGCATGATACACAGATACACAGATACTACAAAGGTATCTCGATACCCAGCTGTTAAAAAACAGTTCAATACTCCATTTTATTAGTATCGAATCGATACTTTTAGAATACCCTGATGCTGTATTTTCTATGAGCCGAGTGGATGCATGACCGGAGCACTGGCTTTGCGTAGTGGGCGTGTCAACAGTGTCAGCGGAACACAGACCAACGAATAGGAATAGTCACAGATATCGCAGAATGTCTTATTTCATAATACAAAAGATTCCTGAATGGACGTTTGGATTAAACCTAGTTATATGCCGTGATGATGAACAGTCTTTCCCAGGGGAACACAAGTTACTCAACGTTACACAGGTCTTAGAACCGAGAAATGTCCACACCCCTAGACATGATGCGAGACTAGACATTATTATTATTATTATTATTATTATTATTATATATTTTTTTTAATTATCTTTTTCCCCCCTCCCTTTTTCCGATTTTTCTCCCATCCCACTGTTAGTCGTTATGCCAATTCCCAACCCCCTTCCTGGTTGTTGCGCACTCCCCCCTACTGTTGGTCCGGGAGGCCTGGAGACTGTCACATGCTTTCCTCCGACGCATGTGCAGCCAGCCGGCAGCCAGCCTGGCCGCGCAGATTCTCACCGGGAGAGTGTAACGTGTGGCAGGTCACACTACCTCCCTCCAGATCCTACCCTCGCTGTGCAGGCGCCCCGACCGAACTGTAGGGGTCGCTGTCCACAACGCCCAGGACCCACCCATCAGCTTTCCCACCCCTAACACTGCCAATTGTGTTAGTATGAACGACCAGCCAAGCTGATAGCAACGGCGAGAGCTGGATTCGAACCCAGCGTCTCCAGCGTTGATGGCGAGCGCCTTGCCCACTACACCACCTAGCCGCCCGAGACTAGACATTATTAATGTCTTACTGTATCCGTCTGGGACACCAGTCGGCAGGAGGCCCCCGCCAGGGCCACCAGGAATAAACCCATGTACTGCACGAGGGGGGAGAAGGGCTAAGTGTACACTAGAATAAGTGTGCACTAGAACTGTAGCAATTAAAATAGATGGCGTGCATACTGCGTCTCTGGAGGTCTGCTGCCGAGACACTTACTCCCTTTTGTGTGTCTTTCTCTCTCTCTCTCTCTCTCTCTCTCGCATACTCACTCTCGCTCTCTCTCTCGCTTTCACACACTCACTCTCTCTCTCGCTTTCACACACACACTCGCTCTCTCTCTCTCTCTCGCTTTCACACACACACTCGCTCTCTCTCTCTCTCTCTCTCGCTTTCACACACACACAAAATAACAGAGGAGCTGACAAGATAATTGCAAGGTGGCGCAGAGAGAGAACACAGAGCCAGTCAACAGCATGTGCAGTGATATCGTAAAACATGAAGAAAGCTATAGGCTAAGTGATTTTCTAGCATAGAGGAGAACTTGTTATTTTAAGATTGCCTTTCTTTAAAAAAAAGAAAGGGGGCGGTATTCCATTACCATTTCAATATACCTTTTACTGTTCTGCTTCTCTGTCTCTCTCTTTACATCTCAAATCAAATCAAATCAAATTTATTTATAAGGCCCGACAACACACGTTAATGTCCCCATGGGCCGTACAGGTCTTCTTTAAACAAGTCAAGAAGAAAACATAACAATAAGTCAAGAACAGAACAAGGACACCATAAGGTCCAACAAATTTAAAATAAATGCAAATAAATGAAAGAATGCAAGCACTCCAGGGCGGCTACGTGGCGTAGTGGGCAAAACGCTCGCCACGAATGACGGAGACGCTGGGCTTGCCTGTTCGAGCCCAGCGCTCCACATTGCTTTCAGTTTAGCTGGTCGTTCATACTAATACACATTGGCCGTATTAGGGGGGTGGGAAACTGATGGGTGGGGATCGGGCGTTGTGGACAGCGACTCCTACAGGTCGGTTGGTGCGCTTGCGCAGTAGAATCAGGAAGTGTCGGGGGCAGCGTGAGCCTCCCACGCGTTACTCCTCACCACTGAAAGATCGAGCTGCGCAGGTGAAAAGATGCGACTGCTGTTACCTCAAGTACCGGAGGGGACTTGTGCTATGTATGACTTAGTCCACATTGCAGCCGGCTTGTGGGAGGCAAGAAACAGCGTTCGTGACAGGGGAGGGTTGAATTGGATGATACGAAATTGGGATGGGAGAAAATATAGAAAATGGAAGAAAAAGTGGATAAAAAAAAAAGAATGCAAGCACTCCCAGACATACCCCACGCGAAGGTAAGGAAAAACTCACTAAAACCTAACAATAGGGAAAAATGCTCCACAGGCAGTGTGGAGGAGAGAAACCTTAGAAGGGCCATTCAAGGGGGGATCTCCCTTCTTAGATGTCGGTGATAGTAGTGTTGCAGACGGACAGTTGGTAAGCATGCACTCAAGTGTGTAGTGAAACACAGATGAGTGCAGGCAATAGCAACTGAACATTTTGAAAGATTAAAGATAGAGCTGATAGCGATAGCAGCTCCTCTCTGAAGCGTCTCTGTCTTTACATCTCCTCTCTGAAGCTTCTCTGTCTGTCTGTTTACATCTGCTCTCTGAAGCTTCTGTCCGTCTGTCTGTCTTTACATCTCCTCTCTGAAGCTTCTCTGTCTGTCTGTTTACATCTGCTCTCTGAAGCTTCTGTCTGTTTACATCTCCTCTCTGAAGCTTCCGTCTGTCTTTACATCTCCTCTCTGAAGCTTCTGTGTCTGTCTTTACATCTCCTCTCTGAAGCTTCTCTCTGTCTTTACATCTCCTCTCTGAAGCTTCTGTCCGTCTGTCTGTCTTTACATCTCCTCTCTGAAGTTTCTGTCTGTGTTTACATCTGCTCTCTGAAGCTTCTGTCTGTCTTTACATCTCCTCTCTGAAGCTTCTGTGTCTGTCTTTACATCTGCTCTCTGAAGCTTCTGTCTGTCTTTACATCTGCTCTCTGAAGCTTCTGTCTGTCTTTACATCTCCTCTCTGAAGCTTCTCTGTCTGTTTTTACATCTCCTCTCTGAAGCTTCTGTCTGTCTGTCTTTACATCTGCTCTCTGAAGCTTCTGTCTCTGTCTTTACATCTCCTCTCTGAAGCTTCTGTCTGTCTGTCTTTACATCTCCTCTCTGAAGCTTCTGTCTCTGTCTTTACATCTGCTCTCTGAAGCTTCTGTCTGTCTGTCTTTACATCTCCTCTCTGAAGCTTCTGTCTGTCTGTCTTTACATCTCCTCTCTGAAGCTTCTGTCTGTCTTTACATCTCCTCTCTGAAGCTTCTCTGTCCGTCTTTACATCTCCTCTCTGAAGCTTCTCTGTCCGTCTTTACATCTCCTCTCTGAAGCTTCTGTCTGTCTGTCTTTACATCTCCTCTCTGAAGCTTCTGTCTGTCTGTCTTTACATCTCCTCTCTGAAGCTTCTGTCTGTCTGTCTTTACATCTCCTCTCTGAAGCTTCTGTCTGTCTGTCTTTACATCTCCTCTCTGAAGCTTCTGTCTGTCTGTCTTTACATCTCCTCTCTGAAGCTTCTGTCTCTGTCTTTACATCTCCTCTCTGAAGCTTCTGTCTGTCTGTCTTTACATCTCCTCTCTGAAGCTTCTGTCTCTGTCTTTACATCTCCTCTCTGAAGCTTCTGTCTCTGTCTTTACATCTCCTCTCTGAAGCTTCTGTCTCTGTCTTTACATCTCCTCTCTGAAGCTTCTGTCTCTGTCTTTACATCTCCTCTCTGAAGCTTCTGTCTCTGTCTTTACATCTCCTCTCTGAAGCTTCTCTGTCTGTCTTTACATCTCTCTGAATTGTCTCCGTCTCTGTCTTTACATCTCCTCTCTGAAGCTTCTGTCTGTCTTTACATCTCCTCTCTGAAGCTTCTGTGTCTGTCTTTACATCTCCTCTCTGAAGCTTCTCTCTGTCTTTACATCTCCTCTCTGAAGCTTCTGTCTGTCTTTACATCTCCTCTCTGAAGCTTCTGTCTGTCTTTACATCTCCTCTCTGAAGCTTCTCTGTCTGTCTGTCTTTACATCTCCTCTCTGAAGCTTCTCTGTCTTTACATCTCCTCTCTGAAGCTTCCGTCTGTCTTTACATCTACTCTCTGAAGCTTCTCTCTGTCTTTACATCTCTCTGAAGCTTCTGTGTCTGTCTTTACATCTCCTCTCTGAAGCTTCTCTCTGTCTTTACATCTCCTCTCTGAAGCTTCTGTCTGTCTTTAAATCTCCTCTCTGAAGCTTCCGTCTCTGTCTTTACATATCCTCTCTGAAGCTTTTGTGTCTGTCTCTTTACATGTGGAGTTCTCGCTCCTGATTGGATAAAGTGGGAACGGGATTCCAGAAGACAGGTTTTGTGTTTTACTGCAGAGCAGGAGGGACTGGAAGACCCACGTTGCCGTCAGACACTCTGTACCAGTGACGGCTGTTGGAATGCAGAGCTATTATTTTAAAACGTAGACCACCTACAGCACATACAGCACCTTTAAGGGAATGTGGCTCCCCTCGCTTTTCCAGTCCTTGTATCTCGTCTCTGGACGGCCAAACGCACACATCTCTAAAGACGGTATCTATGTTCTAAATACAGCATAGACGGTGTTCCATTTAACTTCGTCTGTCGACCATCAGTATCCAGTTACAGCTGGGAGGGCGTCGGTACATCAGCTGATTTAGAGGAACGGGTCAAGACTGTCCATTTTCAGGCGGCTGGGTGGCGCAGCGGACATTGTGCTCGTCACCAACGCAAGAGACACCGGGTTCAAATCCGGATGTCGGCGTTGCCTCCGGCTTGGGCCGGCCGTCATACTAACTCAATTGGCAGAGTTAGCGGGTGGGAAGTCGAAGGGTGGTAGTCTGGTCGTTGTGAACAGCGACTCCTACAGGTCGGTTGGGGCGCCTGCACAGCAAAGTCAGGAAAATGGCGGGGGCAGTGTGAGCCTCCTACACGTTACCCCTCGCCAAATGAGAGTCCGCGCTGGCAGGTGAAAAGATGCAACAGGCTGCCTCCACATGTATCGGAGGCGACATGTGATGCAAGGCTTCTATCCTCCCTACAACCGGCCAGTGGGGGGCATATGCAAGCAACGATCAGGACAGGGGAGGGAGAATTGGCACAAGAGGTAAATTGGGATGGGGAGAAAAATCACATAAAAAGGAGGAGAAAAAGTAGATAAAAAAAAAAAGACTGTCCATTTTCTTTCTTTTTGGCAAGATCGCAGATGGTTTTATTGTCGTGAATAGGGGGCCGGGCCCCTTTAACCCTTTCACTGGCTACATGAGTATAGCTCCGGACTCATGATCGGAAGATCACCGGTTCGAGCCCCGGTCAAGGCCGTTGTCGGAAAGTGGTGTCACTAGTGTTAGCTGCCTGCGAGCTAACTAGCATTAGCCGCGAGCTAACCGTGGAGTCACTTCGCTGTGTTCCATTAGTTCCATTAGTGGGGAAGGGGGGGTATATTGACGAGGCTTGACAACAGAGGTTCAAAGATAACTTCACATTTATTGGCTGTTGGTTTATAGTATATCATCAGGGCTTCTCCTTCCAACGCAGTGTTACTGTTGACTATTTACTTCCTTGTGTGACGTCACTTCAAATAGAACTAGAACTGGAGAGCCTGGACTGGTCTGGTCAGAAGAGCTCAGTGGTACACTGACTACAGTAGTTGAAGAAACATGGCTTGGTTTCAAAACCAAATTCTCAACAATACTAAACGACATGGCCCCCCTAAGAACCACCAGAGTTAAAAATCGTGCTGATCCGTGGATGCACTCCGAAATATTGACCACTATGAAAACCAGAGACAAAAAAATGCTCTGAGTTTCGTAAAAGTCAGTCAAAGCTTACCAAAAGCTCGAGCAGTGAACTCCAAGCCCACGTGACTGAACTCAAACTGCAAAAAAACAGACTAAGAAATGACGTAAAAGCCACATGAAAGAGCTTGCGGTCAATGAATATCAAAAAAAGGAAGAAAAACAATTCAAAACGAAATAAAAAGTGACAATTCAAGGATACAAGAGAAGGAAGGATGAACACGAGAAAAGCGACCCCAGAAGAAGTACAAGCAATGACGCAGGAGGTAATTCAGGCTAGCATGACGCAGTGGGCAGCGGAGCTACAGGCTAGCATACGGATTAAAATACAAGCTAGCATACAGATTAACATACAAGCTAACACGCAGAACATTCGGAGCGACATCGCCAGACTCAGGGAAGAATTAAAGAAGGGTCGGGACGAGCTCAGAGAAGAAATGACCCCTGACAAAGAAAATGTGACAAAGGGACAGATACAACACGAGGAGATGACGCAGCAAGTAATACAAGCTAGCATGGCGGTGGACCGCAGCGAGGCCTGGCTGGAGACGGAGCTACGAGCTAACATGGAAGTTGACACGATGAATGTGCAAGTTAGCATTCGGATCGGGCTGGGAGCGGTGCGGAATGCTAACGATGCTAACATGCAAACCAACGCGCAGACTGGACTCGATGCAAGGCGGAGTGTTCAGAGGAGCATGGAGGCTAATTCAATAATATCGCACGGGCGATACCAGTGCATACATTAAAAAAAAAATTTAATTAAATTATATAAATTATACTTTTTTTTTATACAGCTACTGTTTTATATATACTGTTTTTTAGTAATAACTAGAAAGTAATGGTATTTATTCAACAACAGGTGATTAATTATGATACTAATACAAATCTATACACTGAGTATGGGGCTGCAGCACTGCAGATATACCCTACTCCAACGATCCACACGGACATTACACGGTGTTGCACTCGTTACCAAGTGGCTCTGCAGATATACCCTACTCCGTCTACAAGGCTCCGTTGGAGAGGATCTGTTGTGATTTTTGCACAATAAATATTCAACATTCTCTTTTGAGACTCCGCCTCAGACTCTTATCATTTGGCACTAAAAGCTAAACATTGTCACCGATATGGCTGTCCGCAACATGTCATTAATTGTGTACGCGAGGTGGTTCAGTGACGACGCTAACGTGAGCTAGGTTAGCTAGCATGGAGCTACCGGCAGATGGAAAGACTAACTTTACTGGTGAAAATGTCATTTACGTTGGAATACTCCTTTGCCAACTTGCTGTACTTTGCTTGCAGGTCTGCAGCCATTATTGCTGGATTATGAATAGTCCCAACTTTAGCCAAGGTAACGTTAAGCTAAAACTAGCTCTTCAGCTAATGCTAACACCAGCAAGCGAACCCATCAGAGCTCCCCGTCACAGTGCTCTGTTGGGAGGATGGCATTTAAGAAAGTATCTGCTGTTAAAATGACAAACAGCATTGACACTTTAATTCACGGTCGGTTAAACACACGTTTGTTTTATAATGCTCACAGCAGACCGCAGTGTTGTTGATAAATTACGTGGGGCCGGGGGGATTTAAGTTCCGCAAAAAAAGGTTCCGCACCGTTGCAATCGTACGGTGCACAGCCCATACTGTACCGGAGGACCACATTGACGCGGTACAGTACGTATCCGCGTACCGTTACACACCCCTATGTGATAGTGAATGGAGGTTATGATTCGAGACACACTGGAGATAACACACAGACTACTGGGAATACAGACAAGGTAAACACATTAGTTGGGGAAATTGGGACTTGATTCGGGACATATAATATAAATAACACGTACTAGACTGAACTGTAGACACTAACACACATGGCGCACAACTAAGACGACGGGGAACATGGGGAAAATATTCGGAGACCTGACCGGGAGGCGTGAATATTAAAGGCAACCAACTTGTGTTCGGCTTTTCTCTGATTGGCCGCGCCCCCCCGCCCCCACGCGCAGGCAAGCGCAGTCGTCCCACGTCCCAAATGAAATCCAAGGAGCGCAAGCGAGCGGCAGCGCGGGCAACCAACTTGTGTACCATGGGCTGCTGTTCCAACGCACTTGTGTTGGGCTGCTGTTTCACTCGTGTATAAACAAAGCCCATACAGTTATGAAATGCGCTGAACTAGAAAGTGTAACGTTATTATGTTTCGCGTTTTTAACAACCAACTACCAGATTCACTCGTGTATAAACAAAGCCCATACAGTTATGAAATGCGCTGAACTAGAAAGCTTAACGTTATTATGTTTCGCGTTCCATTGATTAACGCCATTACCTGCTGTGCTGTAGGAAGCAGAGGTACAGTAAGTTACAGTAGGTGTAGGTTACATGTTTAATCAAAGCCCATACAATTTTTTAGATGAATGATTGTGGATATAATATAGAAAACACATCATTATGATATTGTCAGAGGGAGAGGCATGACTTCGCGACTGTACATCAGTGTGGAACTGTAACGTTATATGTTATTTCGCCCGTGGAGGCTGCTGAGCCTGAAGCGCCAGCGGGGCGACGCGGTGGTTTATCCCCGGCTTTCGTGCGCCGCCGCCGGCTTGATACAGCTTCAGCAGCAGCAGCGGCGGTGCTCAGCGGCGGTGCTCTGTTGTAGGAAGCCCTTCAATGACAGCGGCGCGCTCTCATATTTTGCGAATGCATAAACTATATCTTAAATTATGGCTAAGTGTCTAATATGGCTGTCGCTTATCAATGACTTCGCGACAGCCATATTAGACACATCGCCATAATTTAAGATATAGTTTATGCATTCGCAAATATGAGAGCTCTGTCATTGAAGTGGGTGGTGGCAGCATTACTAACAGTAGCGATTTTTATTGTTTTGTCATGACCAAACATAATCCCAACATAGATAGGAGGTGTACTGTATGTCAAATGTCGGTCATGTGGTGGAAGAGTTTAGTACAGTCACACAACAGAACACCGCTGGTTCGACCAGCGCTCCTGCCGCGTCTCTCTTTTGCCGCAAGGGCGTGTGCTAGTGGATTGATTGATTGGCCAATCAGAGAAACGCTGAACGAAAAGCTGAACACAAGTTGGTTGCCTTTAATATTCACGCGACCGGGAGCTCTGGAACTGTACCGTCATATGAAAGATAAGAATTCAAAGAAAATGTTGGACAATAATAGGGACATTGGAGAATCCCCATTGGGGAATCTCCGTTGTTATAGGAGGGGCCCTCTCCAGGAGAGCCTTACCCCTCCAACCCGCCAACTGGGGTTAAACGGGGTTAAAATAATTACCTGGGAAGTGCCAATTGTCTTAAGTCTTCTTTTAAAAAAAAAATCTGAGTTATGTTAGAATAGCAGTTGCTTTAAATGTGCACATGGACAAATGTGAAGGACAAGAATTCAAAAGGATAGGGGGGGGGGGGTCCCCCATCCTCTCCTCTACTGGACCTGGCCCAATTGATTCAAGGGACCCATGACGCTGGGGGCCCGGCTCAGCACGCATCGGCCTGGGATATGGGGGACTCATATGGGCTTAACTCAGGGGGGGGATGTCGGGGGAGGGGGACCATCATTGCCGCGGTTTGGCCCGGGAGGGGGGGGTCCTGGATGTTGTGGGGCCGTCGGGCGCGGGGTGGGGTGCTTGGTGACATGGGCGGTAGCGGACTTGGCTCGGTGGGGGGGGGGGGGGGGGGGGGGGGAGTACCACCCCTCGCCCCTCTACTGGGCCTGGCCCAATCAAATTCAAGGTACCCGTGTCGCTGAGTGCTCGGCCCCGCGTGGGATGGCCCTGGGATGTGGGGGAGCCCTGTTTCTGGGGGTGGATGGCGGGAAGGGGGGGGGTCCCTCTCATGGGGGTCTGGGAGGCTGAGAGCGGCCGAATTCAAGGGGCCCATGTTGATGTACTGTTGTGTTGTTGATGTCATTGTAGGTATTGTGTAAGTGTTTGTTTGTCTATAAATGTTAATAAAAACTTAAGTTTAAAAAATTAAGAAATTACGTAAACTCCATGATTAAAAACTGCAAAAAAGAATTTCATCAATGACAAAACGGAGGAAAACTGGGCGGTCAGGTGGCGTAGTGGAGATTGCGTTCGTCACCAACACCGGAGACGCTGGATTCACCTGTTCGAATCCAGCTCACAGCTCCGGCGTTGTCACCAGCTTGGCTGGCCGTTCACACTAATACAATTGGCTGTATTAGAGGGTGGAAAAGCTGGCGGGGTGGGTCTGGGTTAGGGCTGGGCGATATGGAAAAAAATCATATCGCGATAACGATATGATAATGTTATCATATTTCTCGATATCGATAATTATCGAATTGTTATACGTATTAAACTTTTTTTTTTTTTTTTTTTTTTTTTTAACAACAGTTGTATGTTTATTTTGCAGCAATTCTTTGTCATTGCCGCCATCTTTAGTGTTACATCCCCTCACACTCCAGTTCTCAGGCTGCAGCTGGTTTAAAAGCTAAAGTAAACCGGCTTCTCTGCTGGCTGTGGCTCCAGGGGAGTTGAACAGTTCTGGCTCTGCTAGTTTATTTTCGATCTTTTGGCGCTTTTTTGGTGGACAAACCACTGCACATGTGCACCGTGACTCGTGACTGGAGTCTAGTTCTGCTAGCACACATAGCCTACTGTGTACAGACTGTTTCAAACTGTATTTTAAATTAGAAAGCAAACAAAATAAATGGACAAGAGAAAAATAAATCTCAATTTGGTCAGTATTGTCATTTGGACAAGCAAAGCCATTACTTTAAGTTGCAGGCAAGAAAGACAAGTCTGTCCACTGTCTACAGTTTTAAAACTGCCCTGTTGCAGGTAAAAAAATATATATATATATATATATATATATAAAAAATAGCTTTCGATTTTTTTTTAAATTTCGATATCGATTATTAAAATATATCGCGATATTTATCGTTATCGTTATATCGCCCAGCCCTAGTCTGGGTCGTTGTAAACAGCGACTCCTACAGTTCGGTCGGGGCGCCTGCTCAGCGTGGATAGGATCTAAGGGGGGTAGTGTGATCCTTCCACACGTTATACGCTCTCAGTGAGAGTCCGCGCTGCCAGGCGAAAAGAAGCGGTTGATTGGCTAGACGTGTGTCGGAGGAAGCACGTGATAGCCTCCACTCTCCCAGACCGACTGTGGGGGGTAAGTGCGCAGCGACCAGGAAGGGGATTGGGAATTGGCATAACGACTAACATTGGGATGGGAGAAAATCGGAGGAAAAAGGAGGGGGAAAAAGATAAAAAAAAAAGAAGAAAAAAAAAACGGAGGAAAACTCAAATAAACCCAGTGAACGTTGGAAATTACTCAATAATCAACTAGGCTGCAGTAAAAAAAACTTAAAACCAGATTTTCAAACGTAACATAAAGACGGGATCACAGACAAGCTGGATGTGGCCAATTACTTAAACATTTTCTTCACAAACATAGCCACAACACTGGTAAATAAACTACCCTCCCACTCAGGGCATTTTGGGGTAGAACACATCATAGCCTACTACAATAACCTAGGGGTCCGCAAAGACGATTTCAAACTAGAAATGGTAACAACAGCTGAGGTACTCAAAAAACTGAGCGCCCTCCAACCTAACAAGGCCACTGGCCATGACAATATCCCCTCCAAATTCCTCAGAGACTCAGCAGCCGCCATAACCCCAGTCATCACACACATAATAAACCTCTCCATAAAACAGGGACACGTACCCAAATACTTCAAAATTGCGAGAGTGACCCCCCCCTGCACAAAAAGGGGAGCAAATTAGACCCAGGCAACTACCGCCCTGTTTCTATTCTTACCTCCATCTCGAAAGTCATGGAAAAAATTGTATACAAACAGGTCAAAAAGTACATTGCGGGAAAAAAATCGAATCTACGAATTCCAATCTGGCTTTAGAACATCCCACTCCACTGACACATGCCTTCTCTATTTGAACGACCACATCATCAAAGAAGAGGTGGACGCAGGAAAATACTGTGGCATGGTCATGCTGGACCTACAAAAGGCATTCGACACTGTCAATCACAACACCAGAGGGAGCTCCACAAATCTTAAACCCAGATTCGGCTCAAACAAGGGACTAAACACATTTCGCAATTATGCCACATCAATGTGGAACGCCCTACCCAAAGCTGTAAAGGAATGTGAATCACTACCCACTTTCAAAAACACTCTCAAAGAACACCTACGGGAGACTGCAATTTGAAACTGGCCCCTACAAATGTCCTAACCTAGTTGTACAGTAAATTACCAAGTATGGCTTTGTCAGTATTCCAGTGTACAGTGTCCCCCACCCACCCCCTACCCAACCCCCACCTCTAATGTACAGTTCCCCCCCCACCCCCCACCTACCCAACCTCCTCCAATGTACAGTTTCTACGTCAAATGTATATACTTTTTGTATCACAAACAGTACTGTATTTGCAAATCTAGCAGTACTGTCTATCTGTAGTCGTGTATGTCATATATGTTATGATGAATTGAAAATGGGGGACCCTGATGTAAACAAGACGAAAGTCTTTCTCTGGTCTGCATCCCCTTAACAATTGTGTGTATTGAGCCGTACTGTATTGTACCCATTCTGCAATCTGTTAATACAATTTTCAATCAATCAATCAAACCGAACCGTAGATTTTGTGAACCGTTCCACCCCTAGTTAACCTTCTGTAGTGTGGTAGTGAAAGGGTTAACCAGTTGACGTGTGGCGGAGAAAGGGTTAACCTTGTGTATTTCTGCTCATCCGCTCCCAGTCTGTGGAACGCTCTCCCTGACCGCCTGAGAGCACCACAGACTGTGGAACACTCTCCCTGACCACCTGAGAGCACCACAGGACTGTGGAACGCTCTCCCTGACCACCTGAGAGCACCACAGACTGTGGAACGCTCTCCCTGACCACCTGAGAGCACCACAGACTGTGGAACACTCTCCCTGACCACCTGAGAGCACCACAGGACTGTGGAACGCTCTCCCTGACCACCTGAGAGCACCACAGACTGTAGAACGCTCTCCCTGACCACCTGAGAGCACCACAGACTGTAGAACGCTCTCCCTGACCACCTGAGAGCACCACACACTGTGGAACGCTCTCCCTGACCACCTGAGAGCACCACAGGACTGTGGAACGCTCTCCCTGACCACCTGAGAGCACCACAGACTGTAGAACGCTCTCTCTGACCACCTGAGAGCACCACAGACTGTGGAACACTCTCCCTGACCACCTGAGAGCACCACAGACTGTAGAACGCTCTCCCTGACCACCTGAGAGCACCACAGACTGTAGAACGCTCTCCCTGACCACCTGAGAGCACCACAGACTGTAGAACGCTCTCCCTGACCACCTGAGAGCACCACAGACTGTGGAACACTCTCCCTGACCACCTGAGAGCACCACAGACTGTAGAACGCTCTCCCTGACCACCTGAGAGCACCACAGACTGTGGAACACTCTCCCTGACCACCTGAGAGCACCACAGACTGTGGAACGCTCTCCCTGACCACCTGAGAGCACCACAGACTGTGGAACGCTCTCCCTGACCACCTGAGAGCACCACAGACTGTGGAACGCTCTCCCTGACCACCTGAGAGCACCACAGAATGTGGAACACTCTCCCTGACCACCTGAGAGCACCACAGACTGTAGACCACTCTCCCTGACCACCTGAGAGCACCACAGACTGTAGAACACTCTCCCTGACCACCTGAGAGCACCACACACTGTGGAACACTCTCCCTGACCACCTGAAAGCACCACAGACTGTAGAACACTCTCCCTGACCACCTGAGAGCACCACAGACTGTGGAACGCTCTCCCTGACCACCTGAGAGCACCACAGACTGTAGAACACTCTCCCTGACCACCTGAGAGCACCACACACTGTGGAACACTCTCCCTGACCACCTGAGAGCACCACAGACTGTAGAACACTCTCCCTGACCACCTGAGAGCACCACAGACTGTGGAACACTCTCCCTGACCACCTGAGAGCACCACAGACTGTGGATGCTTTTAAAAAGGGCCTCAAAACTCATCTTTTTAATAGAGCCTTTAGTTTTAGCTCCACACATTTTATGTTCTTTTACTCTTTTACTAGTTTTAGCCCTTCTTATTTTATGTTCTTTTACTAGTTTTAGCCCTTCTTATTTTATGTTCTTTTACTAGTTTTAGTGTTCTTTTTACTCCTTACTCATTTTAGTCTTGCTTATTTTAGATTCTTTTTTTACTCTCCTGCTAGCTTTTATGTTCTTTTACTATGTAGCGCTTTGAGATTTGCTCCACAATTATAAAGCGCCCTACAAATCAAATATATTATTATTATTGTCGCAGTGAAAGGGTTAACTCTTTGGTCGTGTGGCAGTGAAAGGGTTAAAGACTTATGTATCCCAGTCATCACTGCCTCTATGGCCGTATTCAAATCAAGAGAATCACTCGACGCGAGTGAAACCGACGACACGTGCGTTCCATTAAAGAGTGATGAGACACGGGGCTAATGGTTTCACCAGCAGTGTTCCGTTACTCTTCTATGTAATAGCGGTGTCATCGAAACGTAGATGTTGCTGCCCCGGGTGATTGATATTTTCACACTCTGCCCCGCCCCCCAATCTGTGACGTCAGACTCCCTCTAGTGGCACAGTTGGGCGGGTTGGGGGAGTGGTTATATTTGGCACATCTGAATAGACCCGTTCGCTGTCCACGTCAGACTCAAGTGTGTGTGCGCATCAAGGGGGCAAAAGGAACGTAATCCTGGTCAGAACAATGGGGCAGACTACAATATATTTGCATTTGTTACGCCATGCTGGCGATCTAAACAATCAATCCATGCCAAAGGTAGATAGCCACGCTTAATTGGCTAAATGACATCCAGCCGTTTTCGTTCTAAACAACTTTTAGTCAGGGGAGTGTCATGGTTTCTCCATAGAGCCCCACCGTAGTTTTTTAGCACAGCAGCTCACGCAGGTAGGGAGGCAACGTAGTCACGTCACTCGGTTGGTATTGCTTGCAACACATTATTGTATCGTCTTTGCCAACACTTGAAAGTTGTCCAGAGTTGTTGAATTTAAGGTTTGGCCTGAATGGTGGTTGTATGTAGCCCAGTGGGTCTCAGAGTGGGGCCCAGGGGGTCTCAGAGTGGGGCCCAGGGGGTCTCAGAGTGGGGCCCAGGGGTTCTCAGAGTGGGGCCCAGGGGGTCTCAGAGTGGGGCCCAGGGGGTCTCAGAGTGGGGCCCAGGGGGTCTCAGAGTGGGGCCCAGGGGGTCTCAGAGTGGGGCCCAGTGGGTCTCAAGAGTGGGGCCCAGCGGTTCTCAGAGTGGGGTCCAGCGGTTCTCAGAGTGGGGCCCAGTGGTTCTCAGAGTGGGGTCCAGTGGGTCTCAGAGTGGGGTCCAGGGGCCTCCAGGGGTCCTTGAGAGGGTTCCAGGGGGTCCGCAGCAACATGAGTAACAGTTTAATTTCACTGATATTCTATTCAGTAGAAGTTTAGTTCAATGGTAGAATGACTGTTATGTGATCATAGGTTTCTCCACTGTTATCTCACCACCTACATACATTATAGAACATGGAATTCTGGACTAAATCACATCTAAAAACAATGATCTTCACAGATACGAGGCCCTGAGACGATCAAGTGGGGGTCCCTGAACTATTAGGAGTCAATGTGGGGGTCCCTCAACTATTAGGAGTCAATGTGGGGGTCCCTGAACTATTAGGGGTCAATGTGGGGGTCCTTGAACTATTAGGGTCAATGTGGGGGTCCTTGAACTATTAGGAGTCAATGTGGGAGTCCTTGAACTATTAGGGGTCAATGTGGGGGTCCCTGAACTATTAGGGGTCAATGTGGGGGTCCCTGAACTATTAGGGGGGTCAATGTGGGGGTCCCTGAACTATTAGGAGTCAATGTGGGGGTCCCTGAACTATTAGGGGTTAATGTGGGGGTCCTTGATATGACACGTTTGAGAGCCATAGGCTATGTGCTGCAAATTGTGGTTACTCATTGTTTACCTCATTGTTTTTAACCGTTTCACTACCACACTACAGACTGTTAACCCTTTCTCTACCACACTACAGACTGTTAACCCTTTCACTACCACTGCAGAAGCCAGAAGGTTAACCTTTTACTACCACACTACAGACGATTAACCCTTTCACTACCACACTACAGAAGGTTAACCCTTTCTCTACCACACTACAGACGGTTAACCCTTTCACTACCACACTACAGAAGGTTAACCCGTTCTCTACCACACTACAGACGGTTAACCCTTTCACTACCACACTACAGACGGTTAACCCTTTCACTACCACACTACAGACGGTTAACCCTTTCACTACCACACTACAGAAGGTTACCCCTTTCACTACCACACTACAGACGGTTAACCCTTTCACTACCACTACAGAAGGTTAACCCTTTCACTACCACACCACAGAAGGTTAACCTTTCACTACCACACTACAGAAGGTTAACCTTTCACTACCACACTACAGAAGGTTAACCTTTCACTACCACACTACAGACGGTTAACCCTTTCACTACCACACTACAGAAGGTTAACCTTTCACTACCACACTACAGAAGGTTAACCTTTAGTTAGCAGAAACCGTGGGTTCTTGTTTGTTCTCGTTGTGGCCCCTTTTCATACCAGGAGACAAGGGGAAGCAGACGCCAGTCTCTCGGTCTGCAGTCATCTTTTCCTTTAACCATCAGCAAACACTGATCTAATCCAGTAGTTTTACTGAACCACATAGAAAACATTTAATTTGGGCTCATTAGACAGAAATGATTGGCATATTAAAAGGTTTCTCCATCAGAGAGATGTAGCGTGCTTCTCTCTGCGTCAAAAAAGGAGAAGATCAAGTAACTTTGCTTTGATGTCTGAAATATCACACGTTGCTCTCGGCATCAAATCCTCAGATATCCGTGCCCTGCTGTTTTAGCTTGGAATTGGCCCGAGATTGTGATACTTGTTTGTGTTTTTTTCCATATTGCCCTAACAGAGTACTCTGGCTTTTCCAATTACCATCTTTTGGGCTTTGAAGCTTCATCCGACACACGCACACAGTTTCAACGTGTGAGTGGGTTTCCTCAAAGTTCCCATGACTAAAAGAAGAACTGATTTTCAAAGTGAATGTTGAATTATTATTTCTATAAAGCTATTTTGTATGCTGATGTATGCTGATTTCCTCAAAGTTCCCATGACTAAAAGAAGAACTGATTTTCAAAGTGAATGTTGAATTATTATTTCTATAAAGCTATTTCGTATGCTGATGTAGGCAGATTTTTGGAGTGGTAAAAAGAAGCATTCGAATAGTAATTTTGGCAGCGATTACCGTGGCAGCCATTACCATGGCAGCGATTACCATGGCAGCGATTACCATGGCAGCGATTACTATGGCAGCTATTACAATGGCAGCGATTACTGTGGCAGCCATTTCCCATGGCAGCGATTACCATGGCAACGATTGAAGCTTGGGAGCATTGGGGTCAGCCCTAACAAGAGGACAGAGGAGAGAGTCTGAAGCTTGGGAGCATTGGGGTCAGCCCTAACAAGAGGACAGAGGAGAGAGTCTGAAGCTTGGGAGCATTGGGGTCAGCCCTAACAAGAGGACAGAGGAGAGAGTCTGACCGCGGTCGCTGTAGTCGTCGATGAGGATGATCTCTTTCAGCAGGAGGGCGGGCGTGGTCTCCAGGACGCTGTGGATGGTCCTGAGGAGAGTGGACCAGGCCTCGTTGTAGAAGGCGATGACAACGGACGTGGTGGGCAGGGAGCGGTAATCATACTTCTTGGCTCGGCATCTACGGGGGTCAAAGAGAGAGAAAGAGGTTATTTCTTTTTGTAGTTATTATGTGCCTGTTCTGTAATCAGGGCATCACTTAAAAAGAGCCTGCTCTCAATTCTCTCTGTGTATCATTCTGCCCTTAGTTTATCACCGGTGACCGTTATGGTTCCATCACTGTATCCATTATGATAGGGCTGGTTGGTCCTCTGGGCAGAGAGGCATTGGCATCCATTGTCTTTATGAAGCCATTGTGATTGAATGAATTAATGATTTTATTTCGGTCTTCTTTTACAAAGCAATGTACAGTAGTAGTAGAACATTTATAAAAGAAAGACAATGACCGAAAAGGTGTAGGCTGAAGCCGAGGCTTATAATTGCCTTTTACATTACACATTTTTTTTTTTAAACAAACATAATTCAGTACAATCATTTTGCAAAAACAAAAAGGTTACAAAAGTTTCATAGTTTTATATACAAAACGTATAAACATTTATTTATTCATTTTTTATATATCTTTTTCACCACGATTTTAATAGTTATGTTATAATAAAATATAATTAGGATAATAAGGTTTTATATTTATGCATCACCTTATATTTTAATAATTTCATAAATGTATGTATCGAACTACACATTTTCACTTCTTTGTCCCAGTTATTCCATAGTTTTACCCCTTTAACAGATATACAGCGACTGTTTATATTTGTCCTTGCCTTTGCAATATTGAAGACACAAGTTCCCCTAAGTTTATACCGGCTCTCTCTAGTTTGGAACAACTCCTGAATGCAAATGATTGGCTCACACTTAAGGTCCCCAGAGTTCTGAAACATTAAATGTTTAATATAGGCATGTAAAGTAAAAAAGGCTACAAAACTGGGACACTTTTCTTTACACAGTTCAGTGACATGTCTTGTTTATTTTGGCTATAAGATGATGTGATGTCTTTAGAAAGCTAAGAAAATCCTTGTTTCAATAGTATATGAAACTCAAAATGCCCTTTGTTATTAATGTTTCACATTTTGTTTATCATTTTGGAAATTAATTCTATTTGAATAAATGATATTTTTGAAAGCTAACCTCACCTTTTAATTGCCAAATAATAACATACACTCTTACCAGGGGTCAAAACAATGCCATTTACTGCTTTTTATATAGAAATAAAATGTATATTATGCATAATTGAGTTTGGAATTTTGGCCCGGCCCTCCAACATGGGAAAAATAATTGCCCACCCCTGCACTAGGGCGACAGTCTTAACACTTTGATTGCCCAACCCGAGTTCTCGGGTTTACCCCCCCGGGGGTTGAATTGCCGTCGACTAAAGACTCACTTCTTCAACCATTATCTGAAATGATTAAAAAAATTCTGAAATCATATTTCATCAACAGAGTCTACCGTTGGAAATTCAGCCACTCCAGGCGCTCAGATGTGAAAAAAGCGCCCCCTATCGTCTCCCAGATGGTAATTCACCCTTTTGAATTGAACTCAATGAAAATGAATGAGAAAAAAAATCCCTGACTCCACATTTTACTTCTCACTCACGCAGCCGGGGTCGATCAGCTCCACTAGTGAGCCTCAGAGCAGCGGGGATTATGTGTTTTTCATGGTGAATCAATAAAAGGATAGATTTTTTCGAATGGCGATCAGGAATTGGAATAATCCATTTGGATACCATCTGATCTCAGGTAAGGAATCTATGTTACCAGTCTTAGGATAATCAGACTCGTTTTCACGGAGATATAAGCTTTTATGTGATTATGTGGTCAGGAAATAGGAGAATCGATTTTCAGCTCGCGGCCAGAGCGTGCATGCGTACACATATACTATCGATAATCTAGCGTTTATTTGAAAACGATTCATAAATAGGCCGAAAAATGACAACGTTCTAGAATATTCCAGTAAAGGGCGATTATCATGGAATGTCTTCATTTTTCCATGAAAACGAGTGCTTTTCAAAATGCTAGAAAACGGAAATGAAGCGATAAAAAAACAATCTGCTACGACAATGTTGACTGGAAAATGAGTCTTTGATAAGCGACGGGCAGATTAGACACATAGCCATAATTTAAAACATAGATTAGGCGATATTAACGTTAACATTGAAGTGGTGCTGGGCATTCAAGGAGGTAAAAAGGAATTAAGCTTGGGCAGTGAAAGGATGCACCGATATGAAAATTTGCCACCGATACAGATACCGATTGTTCAACTAACACAATCGGCCGATACCGATACCGATATTTGTGGCAACAAATTTCTTTTAAATATATATATATTATTTGTAATATATTTTTTTTTGTATTTTTTTTTTTTTTTTATGAAACTACTGTATATTTGTGTTACAAATTGTGCTCACCGATATGAACATAGGCCTCTTTACTTACTTAAAAAAAGGAAACATCAAGAAATAGCACTATCTCTCTCCCAGTATGTTCTGCAGGGCTGCAGCTAGGTACTAGTTCTCCCAGCATGGTCTACCTGCTGGGCTGCAGCTAGATACTATTGTCTCAACCAATGAAATTTTGATTGACAGTCGATTCTGCCAATTACGTCACACACCGCTTGCACCCGCCTCTGCTGTTACCACCAATCGGCAAGCGCGTATACATTTTTTACTTCGGCTTTTGTCCGCCATTGATTTTGACGAGAGCTTTTCTACAACAACAACAATGGCGGCGCGGCTGACGTTTAGGTTTTAGCTCCGCAGGATGACTTAAATGAGGCATAATGATTTTACTGCAACTGATGTTATAATAAAACAAAGCCTTTCTATACATGTGTCTGATTGAAAACGTTATTAACAGATTGCAGAATGGGTAAAACTCAGGGCTCTGTGAGAAACGGAAGGAACTGAGCTAGTATGAACGCTTGCTACGTTCGGGTAAATAATATGCTGATGTTATTGAACGTGTAACACTAACTATATAACTTTAATGCCACAAAACGAATGCCTTGTTAATCATAAGTAGTAACTTTGATGCAGTAGCTTGTGTGTGTGTGTGTGGGGGGGGGACTGGGGACGGTGTTGTGCAGGTCGCGAGTGAACTTTTTTTTGTCTTGACGCTACACAAATTGATGGATATTTATCGGCACATTTGAGCTTATCGGCCGATAGGCCGATTGCAGTCAACAAGGCACTTATCGGCCGATACCGATACCCGACCGATACATCGGTGCACCCCTACAGTGTTCTTAAAACAACGAATAAACAATGTTCTTTTTTATACAATTTGACTCATCTTAATTTCTACAGTTGACTGTCTTGGCTCATTTAAAATATTCCACAACACTCCCAGGAAGCCACTGCTTCTCGTCACAAAGAGGGCGTCGCCACATCGCTCCTTGCAGTTTTCCAAGTGAACAATCATGATGACAGATTCAACTAAAATAAATACCAACAAGTTAATGCCAGTGGTGGAAGAAGTATACAGTTCCTTTACTTAAGTAAAAGTAGAAATACTCAGATAAATGAGTACTCTTATTTTCGTATTTACTATTGAATGTACTTAAGTAAAGGTACACATTCTACATGATGTTTGTGTATCCATTGACCTCTATAGGTTAAAGTGGTATGTGGTCCAGTTCTGCTGCTCTGATTAACCCATTCATTGCCAACCACGAGTATAGTCAGGTTTTAATCGTTATTTCTTTTATTAGCGATATCCATAAATTTTTCATCCATCCAGCCCGACGTTATCATTGGGAATGGCTCTGAGCTCGAAAAGGGCAAATACCACCCCCCATCGTCTCCCGGATGGTATTGCACATCATTGGATTGGAGTCGATGGGACTTGCATCAGAAAAAAGAACTCCGGTCCACATTTTACTTCTGGGGCATGCAACCTGATACTAGTGCATTCATTGAGGGGACTGGAAGCAGCGTCGATTATCTGTTTCGAGTATAATGTTGGATCAATAAACGTGATCGATATTTGGAATGGCGATCAGGAATTGGATTCATCTTTTTGCAGAACATCTGAGGTAAGGACTCTATGTTACCAGTTTTTGGTTAACACTTTGAGTGCCACGCTGGGTTTTCCTTTTTATCCCCTTGATGCCACCATCCACTTCAATGTTAACGTTAATATCGCCTAATCTATGTTTTAAATTATGGCTATGTGTCTAATCTGCCCGTCGCTTATCAAAGACTATTTTCCAGTCAGTGCTGTCAAGGCAGATTGTTTTTTTATCGCTTCATTTCCGTTTCAGAGCATTTAGAAAAGCACCCGTTTTGAGATCATTCTGGACCATTCTATGAAAATCGTCTTTTACTGGAATATTCCACAACGTTGATATTCGTCTGCCTATTTATGAATAGTTTTCAAATAAACGCTAGATGATCAATATTATACGTGCACGCAAGCACATTCGGGCCGCGCACGGATAATCGCCTCGTTGATTTCCTCTGGGACTTTTACAGTGAAACCGAAAGAGCCCATTTCACAAAACAGCTTATAACTTCATCAAAATTAGTCTGATTATCCTAACACTGATAACATAGATTCCTTACCTGACATCAGATGGTATCCAACTGGTATATTCCAATTCCTGATCACCATTCGAAAAAAATCGATAAGTGTATAGATCCAACGCGATACAGTAGGAACTCATGATCCGCGGGTCTCAGAGGCTCCAGAATGAACTCTGGTAACCCCGGCTGGATCAGTGGACTGGAAAATGTGGAGTACCGGATTTTTTTCCCCATCCATTTTCATTGAGTCCATTCGAAAATCCCTTATGTCATCTGGGAGACGATAGGGGGCTCTTTTTTCCACATATGATCGCCGGCGGTGCTCGGGTATACTCGGGTAGGCTCGCGTGATGCAATATGATTTCAGATCGCTAAAAAAATTAAAATAAAAATTCCGATAAATCTCGTGAGTGGCTTTCAACCACATATTAATAAACCCGAGATATCTCGTGTGTGGCAGTTAAAGTGTTAATCAGAGTTTTTTTTTCACAGCGTTCACAACGTGTGTGTGTGTGTGTGTGTGTGCGGCGTTAGGCGCTGAGCGTGGCACGAATAAATGATTTTTCAGCCCGCCTTTGTATCGTGCATAAGAACACAAATACTCTCGATAATCTAGCGTTTATTTGAAAATCATAAATCAGCCGGAAAATGACGACGTGTTTTGTGTATTCCAGTAAATGGCTATTATCGCGGAATCTTTTTTCTTTCTAGAAATCTCCAAAACTATACTCGTATTCAAAACGGTATAAAACGGAAATGTACTGATGAAAAAACAATCTGTTTCGTACATGTTGACTGCAATCAAGTCATTGATAACGACGGGTGTATTAGACCCATAGCCATAATTTAAGATAGTTTAATCGCTCACAAATGTGCTCGTCCTCCCATTAATTAACATGCTGGCATCCAAGCGATAAATCGTCATATCCGGCTGGCACACAATGTGTTAAGGTGCAGTGCATGTGTCTTGTGTGTCTGTGTGTGTGTGTGTGTGTGTGTTCAAGAGTTTTTTTAAGAGGGCCATCTCCTGTTCTTGTCCTTGTTCAGGAGTCTGTTGAATGGAAAGTGACAGAAATACACCTCTATTATAAATAACCTCTGGGTTCTGCTATAAATCTCTTAACGTCACCGACATGATGCCACAGTAGATTAATTGGAGCCTTGTGGTTTTGAAAAGCAGCGCCGGAACATTAATTAACATCCATGCCAAGGGCTCTGCTGTTGTAGTCGAGTCACTAAATCTGAAGTCCAAGTCCGAGTCACCAAAGAAGAGCCAGAGTCGAGTCCCCATTGCCCTAGTCCGAGTCCAAGTCATCAAGGTCGAGTCCCAGGGTTCCCACAGACGTTGCAAAATGAAATTCAAGGACTTTTAAGTACTTTTCCAAGCACTATTTTTCATTTTCAAGGATGTCACTCGAAGGATACAATTCACTTTTAAATGCTGTTTTTTTTAAGCATCTTCTTGGCCTGCTTGCCAGCTAGAGCATCACACGCCAAGAAATGAGGAAAAGCAGTTGGAGCGAGCGAGACAGCGACTCATCAGATTTTATTAAAACAAAAAAGAAAAACGATTTCTTGATTCAGAACAATTTTATCATGATTGAACAAAACTTTCAATGTGAATGGTTGATTTGAATTTCAAGGACTTTTTAAGCACATTGTTAAAAGAAATGGGCTGTTTAAGGAATTCCAGCCCTTGACTTTTTTTTTGGTAAAAAATCTAGCACTTAAGCACTTCAAGGACCTTGTGCGAACCCTGTACACCTCTATTATAAATAACGTCTGGGTTCAGCTCTAAGTCTCTTAACGTGACCGACATGATGCCACAGTAGATTAATTGGAGCCTTGTGGTTTTGAAAAGCAGCGCCAGAACGTTAATTAAGATCCATGCCAAGTCCCCCAGGCTCTGCTTTCTCTCCAGTGTTGTAGTCGAGTCACTAAATCTCAAGTCCAAGTCCGAGTCACCAAAGAAGAGCCAGAGTAGAGTCCCCATTGCCCTAGTCCGAGTCCGAGACCAAGTCATCAAGGTTGAGTCCACTCCACAGATGTCTGTTGAAGTTTGAGGTTGTCCCAGTCTTCCAGGGCTTGACATAAACTTTTTGGCTCACCAGCCACTGTGGCTCGTGGTTTTCCATAGTCACTAGCCACTCAGCATTTTCACCAGCCAAAAATCACACACACACACTCTATCCAAATATCCAGTTCGTTTTTATAGTGTAAAGTTTGGCTACTTGAGACAGAGAGAGTTACTCTCATTATGCGCGACGCAAGTAAGCTTCCGAGAGAGAGAAAGAGACTCATTACGCTCGACGCAAGTAACTGGTCAAAGTAAAAAAAAAAAAAGAGTGACAGAGTTACATGCCACTGCTGAATTCTACCAACATTTGGAAGGTAGCGGGTGTTAATGTCAAGCCCTGTGGTCTTCTCTTCAATAGTTAGTTTACATATCGAACGTCTAGCAGTGCTCTTGCTGGAATTTGATGTAAAATCCGTGTAAGCAAAGCGCACAATCTGGGGCGTCTCTTTAGGCATCTTAAGTGCTGAACATGAGGGTATTGTCTCTTTAGGCATCTTAAGTGCTGAACATGAGGGTATCGTCTCTTTAGGCATCTTAAGTGCTGAACATGAGGGTATCAAGTTCAAGTTCAAGTTCTTTAATAGTTGTCATACAGAAGTACAGAATACTTTCATACAAAATGCTTCTTACTGTTACGCTCCAGAGACTGTGCTAGACAAGATAGTATCAAATAACATAATAACATAATATAGCATGAATTTAGAAGAAGAAAATGAGGTCACAGTTGTTCGGTATAGACATATGTACAATGTTCTGAGTTACCATATAATATACAATACACAATACTATGCAGTGTACTAATGTACAGTACTATCTAGTGCAAAGCAGAAATGGGATGAGGTACAATTTTAGGTACAATTTACAGTAAGGTGTACGAGTTGTAGTGCAATCCTTCATCCATAAATATAAAGTGTGGGGAGTGGGTGCTACAGTGTGTTTGTTTAAAGTGGGTGTGTGCTATAAAGTGTGTGTAGTGGGTGCTACAGTGTGTTTGTTTAAAGTGGGTGTGTGCGTGTGGATGTGTGTGCTATGTGTGTTTGGTGGTTGTTGTTGTGTAGTGTTCATTCATTGTTCGTTTAGCAGCCTGATGGCCTGGGGATAGAAGCTACTTCTGAGTCTTTCTGTGCTCGCCTTGAGACTCCTGTATCGCTTGCCTGACGGCAGCAGTTCAAAGAGGCAGTTGTTCGGGTGGCTCGAGTCCTTAATAATTCTCTTAGCCTTCCCCTTGCAACGCTTGTAGTAAATGTTCTGGAGGGTGGGGAGCCCCCCTCCAATTGTGCGTTCGGCTGAACGTGTCACTCTTTGTAGTCTGCTTTGGTCTTTTGCAGTGCTATTCCCAAACCAGGAGGTGATGTTGCCGGTCAAGATGCTCTCTATTGTACATGAGTAGAAGTTCTTAAGGATCTTCTGGCTGACTTGGAACTTCCTTAGGCGCCTGAGGAAGTAGAGGCGTTGTCGTGCCTTCTTCACCACACTGTTAATGTGTATGGTCCATGTCAAGTCCTCGGATATGTAGGCTCCGAGGTACTTGAAGCTGTTGACTCTCTCAACCGGTGCCCCGTCGATGCTGAGGGGGCTGTAGTCCTTGACCCCCGACCTCCTGAAGTCCACAATCATCTCCTTTGTTTTGCTGACGTTCAGGGAGAGGCTGTTTTCCTGGCACCATCCCGCCAGGACCTTGACCTCTTCCAGGTAGGCCCTCTCGTCGTTGGCAGAGATCAGGCCCACCACCACTGTGTCGTCAGCAAATTTGACGATTGTATTGCTACTCCGCTGAGCCACACAGTCGTGTGTGTACAGGGAGTAGAGGAGGGGACTCAGAACACAGCCCTGGGGGGCCCCTATGTTGAGGGTGATGGATGAGGAGGTGCAGTTGCCTGCTCTCACCACCTGGGGTCTGCCAGTCAGGAAGTCCAAGACCCACTGGCAGAGGTCATAGCCCAAGCCCAGGTCCCTGAGCTTGGCTATGAGTATGGAGGGGACTATGGTATTGAATGCCGAGCTGTAGTCGATGAATAGCATTCTCACATAGTTCCCCTGCCTCTTGTCCAGGTGTGATGCTGCTGTGTGCAGCACATGGGATATGGCGTCCTCCGTGGACCTGTTGGGGCGGTATGCAAATTGCAGGGGGTCCATGTTGATGGGGAGGGAGGAGCAGATGTAGCCCTTTACTAGCTTCTCAAAGCACTTCATGGCTATGGAGGTGAGAGCTACAGGGCGGTAGTCGTTGAGGCAAGCAGGCTTGGATTTTTTGGGTACAGGGATAATAGTGGACTTCTTCAGAGACTATCGTCTCTTTAGGCATCTTAAGTGCTGAACATGAGGGTATCGTCTCTTTAGGCATCTTAAGTGCTGAACATGAGGGTATCGTCTCTTTAGGCATCTTAAGTGCTGAACATGTGGGTATCGTCTCTTTAGGCATCTTAAGTGCTGAACATGAGGGTATCGTCTCTTTAGGCATCTTAAGTGCTGAACATGAGGGTATCGTCTCTTTAGGCATCTTAAGTGCTGAACATGAGGGTATCGTCTCTTTAGGCATCTTAAGTGCTGAACATGAGGGTATCGTCTCTTTAGGCATCTTAAGTGCTGAACATGAGGGTATCGTCTCTTTAGGCATCTTAAGTGCTGAACATGTGGGTATCGTCTCTTTAGGCATCTTAAGTGCTGAACATGAGGGTATCGTCTCTTTAGGCATCTTAAGTGCTGAACATGAGGGTATCGTCTCTTTAGGCATCTTAAGTGCTGAACATGAGGGTATCGTCTCTTTAGTAAGGCAGGGGAGGAAATTAGGCCACTTTACTGGCCAAATGCTAGTATTTTTTACGTTTGGCTGGTAAAAAAAATCAGATACCCGCCAGTTGGCTGGTAAGCCAAAAAGTTAGTTTCCTCCCCTGCTGGCGAGTATACAAAAAAATAAAACATTCTGCAATCACTGCACTGGCAAACAGTGCGTGTCTTCTGAGTGTTCGCTTTAGTTGACAGTGCCACGAGAGCACTGCACAAGACCACCCGCGGACATATAATGTTTAATAAACGTTTGCGCAGTACTGGCCAACCCGCGGACATATAATAATAAAAGTCCCGCAGTACTAGGCTAGCCATCAGGAGCACTCGCAAACAGATAACGTTAAACACAGCAGAAGATGGAAAACAGACAGACTGACCAACGGGGAACTGCATCCAACCCTAGTACAACCCTAGAGTATAAGTTACTAAGGACACATTTAAATCACAGAGGTGTAATGTTAGTCTACTGGACTAAGTGGTTAGCTTCTAGTTAGCGTTTTAGCTATAGCTGCTTGCTAGCTAACGTTAGCCCCTTGTGCTCAAAGCAGCCAGCTAGGTGTATCTGTTATGACTATAATGTTTCCAAAAAAGCACCGGACTACGACGTAAGGTTAGACATTTTATTTCATGCTCAAAAGCCCCTGGCTTGCACATCGCAGTCACGAAAGGGGCTAGCTCAACCAGTGCACTGTGCACAACAGCACACCAACCCAACTGACGTTACCACAACACTTGACGGTACTTCACAGCACTGTCGTAAGACCACCGTGCTGTCTTAAAGGCACAGTGTGCCTACCCAGATGCATACACAACATTGACGCGGCTTGACATACAAAGAAGTAATTATCACAATTAGCGATTTTTTTTGTCTGGTAAAAAATCTGCTTGGCTGGTAAAAAAAATCAGATACTCGCCAGTTGGCTGGTAAGCAAAAAAGTTAGTTTCCTCCCCTGGCATCTTAAGTGCTGAACATGAGGGTATCGTCTCTTTAGGCATCTTAAGTGCTGAACATGAGGGTATCGTCTCTTTAGGCATCTTAAGTGCTGAACATGAGGGTATAGTCTCTTTAGGCATCTTAAGTGCTGAACATGAGGGTATCGTCTCTTTAGGCATCTTAATGGCTGAACATGTGGGTATCGTCTCTTTAGGCATCTTAAGTGCTGAACATGAGGGTATCGATGCGAATCCGCATGTAGGTGGCACACACGTGTCTGCCCTTGCACGAAATTAAATAATGTTACGGTATTAATATAGCCATCGATATCTCATGCCAAATGATTAGGGCCTATTACAAAAAATATTCAAAATAAATAGAACTGTATTTATCCGTATTATTATTCAGTCCGAATGCAGTCAACGCTCGAGTCCGAGTCATCAGTGCTCGAGTCCAAGTCGAGTCACGAGTCCTGAAAATCAGTCCAGGGCTCGAGTCCAACAACACTGCTTCTCTCTGCACCAAAGCCCAGCAGCAGACCTGACATGGATGCTAGCGCTCCTTGTGGACCGGTACTGAACACTAAAAGTCCAGTCGGATCGCTCGGCTCCAGGGTGTGTTTCCCGACCGACCGACCACCTCCAGGTGACGACGGGGCCGGACCCCCCGAGCCGCTTGAGATCAGTCGACATCACGTTCATTATGAAATAATGGTAAAGGAAGTGGGACTACAGGAAGTGTTGACGCCAGCTGACCCGTGGTGCAAACCGGCCATGTGGTATTTGGACCAATCGCAGACAAGGGGAGGGATGTCTGAACCGCAGCTTAACCCTTTCACTACCACACTACCAAAGGGTTAACCCTTTCACTACCACACTACAGAAGGTTAACCCTTTCACTACCACACTACAGCCGTCTGTAGTGTGGTAGTTAAGCGTCTGTAGCAGGGACGTGCACAGGACTTTAGAGGGGCAGGTGCTCTAAGGCCGAAAAGGGCACTATACCTGTGTTTTAACAGAGCGCGCGAAGCGCTCAAGCCCGATTTTAAGGGCCCTTTTCGGGTGGGGGGGCCCCCTTTTTATGCTTTTTGGGGGGTTTTGGTGATCAAATATTGAATATTGAACTATAATAATCAGTGCAGGAGCTCACTTATCCTTGAAAGAGACTTTTATCACTGACTTAAAAGGCCCATACATCTCTATAAATGTTCAGGGGGGAGGGAATAAGTGCTTACCCTACAGACCCCAAGAAGTGCTGTATATTTTGTACTGTTTAATATAAATGCATTTTTTATTCCAATCCCGATTTGTATTCGAGATTCCCAAATCCCTTGACTTCTTCGTGTCCCTCAATGAGTGTAATACCAGCATTCAACTGTATGCGCCACAGCGGTTTCTATCATCATCATCATCACCACCCACGCTATGCATAAAATATATAGGTCCACGGAGAAGAGGCTGTGCAAACTGCAATGGAATATGGGGCATCTCTCTCTCTTTACCTAATATTTAGATTCTATCCTGACATTTTTCAGTTGGAAGGGCAGTCTATATGCATAACGGTAAAAAAAATATATATAGGGGAGCTCCAGTAGCTCACCGCGTACCTCGAACGCTATTTCGGCGTCGGGGACAACCGTGCGCGTCACGGATCTGGGGTACACGAGTTCGACTCCCGGACTCGCCGTATTTTCTCAGAGTGTCTTTCCCCCAATCTATACCCCATTCAACCTGTATCTGTCGGTCATGCTTGACCAGAAAAAGCGATAAACGCTAAAAGAACCAGCTGACTGGTCAAAGTTAAAAAAAATAAATAAAAATATATATATATATTATACATTTTTTAAAAGGGCACTTTTTTATGAGGCTCAAAAGGGCAGGTGCTCAAGCACCCCTTGGGCTCTGTGTGTGCACGTGCCTGGTCTGTAGTGTGGTAGTGAAAGATTAACCTTCTGTAGTGTGGTAGTGAAAGGGTTAAGAGTTCAGGCTGGAAGGCTGCACACACCTCCACCAAACAACTATTAAACCAGTTAGAGTTCACGCTGGATCTCTCGTTCAAAGTCTTTTTGCTCAAAAAGTTATACTTCGTCGTGACTGTATTTCCACCTTTTACCCCGCGCTAAGGGGTGGGGGGGGGGGGGGGGGGTGTTGGTCCTGTTCCAGATGGGAGCCATTAAGACGGTAAAGAGGGAGCAAAATAAGGCAGAGGAAATCTCACACCAAAGAGCAACATACCACAGCAGTTCTCATGGAGAGACCACAGAAACACGGGCAAATAGAGAGATGGAGGGAGAGAGAGAGATATGGAGAGAGTGAGGGGGAGAGAGAGAGGGAGGGAGAGAGAGAAAGATGGAGAGAGAGAGAGAGAGAGAGAGAGGGTGAGAGAGATGGAGAGAGAGGGAGGGGGAGAGAGAGGGAGAGAGAGAGATGGAGGGGGAGAGAGAGGGAGAGAGAGGGAGATGGAGAGAGAAAGAAAGGTGGATACGAAGGAGGGCAAACAGGAAGAAAATGACAGAAAGCGTGTTTGATTGGGAGAGGAGGGAGGGGGGAGGGGAGGGAAGGATGGAAACAAAAGAAGGCCTGGGAGGAGAAAAGCGAGAGGGCGAGGGGAGTGAAAGCGAGAGCGAGGTTAGGACGGAGAGAGGAAACCATTAGCGACACGACTGGGAGCACAGTGTCTTAAGTTAAAAAGCTTGCGTGTCTTAAAAGACACACCTGGCCTCGTTCCAAAGCAGACCACAGACGCTGCCAAGATCCTCCCGTTTATTACGAGACACTGAAACCCGAGCGCACGGATCCGTCGGCTGGACTGTAAAAAGGAAAAAGTAACGGTTGCATACATTGACATGAACAGGGGATTCCACCGGCGCAGAGATTTAAAAGGTTGCTTCAGGTGATTGCCGCTCAATCGCGCACTGGCTTGTCTGGGCCTCATCTTTTAATAAGCGGCCCACGTTGGACTTTGTGATTATCGCAGCTCACTATACGTGGCATTCCAGCTAATTCTCCCCTCCCCAACCCCCCGCAGAGGAGATCAAAGCGTCCCGTTGTCACGGCGCAGACCCGGGTCGCCAGGAGGGTTGGCATCTCGCCGGAATAAATGCTCCATTTGAATCGCATCCGTGTAGTCGAGCCAAAGGGTTTGCACTCAGCAGTGCCTGCGCTTTATTTCTTTTGGTGAAATGTGTCTGAGATTTCTCCCTCCATCCATCTATCACTATTAACCCTTTCACTGCCGCACTACAGAAGGTTAACCCTTTACTATCACACTACCGACGGTGCAGTGAAAGGGTTAACCTGCTGCTGTGTGGCAGTGAAAGGGTTAACCTTATGTGTATTGTTGCAGTGAAAGGGTTAACCGTTTGATAGTGCGGCAGTGAAAGGGTTAAGAGAGAATTGGCGGTTCTAAGCAGATTTCCTATGCAGCTTTTCCAAGTGCGCACAGGTGGGTGGGGAGTTGGCTTGTCCCGCTATTCAGTCATGAGAACATGTAACCTGGAAACCTGCAAAAATGATAAAGCGCATCTGGGGTTCATTATGCCTACCTGGAGGCGTGTACCTGTTCCGCAACAGTAAGTTACTTCCGGGGTAGGCCTGATTGGCCCCGACAGGCACGTGACGCGGCAAACTCAGGACGCGCAACGAGGCTGCTGAGAGCTGTCGCGCGGAAATAGGCTGTCTATTGCCATTCTCTAACACAAACTCTAACCTTAACCAGCTCCTTAACAGCGCCTAAACTTAACCGTTCTAACCTTAACCAACTCCGAAACAATGCCTAACCTTAACCTTAACCTTAACCATGCCTAACCTTAACCATAGAAAGAATATTGCCATTCTCTAACACAAACTCTAACCTTAACCAGCTCCTTAACAGCGCCTAAACTTAACCGTTCTAACCTTAACCAACTCCGAAACAATGCCTAACCTTAACCTTAACCTTAACCATGCCTAACCTTAACCGGCGAAAGAATACACGTTAAAAAAAAAATCACGTAAAAAAAAAAAAAATCATGGGATTTGAACTCGCGTCAACAACGAACCGCAGGACCACGGACCGCTGCTATGCCAGGTGAGCTAAAGCGCCGAATGAGAGTCATAGCGGATTTGGACGGTTACGTAATTCCACAAGCTCTGCCGAGCGTGCCGCGCGGCAGAGAAAGTTGCGCGTCACGTGCCTGTCGGGGCCAATCAGGCCTACCCCGGAAGTAACTTACTGTTGCGGATAAGCTATACGCTACCTGGAGATGGGGAGGAGGAGGAGGAGGAGGAAGAAGAAGAAGAGGGGGGGGGGGGGCAGTACTAAAATACATTACCTCACTAGGTGAAGACATTACCACACTAGGTGAAGAGACATTACCACACTAGGTGAAAAGACATTACCTCACTAGGTGAAGACATTACCACACTAGGTGAAGACATTACCACACTAGGTGAAGAGACATTACCACACTAGGTGAAAAGACATTACCACACTAGGTGAAGAGACATTACCACACTAGGTGAAGAGACATTACCACACTAGGTGAAGACATTACCACACTAGGTGAAGACTAGAGTTGTTCCGATACCAGTATCGTAAATGCCGCCGATACTGCTTAAAATGCTGGTATCGGCGAGTACACGTAAATTCTAGCCTCCGATCCCATGACGTCATTTATCTCCTGCCGAGAGTGAGGATTATAAAATGAACGTGTTTTAAAGTGTGATGCTGTTTGTCATTTTAACAGCAGATACACTTTCTTAAATTCCATTGTCCCGACAGAGCGTGTGACGGGGAGCTCGGACGGGATGCGTTTTGCTTGCTGGTATTATTATAGCATTAGCTGAAAAGCTAGCTAGTTGGAACAACATCCGCTTTAACGTTGCATCAAATCAGATGATCGCCTGTCCTTTCGGTGAATCGTATTTAAGTCAAGTAGCTACTGACTAGCGTTAGCTGACTAACGTTATCAAATGTCAATGCGGGTAAGACGAGCTAGGTCAGCTAGCTTAGCTTGATAACGTTACCGTGGCTAAAGTTGGTGCTATTCATAATCCAGCAATAATGGCTGCAGACCTGCAAGCAAAGTACAGCAAGTTCCAAGTGCCAAAGGATAAGAGTCTGAGGCGGAGTCTCAAAAGAGAATGTTGAATATTTATTTTGCATCGAAAATCACAACATAAACGGTAATACTAGCTACTAGCTAACAGACTGGGTAGCGAGTGCAACACCGTCTAACGTCCGTGCGGATCATTGGAGTAGGGTATATCTGCAGTGCTGCAGCCCCATACTCATTGATTAATGATACTAATACTAATCTATACAATCACCTGTTGTTGAATAAATACCATTACTTTCTAGTTATTACTAAAAAACAGTATATATAAAACAGTATCTGTAAAAAATATATATATATATATATAATTTATATAATAGTTTTTATTTTATTTTTTATGTATGCACTGGTATCGGATCAGTATCGGTATCGGCCGATACCCAAGGCTTAGGTATCGGAATCGGATCGGGAAGGAAAAAATGGTATCGGAACATCTCTAGTGAAGACATTACCACACTAGGTGAAGTGAAGACATTACCACACTAGGTGAAGTGAAGTCATTACCACACTAGGTGAAGAGACATTACCACACTAGGTGAAGAGACATTACCACACTAGGTGAAGAGACATTACCACACTAGGTGAAGACATTACCACACTAGGTGAAGTGAAGACATTACCACACTAGGTGAAGACATTACCTCACTAGGTGAAGAGACATTACCACACTAGGTGAAGTGAAGACATTACCACACTAGGTGAAGACATTACCTCACTAGGTGAAGAGACATTACCTCACTAGGTGAAGAGACATTACCACACTAGGTGAAGAGACATTATCACACTAGGTGAAGACATTACCACACTAGGTGAAGACATTACCACATTAGGTGAAGACATTACCACACTAGGTGAAGAGACATTACCACACTAGGTGAAGACATTACCACACTAGGTGAAGTCATTACCACACTAGGTGAAGTGAAGACATTACCACACTAGGTGAAGACATTACCACACTAGGTGAAGACATTACCTCACTAGGTGAAGAGACATTACCACACTAGGTGAAGAGACATTACCTCACTAGGTGAAGAGACATTACCACACTAGGTGAAGAGACATTATCACACTAGGTGAAGACATTACCACACTAGGTGAAGAGGTGAAGACATTACCACACTAGGTGAAGAGACATTACCACACTAGGTGAAGAGACATTACCTCACTAGGTGAAGAGACATTACCTCACTAGGTGAAGAGACATTACCACACTAGGTGAAGACATTACCTCACTAGGTGAAGACATTACCTCACTAGGTGAAGACATTACCACACTAGGTGAAGACATTACCACACTAGGTGAAGAGACATTACCACACTAGGTGAAGACATTACCACACTAGGTGAAGACATTACCTCACTAGGTGAAGATATTACCACACTAGGTGAAGACATTACCACACTAGGTGAAGACATTACCACACTAGGTGAAGAGACATTACCACACTAGGTGAATACATTACCTCACTAGGTGAAGACATTACCACACTAGGTGAAGACATTACCACACTAGGTGAAGACATTACCACACTAGGTGAAGACATTACCACACTAGGTGAAGACATTACCACAATAGGTGAAGAGACATTACCTCACTAGGTGAAGAGACATTACCTCACTAGGTGAAGACATTACCACACTAGGTGAAGACATTACCACACTAGGTGAAGAGACATTACCACACTAGGTGAAGATATTACCACACTAGGTGAAGACATTACCTCACTAGGTGAAGAGACATTACCTCACTAGGTGAAGAGACATTACCACACTAGGTGAAGACATTACCTCACTAGGTGAAGACATTACCTCACTAGGTGAAGACATTACCACACTAGGTGAAGACATTACCACACTAGGTGAAGAGACATTACCACACTAGGTGAAGACATTACCACACTAGGTGAAGACATTACCTCACTAGGTGAAGACATTACCTCACTAGGTGAAGACATTACCACACTAGGTGAAGACATTACCACACTAGGTGAAGACATTACCACACTAGGTGAAGAGACATTACCTCACTAGGTGAAGACATTACCTCACTAGGTGAAGACATTACCACACTAGGTGAAGAGACATTACCTCACTAGGTGAAGACATTACCTCACTAGGTGAAGACATTACCTCACTAGGTGAAGAGACATTACCACACTAGGTGAAGACATTACCACACTAGGTGAAGAGACATTACCACACTAGGTGAAGACATTACCACACTAGGTGAAGACATTACCACAATAGGTGAAGACATTACCTCACTAGGTGAAGACATTACTACACTAGGTGAAGACATTACCTCACTAGGTGAAGACATTACCACACTAGGTGAAGACATTACCACACTAGGTGAAGAGACATTACCTCACTAGGTGAAGACATTACCACACTAGGTGAAGACATTACCACACTAGGTGAAGAGACATTACCACACTAGGTGAAGACATTACCTCACTAGGTGAAGACATTACTACACTAGGTGAAGACATTACCTCACTAGGTGAAAACATTACCACACTAGGTGAAGACATTACTACACTAGGTGAAGAGACATTACCACACTAGGTGAAGACATTACCACACTAGGTGAAGACATTTCCACACTAGGTGAAGACATTACTACACTAGGTGAAGACATTACCACACTAGGTGAAGAGACATTACCACACTAGGTGAAGACATTACCTCACTAGGTGAAGAGACATTACCACACTAGGTGAAGACATTACCTCACTAGGTGAAGACATTACTACACTAGGTGAAGACATTACCACACTAGGTGAAGAGACATTACCACACTAGGTGAAGAGACATTACCACACTAGGTGAAGACATTACCTCACTAGGTGAAGAGACATTACCACACTAGGTGAAGACATTACCTCACTAGGTGAAGACATTACTACACTAGGTGAAGACATTACCACACTAGGTGAAGAGACATTACCACACTAGGTGAAGAGACATTACCACACTAGGTGAAGACATTACCACACTAGGTGAAGAGACATTACCTCACTAGGTGAAGACATTACCTCACTAGGTGAAGACATTACCACACTAGGTGAAGACATTACCACACTAGGTGAAGACATTACCTCACTAGGTGAAGATATTACCACACTAGGTGAAGACATTACCACACTAGGTGAAGACATTACCACACTAGGTGAAGAGACATTACCACACTAGGTGAAGACATTACCTCACTAGGTGAAGACATTACCCAGGGTATCTGCAGGTTTAGCCCAGTCAAATTTAATGCTTTTTAAGACTTTTTAATGCCACTCAGAATTAAATTTAATACCAATTTCACAATAACAAAATGACAAATCATGCAACAACACCAATTAGTTTAAGTTTAGGGACACATTGGTCCAAAGATGTTTATTAAAACATAACTTGGAAACTTAAAAATCTTGAACTTAAAGGAGTAACTGGGTTGGATGAATTTCAACAAAGGGGTGACCAAACATAAATAGCAAATATAGCTATACAAAATATACCAGGGGCCAAGCAGCAAGTGCAACAGCCACTGTCAGAACACATAACTATTACCACCCTCCCCAGGGTATCAAAAAAGTCAACCAACAAACAAGATTCTTGTGCCGGATCTCCTCTCTGGTAAACAAGAATACCCTGAAGACTCTAACAGGAGCACTCATTCAAGGGTACTACGACTATGCTTGCACCTCATGGTACCAAAGCACCTCAAAGGCCCTAAAAACAAGATTACAAACATCACAAAACAAACTGGTCAGACTACTGCTTAACCTCACTCCTAAAACCCACTTTACCCCTGCCCACATTCAAAACCGCTCTTAAAGAGCACCTACGGGAGGCTGCAATTAGAAACTGGGCACCGTAAATGTCCAAACCCCCCCCCCTCCTAATGTACAGTCTCCTCCCCATCATATGTATATATTTTATGTTAGGATCTCTGGGTAACAGTACTGTATATTTGCATATCGTATATGTCACAATTGTAACACTACAGTACTATATACCTGTATGTCATGTATGTCCCTATGCCATAAATGTCATGATGTCATGTATGTTGAGTATGTCATAAATGTCATGTCACTATGAATTGAAAATGGGAGACCCTGATGTAAACAAGACACACGTCTTTCTCTGGTCTGCATCCCCTTAACAATTGTGTGTATTGAGCCGTACTGTATTGTACCCATTCTGCAATCTGTTAAATAAAGTTTTCATTCATTCATCCAGTTGTTTTGTTTTTGTGGTTTGGTTGAATGAATGAATACTTTGTGCCCTAACCCTAACCCATCAACTACCTCTCATTTGTTTACTTTGTCAAGTAAAACCACTAAAACTCATAAGCACAAAGAGACAATGGAATATGGTATACATTCTCTCTCTCTCTCTGATTGATTGAAAACTTTATTTAACAGATTGCAGAATGGGTACAATACAGTACGGCTCAATACACACAATTGTTAAGGGGATGCAGACCAGAGAAAGACGTTTGTCTTGTTTACATCAGGGTCCCCCATTTTCAATTCATAGTGACATTTATGACACTCAACATACATGACATTTATGGCATAGGGACATACAGGTATATAGTGCTGTACTGTTACATTTGTGACATATACGATATGCAAATATACAGTACTGTTACCCATAGATCCTAACATACATGGGAGGATACTGTACGACATTAGGAGGGGGTGGGTGGGAGGAAAAAATACATAGTGGGTGAAGCTCTCATCGAACATAAACACAAACGTGTCCTTGTTTACATCCGTGAATAGATTATTTTCAAGTTAAGACCTCAGCTTCAAGCTTTGGCGTGGAGCCGAATGTTATCCGGACTTCTGTTGGTGCAAATGTTATAGTCCTACCTGATGGCGCAGCTGGTGTGGAGGCAGGCGGGGCCGAAAATAAATGCGAAATAGTAGTTTGCAGGCGGTTTTTGCAGAGGTAACATGCTTAGCGCTCAGCATGTGCGACGCGACTGCTATTTTTTTTGTTGCAGCGGGGCTCGTAATGGTCTTTGACTGGGACCAACCATCGCGCAAACAGTGGATTGTCGAGCCAGTTCTCGTTAAATTGGCACTTTCCCATATTAACGAGTGCAAATGCTAAACTAAACTAAACTAAACTAAATGTAACGTTAGCGTTATCGCTTCGCATTGCTAACGTTAGCTAGAGCCGTTGCTGAAATGGTTCCCCGGCCCAACACAACTCCTTGTTGGTTCCGCCCCATTCCGGTCTGCGTGATTCTACAACACGGTCAATGAAAAGTCAAACTTTATCTCCCGTTAACCGTTTTCCCCCAGATTTCATAATAAAACATAAGATGACATGGCATTTTATCTTTCCTTTCTATGGCATTTTTAAGACCTCTGAAAATGGATTTAAGACATTTTAAGACAAACTAAGGCCTTAATTATTGATAAACAAATTTAAGACCTTTTAAGACTTTTTAAGGATCCGCGGACACCCTGATTACCACACTAGGTGAAGACATTACCACACTAGGTGAAGACATTACCACACTAGGTGAAGACATTACCACACTAGGTGAAGACATTACCACACTAGGTGAAGACATTACCACACTAGGTGAAGACATTACCACACTAGGTGAAGACATTACTACACTAGGTGAAGAGACATTACCTCACTAGGTGAAGACATTACCTCACTAGGTGAAGACATTACCACACTAGGTGAAGAGACATTACCTCACTAGGTGAAGACATTACCACACTAGGTGAAGACATTACCACACTAGGTGAAGAGACATTACCACACTAGGTGAAGAGACATTACCTCACTAGGTGAAGAGACATTACCACACTAGGTGAAGAGACATTACCTCACTAGGTGAAGAGACATTACCTCACTAGGTGAAGACATTACTACACTAGGTGAAGACATTACCTCACTAGGTGAAGACATTACCACACTAGGTGAAGAGACATTACCTCACTAGGTGAAGACATTACCACACTAGGTGAAGACATTACCTCACTAGGTGAAGACATTACCTCACTAGGTGAAGACATTACCTCACTAGGTGAAGAGACATTACCTCACTAGGTGAAGAGACATTACCACACTAGGTGAAGACATTACCACACTAGGTGAAGACATTACCACACTAGGTGAAGAGACATTACCACACTAGGTGAAGATGTACTCCCTGTACACACACGACTGTGTGGCTCAGCGGAGTAGCAATACAATCGTCAAATTTGCTGACGACACAGTGGTGGTGGGCCTGATCTCTGCCAACGACGAGAGGGCCTACCTGGAAGAGGTCAAGGTCCTGGCGGGATGGTGCCAGGAAAACAGCCTCTCCCTGAACGTCAGCAAAACAAAGGAGATGATTGTGGACTTCAGGAGGTCGGGGGTCAAGGACTACAGCCCCCTCAGCATCGACGGGGCACCGGTTGAGAGAGTCAACAGCTTTAAGTACCTCGGAGCCTACATATCCGAGGACTTGACATGGACCACACACATTAACAGTGTTGTGAAGAAGGCACGACAACGCCTCTACTTCCTCAGGCGCCTAAGGAAGTTCCAAGTCAGCCAGAAGATCCTTAAGAACTTCTACTCATGTACAATAGAGAGCATCTTGACCGGCAACATCACCTCCTGGTTTGGGAATAGCACTGCACAAGACCAAAGCACACTACAAAGAGTGACACGTTCAGCCGAACGCACAATTGGAGGGGGGCTCCCCACCCTCCAGAACATTTACTACAAGCGTTGCAAGGGCAAGGCTAAGAGAATCATTAAAGACTCCAGTCACCCGAACAACTGCCTCTTTGAACTGCTGCGGTCAGGCAAGCGATACAGGAGTCTCAAGGCGAGCACAGAAAGACTCAGAAGAAGCTTCTATCCCCAGGCCATCAGGCTGCTAAACGAACAATGAATGAACACTACACAACAACAACCACCAAACGCACATAGCACACACATCCACACGCACACACTCACTTTAAACAAACACACTGTAGCACCCACTCCACACACTTATAGCACACACCCACTTTAAACAAACACACTGTAGCACCCACTCCCCACACTTTATATTTATGGATGAAGGATTGCACTACAACTCGTACACCTTACTGTAAATTGTACCTAAAATTGTACCTCATCCCATTTCTGCTTTGCACTAGATAGTACTGTACATTAGTACACTGCATAGTATTGTGTATTGTATATTATATGGTAACTCAGAACATTGTACATATGTCTATACCGAACACTGTGACCTCATTTTCTTCTTCTAAATTCATGCTATATTATGTTATTATGTTATTTGATACTATCTTGTCTAGCACAGTCTCTGGAGCGTAACAGTAAGAAGCATTTTGTATGAAAGTATTCTGTACTTCTGTATGCCAACTATTAAAGAACTTGAACTTGAGACATTACCACACTAGGTGAAGACATTACCTCACTAGGTGAAGAGACATTACCACACTAGGTGAAGACATTACCACACTAGGTGAAGAGACATTACCTCACTAGGTGAAGACATTACCTCACTAGGTGAAGAGACATTACCTCACTAGGTGAAGACATTACCACACTAGGTGAAGAGACATTACCACACTAGGTGAAGACATTACCACACTAGGTGAAGACATTACCTCACTAGGTGAAGAGACATTACCTCACTAGGTGAAGAGACATTACCACACTAGGTGAAGACATTACCTCACTAGGTGAAGACATTACCTCACTAGGTGAAGACATTACCACACTAGGTGAAGACATTACCACACTAGGTGAAGAGACATTACCACACTAGGTGAAGACATTACCACACTAGGTGAAGACATTACCTCACTAGGTGAAGACATTACCTCACTAGGTGAAGACATTACCACACTAGGTGAAGACATTACCACACTAGGTGAAGACATTACCACACTAGGTGAAGACATTACCACACTAGGTGAAGAGACATTACCTCACTAGGTGAAGACATTACCTCACTAGGTGAAGACATTACCACACTAGGTGAAGAGACATTACCTCACTAGGTGAAGACATTACCTCACTAGGTGAAGACATTACCTCACTAGGTGAAGAGACATTACCACACTAGGTGAAGACATTACCACACTAGGTGAAGAGACATTACCACACTAGGTGAAGACATTACCACACTAGGTGAAGACATTACCACACTAGGTGAAGACATTACCTCACTAGGTGAAGACATTACTACACTAGGTGAAGACATTACCTCACTAGGTGAAGACATTACCACACTAGGTGAAGACATTACCACACTAGGTGAAGAGACATTACCTCACTAGGTGAAGACATTACCACACTAGGTGAAGACATTACCACACTAGGTGAAGAGACATTACCACACTAGGTGAAGACATTACCTCACTAGGTGAAGACATTACTACACTAGGTGAAGACATTACCTCACTAGGTGAAGACATTACCACACTAGGTGAAGACATTACTACACTAGGTGAAGAGACATTACCACACTAGGTGAAGACATTACCACACTAGGTGAAGACATTTCCACACTAGGTGAAGACATTACTACACTAGGTGAAGACATTACCACACTAGGTGAAGAGACATTACCACACTAGGTGAAGACATTACCTCACTAGGTGAAGAGACATTACCACACTAGGTGAAGACATTACCTCACTAAGTGAAGACATTACTACACTAGGTGAAGAGACATTACCACACTAGGTGAAGACATTACCTCACTAGGTGAAGACATTACCACACTAGGTGAAGACATTACTACACTAGGTGAAGACATTACCTCACTAGGTGAAGACATTACCACACTAGGTGAAGAGACATTACCACACTAGGTGAAGAGACATTACCACACTAGGTGAAGACATTACCACACTAGGTGAAGAGACATTACCTCACTAGGTGAAGACATTACCTCACTAGGTGAAGACATTACCACACTAGGTGAAGACATTACTACACTAGGTGAAGACATTACTACACTAGGTGAAGAGACATTACTACACTAGGTGAAGACATTACCTCACTAGGTGAAGACATTACCACACTAGGTGAAGACATTACCACACTAGGTGAAGAGACATTACCTCACTAGGTGAAGACATTACCTCACTAGGTGAAGAGACATTACCTCACTAGGTGAAGAGACATTACCTCACTAGGTGAAGACATTACCACACTAGGTGAAGAGACATTACCACACTAGGTGAAGAGACATTACCACACTAGGTGAAGACATTACCTCACTAGGTGAAGACATTACCACACTAGGTGAAGACATTACCTCACTAGGTGAAGACATTACTACACTAGGTGAAGACATTACCTCACTAGGTGAAGAGACATTACCTCACTAGGTGAAGACATTACCTCACTAGGTGAAGAGACATTACCTCACTAGGTGAAGACATTACCACACTAGGTGAAGACATTACCTCACTAGGTGAAGACATTACCACACTAGGTGAAGACATTACCACACTAGGTGAAGACATTACCTCACTAGGTGAAGAGACATTACCACACTAGGTGAAGAGACATTACCACACTAGGTGAAGACATTACCACACTAGGTGAAGACATTACCACACTAGGTGAAGACATTACCACACTAGGTGAAGACATTACCTCACTAGGTGAAGACATTACCACACTAGGTGAAGACATTACCACACTAGGTGAAGACATTACCACACTAGGTGAAGACATTACCACACTAGGTGAAGACATTACCACACTAGGTGAAGACATTACCACACTAGGTGAAGACATTACCACACTAGGTGAAGACATTACCACACTAGGTGAAGACATTACCTCACTAGGTGAAGAGACATTACCTCACTAGGTGAAGACATTACCACACTAGGTGAAGAGACATTACCTCACTAGGTGAAGACATTACCACACTAGGTGAAGACATTACCACACTAGGTGAAGACATTACCACACTAGGTGAAGACATTACCACACTAGGTATAGACATTACCTCACTAGGTGAAGAGACATTACCTCACTAGGTGAAGAGACATTACCTCACTAGGTGAAGACATTACCACACTAGGTGAAGACATTACCTCACTAGGTGAAGAGACATTACCACACTAGGTGAAGAGACATTACCACACTAGGTGAAGACATTACCTCACTAGGTGAAGAGACATTACCACACTAGGTGAAGAGACATTACCACACTAGGTGAAGACATTACCTCACTAGGTGAAGAGACATTACCACACTAGGTGAAGACATTACCTCACTAGGTGAAGAGACATTACCACACTAGGTGAAGAGACATTACCACACTAGGTGAAGACATTACCTCACTAGGTGAAGAGACATTACCACACTAGGTGAAGAGACATTACCTCACTAGGTGAAGACATTACCTCACTAGGTGAAGAGACATTACCACACTAGGTGAAGAGACATTACCACACTAGGTGAAGACATTGCCACACTAGGTGAAGACATTACCTCACTAGGTGAAGACATTACTACACTAGGTGAAGACATTACCACACTAGGTGAAGACATTACCACACTAGGTGAAGACATTACCTCACTAGGTGAAGACATTACCACACTAGGTGAAGACATTACCACACTAGGTGAAGACATTACCACACTAGGTGAAGACATTACCTCACTAGGTGAAGACATTACCACACTAGGTGAAGACATTACCACACTAGGTGAAGACATTACTACACTAGGTGAAGACATTACCTCACTAGGTGAAGACATTACCTCACTAGGTGAAGACATTACCACACTAGGTGAAGACATTACCACACTAGGTGAAGACATTACCTCACTAGGTGAAGACATTACCACACTAGGTGAAGACATTACTACACTAGGTGAAGACATTACCTCACTAGGTGAAGACATTACCTCACTAGGTGAAGACATTACCACACTAGGTGAAGACATTACCTCACTAGGTGAAGACATTACTACACTAGGTGAAGAGACATTACCACACTAGGTGAAGACATTACCTCACTAGGTGAAGACATTACCTCACTAGGTGAAGACATTACCACACTAGGTGAAGACATTACTACACTAGGTGAAGAGACATTACCACACTAGGTGAAGACATTACCTCACTAGGTGAAGACATTACCTCACTAGGTGAAGACATTACCACACTAGGTGAAGAGACATTACCACACTAGGTGAAGACATTACCTCACTAGGTGAAGACATTACCTCACTAGGTGAAGACATTACCACACTAGGTGAAGACATTACCTCACTAGGTGAAGACATTACCACACTAGGTGAAGACATTACCTCACTAGGTGAAGACATTACCACACTAGGTGAAGACATTACCACACTAGGTGAAGAGACATTACCACACTAGGTGAAGAGACATTACCACACTAGGTGAAGACATTACCACACTAGGTGAAGACATTACCTCACTAGGTGAAGACATTACCTCACTAGGTGAAGACATTACCTCACTAGGTGAAGACATTACCTCACTAGGTGAAGACATTACCACACTAGGTGAAGACATTACCTCACTAGGTGAAGACATTACCTCACTAGGTGAAGACATTAACACACAACACTGGCGAGGCTCCGGTCAGTCGAGGACAGCTGTGGACGGCAGCCTGGCGGAGAAGCGCTGCACTCAGAGGAGGTGCCGGGAGAGAGGTGGTTTCCAAGACGACAATCAAGGCGCCGGTAATGCGTCCTGAATGCAGGCACTTCATCCTCATTAACCGTCTGTAGTGTGGTAGTGAAAGGGTTAACCATCTGTAGTGTGGTAGTGGAAGGGTTAACCCTTTGTCGTGTGGCAGTGAAAGGGTTAACCGTCTGTGGCGTGGTAGTGAAAGGGTTAAACTTGTGTAGTGTGGTTGTGAAAGGGTTAACCCTTTGTCATGTGGCAGTGAAAGGGTACAGGAGAAGGTGAGAGAGAGATGGAATGGAGAGAAGAAGGGTGAGTAAGAGAGAGAGAGAGAGGGGGGGGGGGGGGGAGAGAACCACAGGACCTTTCAACAACTGAGACAACACCTGGGACTGGGAAAATATATCAGGGGGTGAGGGGGGGCTGATATAGAATTGTTTAATTTGAATCTAATCGATTCTTAAAATCCCAAGATAGATATTTTAATCTGCAGTATGCTTTTTTTCAGTGGATCTTCGCTAAATGTTATTTCTCCCGTCCTACAGATCTCAGTCTCTAATTTGCCTTGCGCTGAGTTTCTACTGTACTACTACAGAAACTCAGTCGACCAGGTTACATCATTTGACAACAATGGCAGCTGCTGCTGGCCCCCTTGCCTAATTGAATTGCCCATCAAGCCGAATTAAATCAAAATCAAATCGGGTAATCTTAGAAGATTTAGAAGTCTTTCAGTCAGGTTTCAGAATATAGCACAGTATGGGGGACTGCTCTCAAAAAGGTAATTAGTGACCTCAGACTCAACTCTAATGCAAATAAAATCTCCATCCTTATCCTATTAGATCTCAGTGCCGCTTTTGATACTGTTGATCACAACATCCTAATAAATCGACTTGAAAAGCTTATTGGTTTCTTAATGGTTTATGTTAATCTAGGAGGCCATACATCAGAGAAATATGAAAGCCGCTACGGGGTTGCACAAGGCAGCCGTTTAGGTCCATTACTCTTTTCTCTCTATATATGCTACCGCTCGGTGACATCATCAGAGAGTATGGTATAGATGTCCACAGCTATGCGGATGATACACAATTGTACATAATCCGCTGAATCAAATGATGCGACACTCATAAACTCCATTACCAACTGCCTGTCGGCAATAAACGATAACTTTCTCAAATTGAACGAGGATCAAACTGAAGTCCTGTGTGTTGTGTTGGCCCCAAATCAAAAAGGGAGATGCTAACAAATAATCTAGGCATCTTAACCACTTGGATTGAACCGGAGGTGACAAGTCTCTGTGACGTCCTGGACTCAGATTTGAACTTCAACTCCCACATAAACAAAGTGACCAAAATAGCCTTCTTTCATCTCAGAAACATAGTGAAGGTATGACCATTCATAAATCAAAATGATGCAGAGAAGCTAATTCATGCTTTTATATCTAGCCGACTAGACTACCGCAATGCACTATTCACTGGTCTCCCCAAGAAAACTACAGAAAGACTCCAGAGCTCATTCAAAACTCTGCAGCTAGACTACTAACCAAAACCAAAAGGAGGGAACACATTAGTCCTGTCTTAGCTACTCTACACTGGCTTCCTGTAACTTTTAGAATAGATTTTAAGGTGCTTCTCCTCACATACAAAGCTCTAAATGGACAAGGTCCCAGCTACATTGCTGACTCTCTAATAAACTACACACCCGCCAGAACACTGCGATCATCAGATGCAGGTCTATTAGAGGTCACCAGAAAGAGTCATAAGAAGATCGGTGATGCAGCCTTTGTAAACTACGCCCCAAAACTGTGAAACACATTAATTGGAGTGGAAAGGGCCCCACGCCTAGAACTGCACCCTGACAAGGAGCCTCGCCCCAGAGAGGCAGTTGGGGAGCCTCGCCCCAGAGAGGCAGTTGGGGAATCTCGCCCTGAGGGAGGGAGGCTGGCCCTGAGAGGGAGGCTAGAAGGGTCAAAGTGTGGGAGACAGCAACGATATGTATCGGCGTGGCGCTAGTCAGCTCCGGTATGGAAGGTATTGTTGTCTAATTTCTCTCATCAGGAGAAATTAAAGACGCCACTGTCATGTTAAGCGCAGTTAACAGTTTGAAGTGGCTGAAGTGACAAAGTAGGGTGAGAGACATAATTACTAGTGCTGTCAGTAGGGATGGGTACCTTTCACATTTGAACCGATACCGGTACCGGTACCTGTGAATCGATACCGGTACCCAACGGTACCTTTTTTTCGGTACTTTAGTCTCAAGAAATTTAATTTACCTACCTCAGTCGTAAAAAAAAAATCCAAACTTCAAATAACTACAATTTCGACAGTTTTCGGCTCGTCATTGCTCCGACTGCTTTGTTGTTGAATCAAGTCAAATCCTAGGTAAGCATATATTGTGCGTGTGAACGTTGACATGAAAAGAAAAAGCATATATTGTGCGTGTGAACGTTGACATGAAAAGAAAAAAGTTAAAAAAAAATAATAATAAGTAAAAAAAATTAAATAAAAATCGGTATCTCACTTGATTCGATACTCGGTAGTACCGACGTGTTTCGGTTCGGTACCTCAAAAGTACCGAATTCGGTACCCATCCCTAGCTGTCAGGCGATTATTTTTTTTTATCTAATTACAGGATTTGTAATTAATTAATCTAATTAATCGCATTTTAATCGCATAACCATTTTAGGCCTGATATTTTATATTCGATAATCATATTTCAAATGGCATGTGTCCGGATGGCAGAATTCAGTACTGTATCTACAAAACCTTCTGTTTAATCATTTTCCCTTTATTAATTTGATTCGATTTTTTAGGTCTGGTCAATTTTAGCATGGTGTTATTCACAGTCAAAAAGAAGAGAAAAAAATAAAGAATTGAATTGATATTCTCATTTGGTTCATTACAATTTACTCAAGCCTAGTAACAGACACTATTTCTGACACTGGGAATACATTCCCTGAGATCCATAGATGTCCCTAGAATCAGATACCAAGAACATGCAAATGGACCAAAATGTTAACTGTTTATTCTACGTTCTTATGGAATGAATGAGATAAAAAAAGAAATAATTAAATCGATTTTTTTAAATACATTTTGAGTTAATTTTCATAATGCGATAATTTGCTGTGTAATTAATTAATCTACTTAACGCGATAAACTGACAGCCCTAGTAATTACATCTCTCAATATTATCATTGTATCTTACCCTTGCTATTATTTTACTTCTTTTTTATTTCTACGCCCCACTATCCGCTGGGTGCATACTATGACCTTTATCATTATTTTATCTCACTTTATGCTTTGCTCTTGCTGCTTGTTTTACACAGATTTTATGTCTTATTTCTTACTGGTGTAAAGCACTTTGAAGTGCAATTCCCTATACAAATAACATTTATTATTATTATTAATCAGTGCCAATACACAGCCCTACGAAAAACACAGTTTTCTGATTAACAATGTTTTTAAACGTAATTATCAAAAGATAGTACGTTTTGGAGTGTTGTGTACATTCATAGTTAGTTCATAGAGTATTTTCATGTGATTTATGTACTTGTATGTGATTTGGATTGACGAAACAACTGAAATGTTTCAAAATTAACAATGATTCTTAATTTAATAGTTAAATTATTCGAACGTGCATTTGGTTATTCTGGCATAGGGCTAGGAGGAGGTATACCAAATATGAAGGTACACCATCCATGGATCCATGCAAAGTAGAGCTGGGCGATATGGCAAAAAGTATCATATCAACAATATTTTTCTTAGTCTCTTGAAGGTACAACAGTATTTGATGGTATAGTTTTCCAGTATAAATTACAATGTGATATTACATATTTTTTATGTCGTTATCTTGTAATACAATTGTCATGGTGCTACTTCATTCAAAATGGTCCTGCAATAATATAATATAATATATTGTGGCAGATCTCACCCCCCCTCTCATGGATATGTTTGAAGTGGCTGAAGTGGGAGGATGGGAGATACTTTTGCCACAGAAGGAGTAGAGTCAATTAGGTAGCTGATTAGTACTGATAGAACACACCTCTGCATCATTAGTCCACCCACATCTCACGTGCACACGCCCAGACCCACACACTACAAAGCCACTAGGTTAGTTAGGAGTAAGTTGAGCGGAGGTGAGGTTGGAGTTGTTGTTTATTTAGAGAGAGAGATTGTAGTATTCGGAGTTGTGAAGGCGAGTAGGTGTTATTTGTGTACTGGACCCTGGACTGGCTGAGAAACCCCCTTGTGTACTGACCCTGGACCGGACGACTACCCTGAATAGTGAACAATCCCCTTTTCTGTCGGCGAGCCCGTTTTGTGTTTTTGACCCTCGGACTGTCTATGGCCATTCTTTTGCTTTTTCCCCACTGGATTCTGCCCTGAATTCAATAAATACTTGTATTGATTGATATTGCTCTTGTGTGGACATTCAAATTTGTTTGTATTTGAACCGTGGCGAGTCTGAACCCCACCAGGCTTGTCACAATAGTTACAGTATATATTTTTTTGTACTTTACTCTACTTCAAGTGATACCAGTGACGGTCTATATATATCCAGGAGAGACCTCAGAAAGCTCAGTCAGCGTCGGACAGGCCTGCGTTCCCTCCTGATGTGGTTTTGGCTGGAGAGCGCGCATGCAACTTCTCCCTGCAGTCTAAATATAATATGCTAGTTCTGAACGGGGGAAATCTGTAACACTGAAGATGGCGGGAACAGCTAAATTACTAGCCGCAAAATTGCATAATGTATATAATTCTGTATAATTAAAAGCTATGATGTTCTCAGTCCATGACTTTTCCTAAATATGTCTTATTACATGCTTTCACAACGTAAGAACATTGTAAAACAAACTACAATAGAGTTCTGATCATTTATACCTATAACCGCCAAGCACAGCCACAGACAGACCACTATATATATATATATATATATATATATATATATATATATACACACATGATCATTTATACCTATAACCGCCAAGCACAGTCACAGACCACTATATCTATATACATGATCATTTATACCTATAACCGGCAAGCAGTCACACAGACCACTATATCTATTTATGTCTAAATAAATATATCCATATAAAGCAAGAGTTTCGTTTTTTGCTGCGTTGTTTTTGCTGCCTACCATATGCAACCACTCTCTCTCTCTTTCATCTCTCTCTATAAACACCTTGGACAGTCTCCCTCCCCCCCTTTTCTCTGTCTCTCTCCAGTCTCCCACCACTACACCCCTCACTCTCTCTCTCTGTGTGTGTGTGTGTTGTGTGTTGTGTGTTGTGTGTTGTGTGTTTGTGTGTGTGTTTGTGTGTGTGTGTGTGTGTGTGTGTGTGTGTGTGGTTAGGGCTGTCCCCGACTAAGGATTTGGATAGTCGACTATGATTTGTCAAAATTTGCTGTTAGTCGACTATTAGTAGACTAAAAAAAATCATTCCATTTGGGCTGTGGGGGGTGCTTAATGTCTGAAGGAGTCGACTGAAGGCTTCTTGTCCTCTGCAAAAGCATGCAATTGGTCCACTGATGGATACATCTTGATATTTGTCTAGTCTAGTGTGTTCATTAGATGGGTGAAATCATCTTTCAGTGCCTCTGTGCCTGTTTTCGTAGGCAGTTAGCCTCTGGTATGCGTGCCATTAGCGTTAGCCACGCTTCTAGGCCTCTTTTCTTTTGGAAAGAATGATAAAAAAATATATATATATTTTTTATAAATTATTATTTTTTTTTATTAGACTAAGAGGTTGGCAGTCGACTACGGCTCCTTTCGACCAATTAGTCGACTAATCGACTAATAGGGGTCAGCCCTAGTATGTGTGTGTGTGTGTGTGTGTGTGTGTGTGTGTGTGTGTGTCTTTCTCTCTCTGTGTTAAGATTCCCCTCTCTCACTCCCGATATGATTTTCACCACAGGCCGATCTAAATAATGTTGGACCAAAACCGCGACCTGCAAACCACACAGGCTGTATTCTCACAGAGACAGTAGGTCCCTACTCCCTACTCATTATGCAAAAATGAATATCGCTCACAGACAGGATGGTTTTCTCCTTCTGCAACTTGTAAATGTTGTCGAATGCGCTCGTAATGCTCGTAATATTCCTAGTAGAGATATGAAAGACTTTTTCTGCGGATGAACTGAAAGCCTCCACTGTCCTTCTGGCCACGTGGGGCTCCGTGGAGCAGCGTGGGGGTACATGGCACGCTGACAGCTGCCGGTCAGAAAAGTAGAAGCATATGTTTCTCAAGGAACTGTGGTGGACGCCGGAGGAAATAACTCCCTTGGTCCATAGTCGGTTGTTATGATTTATTAGGTCAAATAGGAGATTTGGCTTAGAGGAGCCCCAACGAGGGGCTCCTGAATCACAGAATACATGGATATTTATATATGACAGGAAGGGGTGGAGCCAGGTGATAACCAGGTTATACCAGGAGGGGGGGGGGGGTGTTAGGGAATGTGGGGGCTTTAGGTGGGAGGACTGATTGATCAGGGGAGAAAGGGATATTGATTAAGGGAAGACAGGACATGTGTATTGGGGATTAATCAGGGGAAACTGGGACTATGGTAGGTGTGGGGAAGGGGGGGGGGTAACTGGGAGGGGGGGGGGGCATATCATTTCTACCACAGAACCATGGCTTCAGAGGATGGCATTAACCCTTTCACTACCACACTACCAAAGGGTTAACCCTTTCACCACGACACTACAGAAGGTTAACCCTTTCACTGCCACACAACAAATGGTTAACCCTTTCACAACCACACCACAGAAGGTTAACTCTTTCACTGCCAAAGGGTTAACCCTTTCACTGCGACAATACAGAAGGTTAACCCTTTCACTGCCACACAACTGGTTAACCCTTTCACAACCACACTACAGAAGGTCAACCCTTAACCGTAGTGAAAGGTTAACATTCTGTAGTGTGGTAGTGAAAGGGTTAAAGAGTTTAGAGAGAGAGTAGCGGCCCGGACATCCTCTGACGAATAGAAACCTTGATTATAGAGTCAATGCCAGCGCATATTACAAGCCGAGGCCAGGCCTAATTGTAGATGAACAATATACAGGGTATAATATATCGTATGGCCAAGCGTGCCTCTCGAACCACGCTGGATGAAAGTGAAGTGGTCTGCTGCGTGTGCCAAGGCTTCCAAGAGTGTCGACTTCACCCGGGTAAAAAGCGTAAAATGTGACCACTGCGTACTGTGGTCGAAAATATGATCATGTTCATAGCTCTGTTATAAATACATCTTTCTCTGTACAAAGCTTTAACTAGTTTGACTAGTCAAGACACTAGGCGACAGTCTGACGGTGTTCCATGAATCACTATGAATTGAAAATGGGGGACCCTGATGTAAACAAGACAAACGTATTTCTCTGGTCTGCATTCCCTTAACAATTGTGTGTATTGAGCCGTACTGTATTGTACCCATTCTGCAATCTGTTAAATAAAGTTTGCATTTATTCATTCTTAAAACAACTTAAAAGGTCAGGACAGCTTGACTTAGATATGACATATGTCCATAAATCACATCTTGTTCTTTTTCTTGTTGGCTTCATATCAATCTTGTGACAGATATGACAAAACCCCTAATCTCATCGTTGTTTACTTTTCTTGTCATATCTGTTATTAATTTGTCATCTTTTGATGTCATGTATTTATTGTAAGTCTGACCAGAGCTCTTTCTCACTTTCTGGTCAGACGCTCGTGTTTAGACTCGTCTCGGATTGTAAACTGAGGATACTTTTTCTGTTCTTTTTGATACAATTTGACTCATCTGAATTTCTACAGTTCACCGTCTTGGCTCATTTAAAATATTCCACAACAGTACGCAAATTATTGGATTGTTTATTATTTTTACATGAAAATCATCAGAAGTCAACAAATGAAAGTATTGACATTTATTTAACTTTAAGTGTTTTTTGAATTCAAGAAAAGACAGTTTGTTTGTTATATTATCATGAATTAAATTTTTTTACGACGGTCTGAGAGCATTGTGGCTGAAGGGGGTGAGGCCATTCCGGCAGTCCGGGCGTTAAAAGATGTTTTACGATCAATCGCGATCTCTGCCAAAAGGCTGGGAATAATTGCGCGGTGAGTGGTTGCCATGGTAACTAAGGACTCTGTGACCACCGCGAAACCACTGAATGGCTGCTCTAAAGCCTCGGAAAAGTGTAACTTCTTGACCAAATGAAGCGTGTTGTCAGTGATGAACGAGTGACTCCAGAAATGACAGAAAAACAATGTGTACGACAGATTCTTAACACATTGTCCGCCATGGGTTATATCCATCAATATAGCCAGTCTGCCACCGTTGAAAGATAATTACCTTCTTTGCAGGGCTATAACTTTTTAAATTGTATTGCTATATTGACATTACTATGGCCCATTCAACATCGATTATCTATCGTTCCGGATGTGGGAACGTTATATTTTTTCATTCATACATTGTTGTGTTAATACCGTCTTGAATATAAGTATGTTTATAAGCTTTTCTGCTGTAATTCCAAAAACCCTAGTTATAGGCCCAAACGCATATGATAGATTATCGATTGCCGTTTCTTTCCTATACACGCTATATTAAAAAATTCAAATGTATATGATCGGTATACATTAGGCTTCATCATGCGTGAAGGAAAGGGGGGGGGGGGTCGTCTATAATTTCTTTATCGTCAGTAACGGCTTTATGTAGTATGGGTTGATATATTGATCAGACTGTTTGCAAACAAAGAAACACAATTGGGCTGAAAATAACGTTACTGTCCTCTTACCGTGCGCCGATGTGACTGGAAGAAAAATATCCCAATTATTTGACGCCGATCGCCTAGATCCATTTCCGGTTTGTATGGCGCAATAAACGCCGAAATCATATTGATTATTGCATTATAGAAGCGATCCATATGCACGCCAGTGTTTGTCTGGACCCACGTAACAAGATATGACTGCCGGAGGGATTTCCTCGACGCACCGATCACAACTTCCGGTTTTGAAGAGAGGGAGCGATTTTTTTTTATATTGATTTCAAAAACGGCGTAACTCGTTTATGGCGATCAATGTGTTAACAGGCACCCAGAACTTTTTTTTTTTACTTGAACTTGAGGACTGCATACTTTTTTTGCAAAGCTTAGCTTTATACTTATAGCACATGCATGAGCCTGGTCTCTTTTGAAAGATAACATTCTGAAGTTACTAATGCAAAAAAGGAAAATCACTTTTAGTGCTAATGAAATAGAGTAACAGAAGTCTGAACTTGAGTTGAACTTCCAAGTTCAAGTAAAAGAAATTGCCACGGGGAGCTCCAGTAGCTCACCGCATATCTCTGCGCTATTTCTGCGTCGGGGAAAACCGTGCTGCGTCACGGATCTGGTGGACTCCGAGTTCGATTCCCGGACCCGCCGTCATTTGCCAGAATGTCTTCCCCTGCTCTATATCCCGTTTCACCCTGTATCTGTCGGTCATGCTTGACCAGAAAAGCGATAAACGCTAAAAAAAAAAATCCACTTTTCTGCCTGCCTTGTACAGCCCATGGGGGCATTACCTTGTAATTGCCGGCTTTACAAATACATTTGATTTGATTTGATAAGAAGGTTTTTGGTTTTTGCTTCGTTTTTATTTCAGATTGTTTAGTCGATGGCGGAAACTTGGCCGTGTTTCAGAGGGATCCCGACGGCGACCTTGGAGCCATACTCACTCAGACATCCTGTGGTCCTGGATGTGCCGGTGGAGGGAGATCTTGTCGCTGACGAAGATGTTGATGGCGTAGCGCTCCACGCTGTCCTCCTCCAGCTTCTTGTCCTCCGGGCCAAGGCTGAGCCGGGTGGCCCGGCCGCACTCCCCGGGCTGGTCCAGGTCCAGCGGGGCCTTGGCGTACAGCGGCCTGGCCAGCTGGCCCTCCTCGGCGCTCTTCTCGATGGACTGCCTCACCAGGAGGCTGCGCCCCCCTCCGTCGTCATCGTCCCCCGCGGGGGAGTCGGGGGAGGAGGAGAAGGAGGAGTGGGCCATGAGGAGGTAGGCCAGCCACAGCAGCCAGAGGAGGAGGAAGGCCTTGGCCAGCACGCCCAGCTTCCGCGAGCAGCGCCCCCTCATGGCGGCTCCGCTTCACCCCCGCTGAGGAGGCGTCTGGGCAGGGGGGTCGGATAGAGACAGAGTGCCCCGGGAGGACACAGCCCTCTGGAGGAACGGCAGAGAAACACAGAGAGAGAGAGAGAGAGAGAGAGAGAGAGACGGCATGAAGTTATTTATAGTTATAAATACATTATCTAGCATCAGCATTTATCATGAACCCCGTGGAGAACATGATGAAACATTATGCTTCATAACTGCCGAGGACACAGAGTGAACATGAAATCATTGCAGCAGTAAAGTCCACCACCACCACCAACGGCAAGTCATTCTCCATATTGAACATCTCAGTCAAAAGCCGCCTCCCAGACGGTGGAGGTTTAGATGATGGACCGGCCCCTTTTCACCATTAACTTGATCATATTCCTCTCTTTGCACTAATGCTATACAGTGCATTTGCATACAAATGAGTCCGAGTGTTGATGACACCGCCGCACCCAACAGACCAGGCTGATGATGATCAACATGCCAGCATCATAACGGCGCACTTAGGGCTATTATTAAGATGCTCGTTAGATATGAACGGCAGAGGCAGGCCATCAAATCTGTGTGGGGGGACATTTTATTCAGTTATTTATTAACATGGTTCCCCTGAACATTAAAGGTCACAAATGATGAAATTCAGATTTTTCTGTGCTGCCTAAGGTCAGAATACATTGGGATTCAACGAGCCATTCAGATTTGCATCTGGGGTCATAATTCTCCCCGACGATGCGTGACCCTTGACCCGTGTGTGCATGTAAAGAAAAACATGCATGTAAAAAATTACGACTTGTTCGTAAACATTCTCCACTGCGGTTATCTAAAATATGTTTCAGACAACATTCTAGGCGAGAAATAGGACATGCAATTGATGGATTATACTTCACAGGGCTCTACAGTGCGACTATTTCACTCGCATTTGCCCGTAAAAATAGATTATGTGCGAACTGGAAAAATTATTTGGGAGCACACTGTGCAAGTAATAGCTTTGCGTAGTGGGCGTGTTGTCAACGCGCAATTGTCAGAGCAGAGCGGACCGTCAATTCTAGCCCTTCAGCCCTGCGTTTGACAGCTCTGGGCAGCTGGACAACCTATATCCTTTTTTTTTACTTAATTTTGTTCATTCACGTATATGTTTAATGAAACAAACAAACAGTTATAATCTTACACATACATGTGAAACAAATATGTTAAAAAATTATAATAAATAGGGCGGCTACGTGGCGTAGTGGGCAATGCGCTCGCCACGAATGCAGAGACGCTGGGCTCGCCTGTTCGAGCCCAGCGCTCCACATTGCTTTCAGTTTAGCTGGTCGTTCATACTAATACACATTGGCCGTATTAGGGGGTGGGAAACTGATGGGTGGGGATCGGGCGTTGTGGACAGCGACTCCTACAGGTCGGTTGGTGCGCCTGCGCAGTAGAATCAGGAAGTGTCGGGGGCAGCGTGAGCCTCCCACGCGTTACTCCTCGCCACTGAGAGATCGAGCTGCGCAGGTGAAAAAATGCGACTGCTGTTACCTCAAGTACCGGAGGGGACTTGTACTATGTATGACTTAGTCCACATTGCAGCCGGCTTGTGGGAGGCAAGAAACAGCGTTTGTGACAGGGGAGGGTTGAATTGGATGATACGAAATTGGGATGGGAGAAAAATATAGAAAATGGGAGAAAAAGTGGATAAAAAAAATAATAAATAAATAAAAAATGTATAATAAAAATTTATAATTTCAGAGTTTTCTCATAGCCACGAGTAATGGATTAATCGATTACTCACGCCCATCCCTAATCCTGATAGTACCGTCACAAATTAAGTTCCATACTATTATCGCCTCTTGTGTATCAAGAGCTCCGTCGATACAGTACATCTGAGAATGAAAATAAAATGTAATCTCAAGTGCTCTGAGGAGACACTGGGACAAAGGACTGGGTGGATGAAAAGGGTTATTTCTTATTGTTCCCTTTGTCATGATCTTCATTCCCTAAAGAAACTGTTGGCTGTAACTGTTTGGTGAGGGCGGGGTGTGAGTGTGTGTAGTCCTTGGTGTTTGTTCTGTCTTTTGTCCTTTTACTGTACTGTACCAACCCAGGTGCTGTTAGTTTTGATTCTACTGCAGTCACTGAAACCAGGGTTCCCACAGACATTGCAAAAATGAAATTAAGGGACTTTTAAATACTTTTCCAAGCACTACTTTTCATTTTCAAGGAAGTGCTTCGGTAAGGGGAGGGGAGGGGATGGGTGTGGAGGGGGGATCAAACCACAGCGTTCATCTGTGTCGACAACGAGGTGCTGCATTAAAAAAGGGATAGTTCGGATGATTTCTGGATATTATCCAAAACTCTGCGGTCGGAGTTCTGGCCGGGGGTTCCGAGAGAACCGGAAAGCAAACTTAGTTATAATTCAATCCACACCACAACATGCAAGGGAAAGGGTTCGCTATTTCTAACAATGAATCATCATCCTCCACCACAATGGATTCTGCAATCACTTGGCACCGTTTTGTTTCTTGGAAAAAGCCGGTGCATTATGAAGCCGTTTCACTGGTAACGCAGCCAATCAGCCGTTTGGAAATGCTGGAGGACATGTTGTTTTGTAGATGGCCGACCCTCTGCTGGCATGTTGTGGTGTGGATTAGAATTGTTTTGGTTCCGTGACCCCATTTCTGCCGTTCGCCGCCCGAACGTGTTTTTATGTAGTCAACTCCCACCGCGGGACTCACCAAGTAAGCCAATGGCTTCGCATCCACTATACTGTACTACTGGCAAGTATTTCATACAACTTAATGTCCAAAAATCTGAACTATCCCTTTAATATTACAGCAGGTCAACAATGAACAGTGAGACCGCCAGCCGCCTCCTCCTCCTTTACTACTCCTCCTCCCTCTCCCTTTCTACTACTCCTCCTCCTCGTCCTCCTCCTCTCTCTCCACTCCTCCTCATCCACTACTCCTCCTCCTCCCTCTCACTACTCCTCCTCCCTCTCACTACTCCTCCTCCCTCTCCCTACTCCTCCTCCCTCTCCCTTTCTTCTACTACTCCTCCCTTCCTCCTCCCTCTTTACTACTCCTCTTCCCTCTCCCTTCCTCCTCCTCCTGTGAGTGAGTAGGTGAGTGAGTGAGTGAGTGATGTCTGTCTATGTGTCCGTTAGTCTGTCAATGTGTGTGTGTGAGTGAGTGAGTGAGTGAGTGAGTGAGTGAGTGAGTGAGTGAGTGAGTGAGTGAGTGAGTGAGTGAGTGAGGTCTATGTGTCTGTCTATATGTCTGTGTGTGTGTGTGTCTCAACACTACAGCATGCAGGCCTGTGTGAGGCCCTGAGCTCGTCTGGTTTGTTTAGGCCTTCAGACCCCACCGCACACCGCGCTGTCGAGTCTCGCTATAAAGCACAGAGGCTTCCTCTCCCCCCCATCGGAGCTCTCGGAGACGCTGGGCTCACTCCCTCTCACTGGGCCCGCTCCCTCTCACTGGGCCCGCTCCCTCTCACTGGGCCCGCTCCCTCTCACTGGGCTCCCTCTCACTGGGCCCGCTCCCTCTCACTGGGCTCGCTCCCTCTCACTGGGCCCGCTCCCTCTCACTGGGCCCCCTCCCTCTCACTGGGCTCACTCCCTCTCACTGGGCCCGCTCCCTCTCACTGGGCTCGCTCCCTCTCACTGGGCTCCCTCCCTCTCACTGGGCCCGCTCCCTCTCACTGAGCTCGCTCCCTCTCACTGGGCCCGCTCCCTCTCACTGGGCCCGCTCCCTCTCACTGGGCCCACTCCCTCTCACTGGGCCCGCTCCCTCTCACTGGGCTCGCTCCCTCTCACTGGGCTCCCTCCCTCTCACTTGGCCCGCTCCCTCTCACTGGGCTCGCTCCCTCTCACTGGGCTCCCTCCCTCTCACTGGGCCCGCTCCCTCTCACTGGGCCCGCTCCCTCTCACTGGGCTCGCTCCCTCTCACTGGGCCGCTCCCTCTCACTGGGCTCCCTCTCACTGGGCCCGCTCCCTCTCACTGGGCTCCCTCCCTCTCACTGGGCCCGCTCCCTCTCACTGGGCCTCACTGGGCCCGCTCCCTCTCACTGGGCTCCCTCCCTCTCACTGGGCCCGCTCCCTCTCACTGGGCCCGCTCCCTCTCACTGGGCCCCAGGGGAGGAAACTAACTTTTTGGCTTACCAGCCAACTGGCGAGTATCTGATTTTTTTTACCAGACAAACTGATTTTTTACCAGCCCAAAAAAATCGCTAATTGTGATAATTACTTCTTTGTATGTCTTTGTCTAAATTGATTTTCAATCATAGTAAAAATCACACCGTGTCTCTACTCTTTAAAATATTTATTAGCATAAAACATTAATAACAGTCTCTACTCTTCACAATATTAGCATACAACATGTATTAATCACACTGTCTCTACTCTTCAAAATATTAGGATATCACATATTAACATGAAAGAGGGAACTATTCTGGACTGGGTTGGGCTGAACTAGGCAGTGAAAGATGCTGGGCTGGACTGGACTAGGTTGGACTGGTCTAGGTTGGACTGAGTTGGGCAGTGAAAGAACCAAGCATTTCACTGTAATGTAATAGCTAAATAAAACAACTTGACTTGTTACATTTGCACTCTGGTTGGATGCCAAATGTATTCTGGTTGTACTGTACTTGTGCTGTAAGATGACAATACATTGGAACCGAATCGACAACGCTAGGGGTTCAGCAGGTGTATTCTGAATGCCAAGTATGACAACATCACCGTTGTGAAGGGCATATGGGCGAGTGGTGATATGGGGGGAAACCCGGTAATAATAAAATGTCACTCGGCTGCATTTAAGCAAAGCCGCTCAGTATAGTCCACTATGTTGAACGCGCGTTATGGTAGCTTGTTACATGCTAGGTAGCTAGCCGGCTAATGCTGGTGCCTGGTTGACTTGTCATTCTCATCCGACTCGAAGGAGACGCGTCGCATGCTATTGTTCGCCCCCATGTCAGACCGCACTGATATCCGAAAGCGACGACACTACATGTAATTATTTTCATCCACTGATGTGTTTTTGTCTAAGTTTGTCTACGTTGTCAAGCCGGTGGCAGGAGTCTGTAGGTCCGCACGCAGTGATCTGTCCACTTCCCCTAGATGGGCGGCATCTTCTAGAAAATGAGTGTTCATTGGAGGAGCTTAGAGCGCATCTGTACAACGATGATGTTCATTGGTTATGGTTGGATTGAGGCGCAAATGGGAGGAATCAAGGGGGGAGTCAGAGTTCGGCTTGTGCCAGTGAGCGAATCAGCAGATTGCAGAATGATTTTTTTGTTTGTTTTGTAATTACAAGTACTCGCCAGACTGGCGAGTGCTCTTCATGAATTACTCGCCAAACGTAAAAAATACTCGCATTTGGCGAGTAAAGTGGCCTAATTTCCTCCCCTGCTGGGCCCGCTCCCTCTCACTGGGCCCGCTCCCTCTCACTGGGCCGCTGGGCTCCGGCCAGAAGAGAGCTCTCAGGTCCTGAGGTTACAGAATGGAGACGGCTTCTCTCAAGGCTGCAGACAAAACCCCCTTTTATTAGACGTCCGTCACACCTTCCTCCCTCCACCGAATCCGATAGCCGTGGCCGGGAGGAGGTCTGGAACGAGTGGAGATCCGACAGAAGGCTTAACATGCAGCGATAGCCTCGAGCCTGCCGAGCAAAGAGGAATTTGCCTCTAAAGCCATTTGGGAAAGCAATCTTCCCCCGGAGTCGGACAAGAAGATCGATCATCCCTGTAGCGTCGGTTTTGGAGTTCTGGGGAAGTTGTATTTCTTCGCCTTTGACAGAGCCAGGCTAGCTGCTCCCTGCTGCTCTCCAGACCAGCATGCACCTGGACCTCTCTCCGCGGCTACCGAGCACGCAGAGATGAGATGGATATCAATCTTTCTCGTCTGACTCTTGGTTGTTAGATGCCAACATTGTGTTCCTTTAAGGCCTAACGCAGTACCACACACAGGGTTCCCACAGACATTGCAAAATGAAATTCAAGGACTTTCAAGCACTTTTAAGGACATTTAAAAGGATACAATTCCCTTTTAAATGCAGTTTTTTTTATAGAAAATAAAACCTGATCCAATATTTATGGCTTAAAACAAATTTCCGACAATTAGTTACACTTTAAATAAAAATAATAATTATATTTCTTGATTCAGAACAATTTAATCATGGATGAACACAACTTTCAATGCCAATGGTCAAGGACTTTTTAAGCACCTTGTAAAAAAATTGCTGTTTAAGGAATTCCAGGCATCGACTTTTTTTTGTAAAATAATCAAGCACTTTAAGGACTTCAAGGACCTTGTGCAAACCCTGCACATTGTTCCTTTAAGGCCTAACGCAGCAGCACCACACAGTGTGACACAGGAATGTGCACCGTTGTCGATCACACATATTCAATTTGTACCGCGGCGCAGGAGAAGTGAGGTCTGTAGCGGAGGACAGATGTGATCCTTTGGCCCGCGGAGAAGAAGACGCTTTATTTAAACGCCGGAGCACCGAGGTTCACGACACAGAGCACCGAGGTTCACGACACAGAGCACCGAGGTTCACGACACAGAGCACCGAGGTTCACGACACAGAGGTTCACGACACAGAGGTTCACGACACAGAGCACCGAGGTTCACGACACAGAGGTTCACGACACAGAGCACCGAGGTTCAAGACACAGAGGTTCACGACACAGAGCACCGAGGTTCACGACAGAGCACAGAGGTTCACGACACAGAGCACCGAGGTTCACGACACAGAGCACCGAGGTTCACGACACAGAGCACCGAGGTTCACGACACAGAGGTTCACGACACAGAGCACCGAGGTTCAAGACAGAGGTTCACGACACAGAGCACCGAGGTTCACGACACAGAGCACCGAGGTTCACGACACAGAGCACCGAGGTTCAAGACACAGAGGTTCACGACACAGAGCACCGAGGTTCAAGACACAGAGGTTCACGACACAGAGCACCGAGGTTCACGACACAGAGCACCGAGGTTCACGACACAGCACAGAGGTTCAAGACAGGTTCACGACACAGAGCACCGAGGTTCACGACAGAGCACAGAGGTTCAAGACACAGAGGTTCACGACACAGAGCACCGAGGTTCACGACAGAGCACAGAGGTTCAAGACACAGAGGTTCACGACACAGAGCACCGAGGTTCACGACACAGAGCACCAAGGTTCACGACACAGAGGTTCACAACACAGAGCACCGAGGTTCACGACACAGAGCACGAGGTTCACGACACAGAGGTTCACGACACAGAGCACAGAGGTTCACGACACAGAGCACCGAGGTTCACGACAGAGGTTCACGACACAGAGCACCGAGGTTCACGACACAGAGCACCGTGGTTCATGACACAGAGCACCGAGGTTCACGACAGAGGTTCACGACACAGAGGTTCACGACACAGAGCACCGAGGTTCACGACACAGAGCACCGAGGTTCACGACACAGAGCACCGAGGTTCACAACACAGAGGTTCACGACACAGAGCACCGAGGTTCACGACACAGAGGTTCACGACACAGAGCACCGAGGTTCACGACACAGAGCACAGAGGTTCACGACACAGAGGTTCACGACACAGAGCACGGCCATCTGGAGAGGACTGGCGACAACACACAGCGGATAGATCTAGGCTATTGGCGAAGGCCCGCCACAATTTTCAGACAGACCCACCATCACAAAGAGATTCGGGCTGTCCCTAAGCAGTGGTATAATAATAATAATAATAATAATAATAATAATAATACATAAATATTTTTTATTTATATATATATATATAATACAAAAAAAAAACTTTACAGAGCAAAATAAACAATACAGTTTTAGTAGAAAGAAAAATGAAAATAACGAAATTATATAAAAGGTGAGAGAGAAATTTACTTTACATTTTATTTGTTTTACCATCTGGAAATTATGCTACTAAAATGGAGAGTATTACTTATATTATATATTATTATTACCGTCTTTCTTATTTATATTTTTTCTTATTTCTTTTAATTTTACTTAATTTCTTTTTGCGTAGTTTTGTCTGTCACATCTGTATTTGTTTAATTATTTTTATTTTCTTTTATTTTTATTTTTTATTTATGTGAATTATATGTATGTTTGTCGTCACCCTCACTGGGTGGGATGGGGTGAGGAGATAGGAATGGGGAAGGAAATGGAAGTTGTATAATTTGGATAACTGAAATGTATAAATCTGCATAAATTCTTCCAATAAAAAAAAGATAAACCATAGAAAGTCCTGCCCTCACACAGACGGATACGTGTCAGAAAGTCCTGCCCTCACACCTACTGACATCTCTCCTGCCTCTGCCCACCACTACCACCACCGCCTCCACTGGTTAGCAGTAGTATTGAATGAAACTCACCCAGTAAATAGATGATAATTTGCCAAAAGGCAGCATGTGGCTGTGACAAAAGACAAATTGACCCATTTCAAGCCCGCCCTCTTTTCTTGATCCTCCAATCATGACTGTTGCTATGCTTTCCTCAAACAGAGTTTGGAGGCGGAGTTCGAGACGGACCAATTACCAAAGCGCTGACGGCTCCCATCGGTTCCCATTCGGATTTAAAAAATACGGACCTCCGGATGAAGCTAGCGTACTCTGGACACTTGAGGCGGGCAGTGCATGCAATACATGCAGTGTTTCCCCTACCATTGCCTTGGCGGGAGGCCTGCCCCGTCAATGGGACCCCCCGCCCCCCCTGAACAAATTATAATAAAAAAAAGATTATATTACGTTTTTTTCGTTTAAAAAAAGATTTGCTTTAATCACAGTAACGTTGGCGAGCTAGCTAAATTATACATAAATCTGTTTTCATATAAATCAATCTTCACTAAGACTTTAAAACGGTGGCGCGGCACGGCATGTGTGTGTGTGTGTGTGTGCGCATCCCAACTCTGGTCTTTGGAAAGTTTGATAGTATTTACTGAGGATGGCCAGATAATGTTGATATTACAGAGAGAAGCTTCAGCAAGTACAAAACGCTGCTGACCGACAAAAGATAATCCCTCACTGAGGAAAACACAAAGGCCTAACCATCATGTATCTAGAGCCATATGAAATCCGTTTTATTTTTTTCCAAATTCCGTTTTTTTTCGTTTTAATATTTCAGAATTCTGTATTTTGCTTTATACGCTCATTTTACCATCAGAAATAGTGCCTAATAAGTGGGAATGAATAAATGTCCACAATTTAATAAGATATAACAGTCCATTTAATAGGGCTGTCTTAAATACTTCGAAGCTTCGTTCGATGGGCATGGGATTCGAATATGAAAATAAAATTCAATAAAAAAAATAATAATTATATATAGTTTTGCAAAATCAACTCTGCCTCTCTTTGTTAACTACAACAAGCAATGCTATTTGTTATTTAAGATAAGGTCGGACTCGGCATTGACAGATTTGTGTTCATTGTGCTGCTTTTATAAAGCCTCAAATGACGGCTTACAATATTTCATGAAAGCAAAGTGTTTTGTTTGTCTAAGATTTAAAAAGGTTTAAACTTTACAGCACTGACAAAGTTGAACAAAGTGCTGTACAAGTCCCACAAGATAAAAAGAACGCCACGCTCCTTTGACCATATTAGGGCTGCCTATTGCTTAATAACAGCGGAGCAGTGCTGCCGTTGCTTCCGCGTTTTCCCTGATTGGCTGCGACACGCCCCGCGGCAGGCGCGGCAACCGCGGAGCGGCAGAGCTTGCGGAATTATGTAACCGCCCTAATCGCCATGATTTTCATTCGGCGCTCAGCTCACCTGGCAGCGCAGCGGTCCTGCGGTCCGTTGTTGACGAGTTCGAATCCCATGACATTTTTTTATTTAACGTGTTTTTTTTTTTAATGTGTATTCTTTCGCCGGTTAAGGTTAGGCATGGTTATGGTTAAGGTTAAGGTTAGGCATTGTTTCGGAGTTGGTTAAGGTTAGAACGGTTAAGTTTAGGCTCTGTTAAGGAGCTGGTTAAGGTTAGAGTTTGTCTTAGAGAATGGCAATATTCTTTCTATGGTTAAGGTTAAGGTTAGGCATGGTTAAGGTTAAGGTTAGGCATTGTTTCGGAGTTGGTTAAGGTTAGAACGGTTAAGTTTAGGCGCTGTTAAGGAGCTGGTTAAGGTTAGAGTTTGTCTTAGAGACAGCCTATTTCCGCACTGCCGCTCTCCCGCGTTGCCGCGGTCACATGGTCAAATTGTCACATTCTTGCACTGCTGTTAAAAAGCAACACGCATTAGGGCTACCGTGCCAATAAGGAAGTCAATGGGAGGTCGGGGATTTGCAAAGGCTTAAACTATATCTTAAAGTATGGCTATAGGTCTAAAACACCCCTAGCTTATCAATGACAGACTTGCTTGTTTTTTCATTGGTACACTTCAGTTTTAAATACGAGTATAGTTTTGGAGATTTCTAGTAATTCCAGAGAAATTCCACGATAATAGCTCTTTAGTGGAATACACAAAACACGTTGTCATTTTTCGGCTGATTTATGAATAGTTTTCAAATAAACGCTAGATTATCGATAGTATATGTGTACTTATGCACGCTAGAGAAGCGGGCTGAAAAATCGATTATCCATGCCGTGCTTAGCGCTAACGTTACGCACACACACACACACGTTGTGATCGCTGTGAAAAAAACATCTGATTAACCCAAAACTGGTAACAGAGTCCTTACCTCACATCAGATGTTCTGCAAAAAGATTAATCCAATTCCTGATCGCCATTCCAAATATTGATTGTGTTTATTGATCCAACGTTATAGTCCAAAACACAATCAAAAGCTGCTCCGAGCCTCCCCAGTGAATGTGGTAACAGATACTGCTTGCCAGAGAAGGGAAAACCCCGGACCGGACTTTTTTTCTGATGCACAGCCCCACCCAATCAAATCCAATGATGTGCAATACCATCCGGGAGACGATAGGTGGCAGTATTTGCCCTTTTCGAGCTCAGACCCATTCCCAATGATAACGTCAGGCTGGATGGATGAAAAATTTATGGATATTGCTAATAAAAGAACGTTTTCTCTGGTTTTCTCTGGCCTTGGCACGCAACGCATGGCGAGTTAACCCGACTAATCTCGTGGTCGGCACTCAATGTGTTAAAGTTAGTTAAAAACATAATTTTTGATTGTTTTGTTTTTTTACAAAGGAAAAAGATATTAAATCAGAGAAATCCGAAAAAAAATTATATATCCGAAAACAGGAAAAGATAAAAACGGATTTCATAGGGCCCTAGTTAACACTTTCTGCGCCAAAGACGTCGTACAACGGGTTTCATGTGAAATCTGCCAGATCACGGCGTACGACGTTATTTTGATCATATTTCATATTTTCGCCAAGGTATTCATATTTCACTCAGAGCCGTGTCTGATGCTGTGGGACTCAGCACAACTCTGCAACGCTTCAATACTGCCACCTGGTGGATGATCGGCGAGTTGCCAAACCGGATATGCCGGTTGGATATCGGTGCGTCTCCTAATTACGTCCGGCCACTCGCATATCATCCCAGGACTCTAGCCACACACCGTGGATATGGATCGCTGCCATAACTCAATAATCGACATGATTTGGGCGTGTATTAGTATTATACAAACCGGAAATGGATCGCCTCAATCCCCATCAAATAACTGGGATCTGTTTGCGCCAGTATCATCGCCCAACGGTAAGAGGAGGCGTTTTTGTTTATTATTATCGATGCAAACTGCTCTGATCTATATATCACCCATACTACATAAATCATTTAACGACGATCACGGAATTATAAACGACCCCCCCCCGTTCACCCGCGCATGATCAGTCATAACGTTTAGGACCATGTACAGTTGAAATTTTTAATATAGCGTGGATCGGTATCAAACGGCATTTGATAATCTAATATATGCATTTATGCCTATATCTCACGTTCTAGGAATTACTGAAGAAAACGATGAAAACATTTATACTAGACGGTATTTTCGTATGAATGTGTGAATGAAAAAGTAAAACGTTCCTACATCCTGAACGATAGATAATCGATGTTGAATGGGCCATAGTAATGTCAATTTAGCAATACAATTTAAAAAGTTATAGCCCTGCAAAGAAGGTGAACATCTCCATATACTTAGATTGGTGGCAGTGATCAAACATTGATGGATATAAGCGTGGCAGTTAATGTGTTAAGGTGAGTTAATAAATTCACTCTGAAAATCTGCTCCGCTCTGATAAACTGACTCTTTGGTCAGAGCATCCAGTGTGCACTGAGCCCTCAGAATTTCCGAACAACTTGAGTGCGCTCGCTCTGACACTGGTTGTAAATAGTTATGAGTGTTGTATGTGCCTCCCTGTATTGTAAATAGTTCATATGTGTGTTGTCACTACTGTATGTATAATTGTAAATAAGTTAATTTATGTGTTGTATTGTTAATATTTATTTACCTAATTTATGTGCAATCGTTTCATTTCAGCTCAGTGTAGAGAAATGCACCGATACTAACAACCGCCTTACTGCGCACGTCTATGACGACACTGTTGACACCACGTATCCGTGACACGCGCGCCCCGCGACAACACTAGTAGTTGAAAAAAATAGAAAAAAATCCTAGGGGAAACACTGGTTCATGAGGGTCAGATGGGGGGGGGGGAGAGACTGAGAATCAAGATTGTATCTACCCCAGATTAAAAATCAATTCACAAATTCCTAAAATAATTAGCATTTTTTATTTTAAGCTCACAGCGGATAAATACTCTGCGACACCAGTTTCGAGGTCCATTAGTGAGGAAGGGGGGGGGGGCTGAGCCGCTCTCTCCCTCTCTCTACGTTCAAGGACTTAAAGCAGCCAAATGTTACACTATAAAAACAAACTGTTTGATGATAATAAACATTTCATTTCATATTTCATTAGCTGAAATATTCTTGTATTTTATTTTTTTATAATTTTTTAAACAAACACATAAACAAACATGACAACACACGATAAGATATACAAGCATTAGTTGTCAGTGCACATCCAATGAAATCACATTTTAGTTAATCGTCTTATATATGATATACCCCTAATACCTGTTATCTAAAAACCTACACATATATGCTCCAGCTCGAACCCCCCCCTCCCGGACCCCTCCATTGGATAGTACCTCCATTATCCCTCGCTCCTAACCAGACACTACCATTATAAGCTAGCTTTTATTCTCTCCACCACTTCTAACCACATTGACATTTTGGATTCATTGAGACCCAGAATTCTAAAAACAAACTGTTTGATGATAATAAACATTTCATTTCATATTTCATTAGCTGAAATATTCTAAAATCAGTTTGCTATAAGCCATTCTCCCTCTGTGTGTGTGTGTGTGTGTGTGTGTGTGTGTGTGTGTGTTACTAGCCAAGGTGGCTGGTAGATTAAAAAAACTACCAGCCAGGCAGATTTTTTTACCAGCCAAAAATTTGAAATAACTTTTTAGTATATCGCCATGTTATTATTATTACTATATACAGGGCTCTACGCTAACCTTTTCCCCCGGGAGCACATGTGCTCCTAAATAAAATTAAAATTAATAAATTTAGGAGCACAGTGAACATTTTTCAAGTAACAGAGTTTATTAACAAACTATTTATTACATGCATATTATACTGTGCGTGCATGTGCATACTAATGGTCAACATCTGTGCAATAGCACATATCACCAAAATCAGACATTGGCCCATGCCTACTACTAGACACAAAGGACATTGGTTGTCAAGCTGCTTTTGTATGTTGTAGTGTTGTCACAATACCAACATTTTGACTTTGATACAGATAGGAAAGGTAATGGAATATATTATTAGATGACAGAACATGGAAAATTCTTTATACAATTATTTAATTCATTATCATTTAAATGCTATCACACACACACACACATAGATGGAGAGAGACAGATTCTCAGCCCTCTCTTCTCCCACTATGCCTCTGAGCATCCCCAGTGATTAGCGTCAGCAGTAGTTAGCGTTAGCAGGTTAGCTTAATTGGAGTACTCAGTTAGCAGATACTATTACAGTAGTTAATGTTTTTAGCGCGACGTGGGTATAACTGGCGAGGATGCAAAGCATGTTAGACAATAGACCTGTCACTAAACCACGCCCCAAAATAGAATTTGTCCAATCATATCACAGCAAAATCCTCGCTGCACAAACCTCGGTCAACTAGGATTGTAGGCTGTATCAAACCAGACGGCTTTGATCGAAACCACTGTCAAGAGTTCAGTTTTATGTTATTATCTACATAATATCCGATGGTGAAACGCTGTGCATGGGGTACCTGTAATTCGGACACCAGGTACCCTGAAAGACTGGATGGAGGAGTATATTTCATACCTTTTCCGAAGCCCAAACGAAAAGTGCAAGCGGTGGATTCTACTGTGTCGTCGACCACATACACAACTGAATGTGAAGACCATTACCAAGGACACTTATGTTTGCGCAAAGGTAAGGTCAATTCATAAAGCCATAATATTTGACGGCATGTATTAGAAACGTAGACCAAACTATTAGTTTGCTAACGTTTGACTTTGACTGCGAACTAGCTATTGTATAATCCAGCCTAGTTAGCTAAAGTTAGCAGCTACCATTACCAAGGACACTTATATGTTTGCTCAAAGGTAAGGTCAATTCATAAAGACATAATATTTGACGTCATGTATTAGAAACGTAGACCAAACTATTAGTTTGCTAACGTTTGACTTTGACTGCGAACTAGCTATCGTATATCCAGCCCAGCTAGCTAACGTTAGCTGCCAACATGTAACGATACCGCAGATATTTCTGCATCATAAGGTTAGCTTTCTGCATCATAACGTTAGCTTATACTCTGGACTGGATTGATAGCAGGGCTAGTACTAGTAGAGCCAGCTAGTGGTAAAGCTCCCAGGTGTGAATGGAACTGTGTGAATGTGAAGCAGGGCTTTGCTGAAAAAGAGCATTCATGCTCAGCGAACCTACCCTGGTAAATAAAGGTTATATATACAGAACCATAACCTAGCCCCAACCATAACCATAAGCTAACCCTGACCATACTCTAACGCTGACTAGGTTTATTCCAAAAGGCCACAGATGAGTGTGAGTGTATCAACCGGTTTGTAGGAATCAATAAAATCCACTTTGAGCTGCATTTTATGTATGAAAGATGCTCCATAAATGAACTATTATTATTATCTGTCTATGCTTAGCTAATACTCAGCTTTTTGTGTTTTTTTCACAGAATGAGGTGTGCTGGAGATGTTACTGCCTCTCCCCCTCATCCCTCTCCCCTTATCCATCACCCCTCTCTCCTTATCCATCACCCTCTCTCCTCCCCTCTTACTCCAGATGAGGAGTGCCGGCCTGTGGAGCAGGCTCCCCGGAAGGTGGACATTACTAGAAAGCTAAAGAATGCTTAAAATTTAATAGGAATGTTAGAGGTTCTAGAACAGGGGTGTCAAACTCATTTTCACAGAGGGCCACATCAGCATTATGGTTGCCCTCAAAGGGCCAAATACCGTATAAATGTTAATGTAATGTAAAATAAATGTAGCTACTCGTTTACATATTGTTAAACATGTTGTTTCTGTATTTATTACTTATTCAAGTTATACATATTGCATATGCATTTGCATAGATGTAAAAATATATGTTAGCTTATGTTATTTTAACAAATAATTTTAGTTTATCAGAACCCCATATTACTCCATTAATCAAACCATTCAAATAAATAACAAAGAAGAAGATCATCAAATACAAGCTATGACATTATGTTTGTTCAAAACCTTTTTGTCACAGTCAAGAGGCAGAACTAACAACTGAGCTGCAAAGAACATGTGGGACAGATGTAGCAGATGTTACAAAAACAAATGGCTGCACACAACCTTGCAGAGGCCATACATCCAACTAATGGAAGATAGTTTAATTAACAGATTGCAGAATGGGTACAGTACAGTACAGCTCAATACACACAATTGTTAAGGGGATGCAGACCAGAGAAAGACTTTCGACTTGTTTACATCAGGGTCCACCATTTTCAATTCGTAATGAAATTGCTATTATGTGTCTGCATGAACACACAACTGTAACAAAATAAGGGTTGTCTCAGTTCACAACTATATTGGTCAAGTTTTGGGTGGGACTTGTTTGCATCCCTACAGCTTCTTATTCAATTGAGCGAGATGCTCGGTTATGTCACACAGCCAGTTTGCATCCGACAGTTCAGATAATATTTCTTCAACCCTTTGTTACCTATTCCGCCTGGATCTTTTTTGTATTTTGGGCTGTAAAATTGTCAAAGAATGTCTGAGGAGTAAGTGCTTTTGGCTTTTTTCCTTTGTTACTTCATCAATACCTCAGATGTTCAACATACATGCATGTGTAAGAATGTGTAATAACTAAGGCTGTCAAAGTTAAAGCTTTATTAACGCATTAACCCACAATTATTTTAACGCCGCTATTTTTTAACCCAAGATTAATGTTAAAAAAATAGCTCTTGGGGGCCACATCAAATGACGTGGCGGGCCACATTTGGCCCGCGGGCCATGAGTTTGACACCTATGTTCTAGAAGGTCCTACTATGACATCATCACCAACGTTCCAGAATGATCGGGCATACCTAAGGTTCTAGAATGTACTGCCATGACATCACACACGTTCCAGAATGTTCGGGCGGCACTAATTTTCTAGAATGTTCCTAACAATAGGTCTGTGGGTGAATTATGTACCATTACAATCACTACAGTACTGTATTAAGTTTCAAAAGTAAAAGTACAGTACATAATCTATAGGGTGTTCTTGTATTTCAGTGCATTCAACCCTCGATTGACCTGAAGGTTGTTAAAGTGGTCCAGTTATGCTGCTCTGTGTCCCTCAGATTGCTGGTTTACAATGTTAAAGTACTTAATCTTCATCAACAGTTGCTGATATTGCAAATGTCAACAGACCAGGCTATTAATCCACAATGGAGGTACTAGAAGAATATAATGTTAAATTACCATAGATGTATCACAACAACACATGATATTGTTCGCTATTCCAGTTTATATCATACATCCATTTGTGTAACTGTAAATCCATGTATATTTATTGTATATATTAAAAATAGTGGCTATTTATGTACACTTTAGTTGTGGGTTTTCTTTTCTAATCAGAGTGATCTATCTTGAGAATGTGTTGTATATGCATTTATTTATATTTATATTAAATATAACTTATACTTAGTGTTATAAGAAAAGTTATAAGAAAAAGAAAATGTCCTGTACCCATATACTGTGATTTACAGGTATTTTGGTAAATGGCTGTATTTATATAGCGCTTTTATCCAAAGCGCTTTACAATTTGTTTCTCACATCTTACCCATTCACTCACACATTCACACACCGACGGTGGAGGCAACCATGCAAGGTGCCAACCTGCTCATCAGTGTCTTGCTCAAGGACACTTCGACACGCTGCCCGGGAGGAGCGAGAATCAAACCGAGAACCTCCGGATTACCAGACGACTGCTCTACTCCCAAGCCACTGTCGCCCCCTATTATTAGGTCTATTTTATTATTAGGTCTTTTTACTTTGGTCTCTATCACTATACATTTATAGTTAGTGTAATCAATCATTTGACCTGATGTACACTAGAATGTGCAGCATACCATTCTCTGATGCCTCACCCCTTTATGGATGAGGATTGTTGGCAAGTGACAGCTCTCACTTTTTTCCTCATTCTAGTGACTAGTAGTGACACAACTGTCTGGTCTAGCTTGTATACTGCGTTGGACCACTAAACTAAATGTATCAGCAATAGTAATAATCATGGATTATCGTCATAGTTCTTGTAATCTTCAATCAAGTCAACTGTAAGTAATGCGACGTTATCTATAGCTAATGCTTGCATCACCATGGAGGTCTAAGGTAAATGGGTATCTCATGAACGTACTTTTCCACTGCATATTGTAACCCTCTCTGTCTGCTTCTAGATGAAATATTTGTGTTATCTTTAAAAAACAGGTCTATTACCTGCTGTGGTAAATCTCCCGCGGCATAGCCCCTTTCGTGACTGTGAAGCAAGGCTTGCATCAGTCAGGAAAGGGGCTACCTACGGCCAATGTTCCCCCTAAGCTGCGCCCGTGCGCACATGGCAAAACGCTCCCGCGCACATCTGAAATCTGTTGCGCACAGAAACGTTTGTGTAAAATATGCATGTAGTTAAATTGACTGGCGCGTTGCACCGAATACTACGGTAACCTGTTGCGTGTGACGTTACCAAGAGAAGCCTCGCTTTCAGTGCTTTGTGGGCGTCGCTACTGCGCTCTCACACAGACAACAGAGCAGGAAGCACAGATCCAACCAGCATCGCTGGCTCCTCACAATGCAAACGCGAAAATGTACATTACAGATGAACTGCAGAGAAAATTCCCAATTTATCGTCCCGGGCGAGTTTAATTGGAAGCGGAGTGCAACGAGTGCAAGTTCAAGTTCAAGTTCAAGTTCAAGTTCTTTAATAGTTGTCATACAGAAGTACAGAATACTTTCATACAAAATGCTTCTTACTGTTACGCTCCAGAGACTGTGCTAGACAAGATAGTATCAAATAACATAATAACATAATATAGCATGAATTTAGAAGAAGAAAATGAGGTCACAGTGTTCGGTATAGACATATGTACAATGTTCTGAGTTACCATATAATATACAATACACAATACTATGCAGTGTACTAATGTACAGTACTATCTAGTGCAAAGCAGAAATGGGATGAGGTACAATTTTAGGTACAATTTACAGTAAGGTGTACGAGTTGTAGTGCAATCCTTCATCCATAAATATAAAGTGTGGGGAGTGGGTGCTACAGTGTGTTTGTTTAAAGTGGGTGTGTGCTATAAGTGTGTGGAGTGGGTGCTACAGTGTGTTTGTTTAAAGTGAGTGTGTGCGTGTGGATGTGTGTGCTATGTGCGTTTGGTGGTTGTTGTTGTGTAGTGTTCATTCATTGTTCGTTTAGCAGCCTGATGGCCTGGGGATAGAAGCTTCTTCTGAGTCTTTCTGTGCTCGCCTTGAGACTCCTGTATCGCTTGCCTGACCGCAGCAGTTCAAAGAGGCAGTTGTTCGGGTGACTGGAGTCTTTAATGATTCTCTTAGCCTTGCCCTTGCAACGCTTGTAGTAAATGTTCTGGAGGGTGGGGAGCCCCCCTCCAATTGTGCGTTCGGCTGAACGTGTCACTCTTTGTAGTCTGCTTTGGTCTTGTGCAGTGCTATTCCCAAACCAGGAGGTGATGTTGCCGGTCAAGATGCTCTCTATTGTACATGAGTAGAAGTTCTTAAGGATCTTCTGGCTGACTTGGAACTTCCTTAGGCGCCTGAGGAAGTAGAGGCGTTGTCGTGCCTTCTTCACAACACTGTTAATGTGTGTGGTCCATGTCAAGTCCTCGGATATGTAGGCTCCGAGGTACTTAAAGCTGTTGACTCTCTCAACCGGTGCCCCGTCGATGCTGAGGGGGCTGTAGTCCTTGACCCCCGACCTCCTGAAGTCCACAATCATCTCCTTTGTTTTGCTGACGTTCAGGGAGAGGCTGTTTTCCTGGCACCATCCCGCCAGGACCTTGACCTCTTCCAGGTAGGCCCTCTCGTCGTTGGCAGAGATCAGGCCCACCACCACTGTGTCGTCAGCAAATTTGACGATTGTATTGCTACTCCGCTGAGCCACACAGTCGTGTGTGTACAGGGAGTAGAGGAGGGGACTCAGAACACAGCCCTGGGGGGCCCCTATGTTGAGGGTGATGGATGAGGAGGTGCAGTTGCCTGCTCTCACCACCTGGGGTCTGCCAGTCAGGAAGTCCAAGACCCACTGGCAGAGGTCATAGCCCAAGCCCAGGTCCCTGAGCTTGGCTATGAGTATGGAGGGGACTATGGTATTGAATGCCGAGCTGTAGTTGATGAATAGCATTCTCACATAGTTCCCCTGCCTCTTGTCCAGGTGTGATGCTGCTGTGTGCAGCACATGGGATATGGCGTCCTCCGTGGACCTGTTGGGGCGGTATGCAAATTGCAGGGGGTCCATGTTGATGGGGAGGGAGGAGCAGATGTAGCCCTTTACTAGCTTCTCAAAGCACTTCATGGCTATGGAGGTGAGAGCTACAGGGCGGTAGTCGTTGAGGCAAGCAGGCTTGGATTTTTTGGGTACAGGGATAATAGTGGACTTCTTCAGGCAGGTGGGGATGACAGCCTGTTCTAAGGACAGGTTAAATATGTCAGTGAATACTGGGGCCAGTTGGTCGGCACAGACTTTTAGGACGCGGCCGGGGATGCCGTCTGGACCTGCTGCCTTCCTGATATTCACTTTTTTAAAGGTCCGCCTCACCTCATGCTCTGTTACCCTGAACACTGCGCCTCCATCAGCAGCCGACCCCCCCCCCCCCATTGCCGAGGCTTGTGAGCTGGTGTTGTTATTACCAGCATCAAACCTTGCATAGAAGGTATTGAGGTCATTTGCTAAGGAGATGTCACTGTTCAGTTTGAGGGAGGCGCCTTTGTAGTCTGTCATCGTTTTGAGCCCCTGCCACATAGCTCTAGAGTCAGCTTGTTCAAACTGGAGTTCAATTTTATCCCTGTAGCGTCGTTTGGCCTCTGACACTGTCCTCCTTACGTTGTATCGCGCCACCTTGTGGTCATTCATGTTGCAAAGCTTGACCATATGTTTCTGTGTCTAATAAAGGTGCTGGCGATCTCAAAGCTCACATGGACACAGAAAAACATTACAAACAAAGCAGTGCGAGGCGAGAGTTTGATGGCAAAGTTGACCGAATTGATTGAAGAATGCAGCTATACAGAGAGAAAGAAAATAATTGAAAACTATTTTGATGCCTCAAAATGATGTTTTGGTTTGATAAGATGCTTATGATACAATCATTCTAAGGATTATGTGTGTAATAAATTAGTTTAGTACACTAATTGCAACAAATCTGAAACTGCATAGTGCACTTTTAAATTAGTATCTTTGTGAGATTACTGTTTTATAATATACATTACATTGAAAAGATACAAAGATATATTTTTTAAAGCTGGATTTTCTAATACAGAAGAGGTATTATTTAGAACATTACTTCATATTTTTCTTGTTATTTATTTTGTCCAGTAAGACTTGAAAATATATATTATTTTGTCATAGGTTGATTTTGTTATTTTCTTGAGATTTGTCAGATAGATTACTTTAGGCATAATACAGCATGTTGAGTAACTTTGGTTCTAGAGAGATATTATTTTGTATTATAAAATTATATAAACAATAATTTTATATCAATACAGAGGAGGCATACTTTAAATATATTATAATGATAAGGCATCTTTGAGTAAACTTTGAGTATCATTAAGTATCTTGAGGCTGAAGGCAGAGTGTCCTCTTTAAAAAATAATCACAATATGGTCACCCTTGAAGTCGCATTATAATTCACTTAATAAAATAATGACGAGTCAGCCTCCTAAAAAGACAAAAGTTAGTGACACGACTCACACCAAAGAAGGACTTTGCTCTGTATCGTCAATTAGTGGTCAAATAAATATTTGATTAAGGAATATAATATGCCTTTTTGTATTATTTCTCTGTGTATCAGCAAAATGTATATATTTTTACGTTAGACATTGAGGGAAATTAAGATTCTCAGATTTTTCACAAACTGCCGCTTATCAACTAACCGGTTAATTTGCAGGTGACGTATGTTGCTCAGTAGTTGCTGATGTCTGCTCAGGAGGTTTGAGTGTTTGCTCAGACCGAAAATAAATTAGAGGGAACATTGCCTACGGCCATCGTCAACGAGAGTCATCCACGGTCGGCTTAGCTTGACCGAGTTTTCAAAGGGGGCGTGGTTTAGCGACAGGTCTATTGGAACTGCTGCTCGCAGAGTTTTCGTTGCACATAGAAGCAGACTCGAGATGAGTTGTTACAGAGCTGGTCCACGCTGCTCCGTCTCTATTATGAAATGACAATCGCGCAGTTGAGACGCCCACTGCGCAAGACTATTACTCGCACACTGTGCTCCTAAATGATTTTCCCGGTTCGCACAAATCTATTTTTAGAGGCAAATGCGAGTGAAATGCTTGCACTGTATAGCCCTGATATAATACTCTAATATGCTCATATGGCTCCCAATTATTTTACACGCCAGAGTGGCCGGGTAGCCTCTGTAATTTACCAGCCAAAGAGGAAATCTACACGCCATTGGCGTTTGGCGGGTGCTTATTTTGTTCCGTGTGTGCATGTGCGTGTGCGATGCGTGTGTGTGTGTGTTTTCCATCTCTGGTCTTTGGATGAGGTCAGAGGAGTTTGATAGTATTTACTGAGGATGGCCAGATAATGTTGATATTTGAAAACTTTAAAAATAATACATGTAAACATGATCATGCAACATAAAAAAAATTGTTGTAGTAACGGTTTGGGAGAGGGAGGTAGGGAAAGGTTTTAGTTTGTGTGGTGTGATAACAATGTTCAAATTGAGAAGTTTAGACTTTAGTTTAGTTTTACAACTGTCTGAAATAACATTTTTATTAACATTATTTATAATGAAAGTACCAAAAAAGGTACAGCCAGCTACCGGTATAGATTCTCAGGTACCGGTATCGGTTCAAATATGAACGGTACCCAACCCTACCGACTACCGCGTCAAGCCTAGTCCTACAGACTGTAAAGTTTCATCCGAACGAAAAGACAACGTCACGATTATTTTTTTAATCACGACCCAGAGGAAAGAAATTATGTTTAAATTGTGAAATTCTCAAAAGTTTCCCAGCCCTAACGGCTCACACACCACAGTGTAGTAAACAAGTTTGACAATGGCGGGGGAACAAAGGGCAGATTTTATCAGTCAAGAGGGGATGAGTAAAAGATCACTGAACCCGGGGCCTGGAATGTAGGAAAGTGAATTCTGGTGAAAGACATTCCTCACACCACCACCTGTCAAACAGGACTTCACCGTGAATGCTTTTACTAAACATACAAAAAAATCTAGGGCCTCCACTAAAGAAACTCTTTTCTGACCAATCTGTCAAATTTTAGTTTTCCACAAGTATGCAATAATGCAGAGGGATCGCTTTAAAATCGAGTGTTTACCAGAGACATGCTTTTCAGAAAATAAGCTAATTCATTCATCATGGGAAAAACAAATCGACATACCGGTATATGGACTGACAAGAATCCTTGGTGGTCTAAGACCAAACAGCAGAATGCAGCAGCATATTTAGAATAAGCTGTATGCATCTTCAGCTCGTTATATACAGTATGTCCCAATCGCAGATGGCCCTAGAACAGAACATTCTGAACTACCAAGGAAACGGAGGTGACAAAGAAGTCAAGGCAAAACAAAACAGGAAATGGAATCAGTTGTGCTGCATGTTGTGTATTTTGCCTCAGGCACTAGGGGAAATCCAATCCATCGTCAACTTAAAATCTAAAGTAAAATCAAGTGGTGGATTTGGACACCCGGTCCTCGACCCGGCACTGCCTCTACAGTATGCCTTTTTTCAGTGGATGTGTGAACATTTTCGCTAAACATTATTTCTGCAGATGTCTCTAGTTTCTGCTGAACTAACAATGGAAACTCGTGTTGACCTAATTACATCTTTTGACAACAACGGCAGGTGCTGAAAACCAGAGCCATCTAAGCCCAAATGAATCCATAGAAACTTGAAATCAAAATCGAATCGAGACTGAAATAAAGAGCTTGTTTCTCATTTGAGGCTGAAAGAAGGCTTGTTATTGCAACTTTTATGCCTGTGCTTGATTACGGTGATGTTCTGTACATACACGCGTCGTCTCAGTGTCGGAGTATTATTGACTATCTATCACAGCTTGTTGAGGTTTGTGACAAATTGTAAAGCGCTGACTCATCACTACCCTGTATGTAGGGTCAACTCATCACTACCCTGTATGTAGGGTTGACTCATCATGGTACCCTGTATGTAGGGTTGACTCATCATCACGGTACCCTGTATGTAGGGTTGACTCATCATCACTGTACCTGTATGTAGGGTTGACTCATCATCACGGTACCCTGTATGTAGGGTTGACTCATCATCACGGTACCCTGTATGTAGTAGGGATGTGCATCTCCTCACTGAGGCCGATGCGATGTGCATCTCGATACGGTGCCAACGATACGATACATTAACGATACATTTGAAGCACCGGGCGATGTGATGCGATATGATTCACCCCCTGTTGAGATACGATACGATTCGATACGATTTGATTCAACATAATGCGATTCGGGGGGATACGATGCGATTCAACACGATGCAAAATAATAATAAATAATACAATTTTATGGTATGACAGAGGATTTGGTTGTATTCCTTATATGCAGCTTATTATTATTAAAAATAAAAGAATCTACTGTAAGACAATTTATATAAAAACTCTTGGGTGCCTAAGAAGACTTTTGCATAAACTGTCTTTTCTATACACTTTAGATAAAAACACACGAGAGAGAGAGAGAGAGAGAGAGAGAGAGAGAGAGAGAGAGAGAGAGAGACCCTCCCCGTCTGAGCGGCCGTCGACAGTTGATGATGTCACACACTAGACTAGGTCACTAGGATGCGTCTATATACTTTCCGACCGTAGCATTATGTCAACAACACCGAGCCAGCCTGGATGGATTGCATGAAGCGATATAATTAAGAAATGAATAACCAATAAATGTGAAGTTATCTTTGAACCCCTGTTGTCAAGCGTCTTCAATATACCCCCCCCCCCTCCTCACTAATGTTACTGGTGTTGCAGAGTCACTTTAGTTAGACACTAGTTTAGCGTTAGCTGAACGGCTAACTGGCGTTAGCCAGAGGCTACTAGCGTTAGCATGTTGAGCAATTCTATTCATGTCTCCTCGACTTCCACTGTTTGTTGATAACTGTGACGCGGCTCTCGCCTTATGTAGTAGCAAAGCAATAGTATCTGCTGTGTGTGTGTGTGTGCAGTCACAGTGCACTGCTGACAAGTGGATGAGAGGAAATTATATCAATGCATCGGTTTTTGACCGATGCAAAGACGCTACAACAAGATGCATCGCGAGTTCAGCCTGACATTTTGCCGACGCAGACTTATTCCACCGGTGCACTTGCATCGTGAACGTGTATGCCAGCGCACCGATGCAAATCGATGAATCGTCACATCACTAGTATGTAGGGTTGACTCATCATCACTCTGTACCCTGTATGTAGGGTTGACTCATCATCACTGTACCCTGTATGCCCGTGTTGGCTGGTCTGCACTGGCCACCCACAGACTTGTGCATTGGTACATATTGATTTACAAGGCAATTATCCGTCTCCTCCCCCCTTACTTGTGTACTTACTTGTAGTATATTGTCCAGAAAAGTTTTCAGAGTAATTTTCTACGTTCTCAAAGTTTGCTCCTATTGTCTGTTCCGAATGTTCGTACTGAAATGGGAAAGAGAGCATTTAGTTATTCAGCTCCCTCGGCTTGGAACATGTTACAGAATGACCTGAAACTCTCTGACTATGTATCACTGGATGCTTTTAAATGCCTCATGAAGGGACTAGAGGCTGAATCAATGGTCTGTGGTTGTTTTGATTTGCCCTAATAGTCTATTGTTGCTGCCTGCCCTGCTAGGTTGCCTCTGGCTCTGATATTGGTTGTTTAGTGTATTTGTGTCATTTGTAGGGCTGTCTTAAATACTTCGAAGCTTCGTTCGATGGGCATGGGATTCGAATATGAAAATAAAATTTGATTATAAAAAGAATATATATATATGATGTTTTTTTTTTGCAAAATCAACTCTGCCTCTCTTTGTTAACACTTTGATCGCCATGGTTAAATTCATAATTTACCATCCCTCGCCATCTCTATTTGTCTATGGAGAAGTTCCCCTTCTTTGCAGGGCTATAACTTTTTAAATTGTATTGCTAAATTGACATTATTATGGCCCATTCAATGTCCTATATCTATTGTTCAGGGTGTAGCAACGTTATACTTTTTCATTCACATATTCATACTAAAATACGGTCTAAAGTATAAGTATGTTTTTATCGTTTTCTGCAGCTTTCTCCAGAACTTGATTTATAGCCCTAAATGCATTATATTGATGATCAAATACAGTTTGGTAGGAATCTGTGCGAGATAAAAAATGTCAACTGGACGTGCTTCTAGGAGTTACTACGTATGATCTGATGTTGACCGGATGGGCGGGGGGTCGTTTATAATTCCGTGGGCAACGTTATATCATTAATCTAGTGTGGGTGATATGATCATCAGAGCAGTTAGTAAAGAACACGTTGGAAAATAACGCTGGATCTTACCGTATCTTCCTCGCGCCGTTGGGCGATGAGCGTGGAGCAGAGATATTCATATTATGGGATGTAGAAATACACGATCCATTTCCAGGTTGTATAATAGTATATACGTCCAAATCATGTTGTTTGTCGAGTTATTTGCAACCGATCGACATCCATTGTGTCAAGATGGAGTCCTGCTAATGATAGCGAGTGATCCACATGACTTCCTGTTGGGCGATCTGCCGATCGGCCACCAGATGGCGCTCTTGAACCCTTAGAGAGTTGAGTGGAGCTCAGCAGTATATCTCAGGTCCCCGGGGGAGAAATATGATTTCGATCACAGATTTTTGAAATATTGATATCAAAGACGTGTTACGGCGTCTTCGGCAGAATGAGCATGGCGGGGAATGACGAGTTACGGCGTTTCCGGCGATTAAAGTGTTAACTACAACAAGCAATGCTGTTTGTTATTTAAGATGAGTGCTGTTTGTTATTTAAGATGAGGTCGGACTCGGCACTGACAGATTTGTGTTCATTGTGCTGCTTTTATAAAGCCTCAAATGACGGCTTACAATATTTCATGAAAGCAAAGTGTTTTGTTTGTCTAAGATTTAAAAAGGTTTAAACTTTACAGCACTGACAAAGTTGAACAAAGTGCTGTACAAGTCCCCCCCAAATTTTTTTTTTAATTATACTTTATTTTTATTTTTATTTTTTATCTCAAAGCTTCGAATTAAAATCGAATCTCGGCCCCGAAGCTTCGAATTCCAAAAAAAATCGAAGGTCAGCCCTAGTAATTTGTTGTTGGTTTTTTGTATTTATGTGCAATTTTGTATTCCTTTGCTGCAGCTTGTCTTGAAAAAGAGATTTTTTATCTCAATGTGACTTTCCTGGTTAAATAAAATAAAAAAATTAAAAGTATATAGTATCCCAGAGTCAGTCTTATTCAGGGTTCTCATAATCGGTATAAGAACTTCCCTGAGTTATTGTAAACAGGGACACGATACATGAGCCAACTATCCCAATTGACCCATCTCAAGCCACTCCCTCTTTTCTTGATTCTCCAATCACAGCTGTTGCTTCCCTCGAAGCGGCAGTTGCGATTGGAGGATCGGGGGGGAAAGGGCGGGTTTTGAGATATATCCTGTTCATAATATTGGCCCATCTCAAAATAGGCCCTCTTTTCTTGATTCTCCAATCACAGCTGTTGCTTCCCTCGAAGCGGCAGTTGCGATTGGAGGATCGGGGGGGAAAGGGGCAGGTTTTGAGATATATCCTGTTGATAATATTGGCCCATCTCAAAACAGGCGCTCTTTTCGTGATCCTCCAATCACAAGCGTTGCTTGCCTTGAAGCGATTTGAGATGGGCCAGATTCTGTTTGAGATAGGTCAGAGATAGGTCAGATAAACAGGTCAGGTCAGTATAACAGGATATATCGGTGCAGATCGGGACGCACTCATTGATACCATTCACAGGAGAGAGAGAGAATGAATGAATGAAAGAAAGAGCGAGACAGAAAGACAGCCGTCCACCATCTGTGGTCCACAACATGCCGTCAGAGAAAAATGCCAGACCAGCTGGACACGTCAAACTGTGAACGCCGAAAAGGAGAGTTCGCTCCATGTAAACAGCGGTGCCTCTTAGCAACACAAACAAACTCTCTTCTGTGATTACACTCGGCATATACAACACGGAGGGGACGCCATTTCAACCGAGTCAGCCAGGCAGAGGCGTGCGATGATGGAGGTCAGGGCTGAACGTTGGATAGAGACGCCTTCTAATCAGGAGTCCTCTGACACAACGCTGACGCAAATAGCTTCAGTCTGTCTATAGAAAATGTAAACGCTTAGGTAATTGCTGCATTATTTGCCTCTTGGCAGGGTTAGGGAAAAAAGAAAATGTAGTCCAGTAACTGATTACTGATGACCTGCCAACAGGTATAGTGATGCGTAATGTAATCGGTTGGATTGCTCCCGAAACACAGTAACATAAGTGGATTACATTTGAATACTTTAGGGTTACTTTGCTTCTGAGGCACAGAAATGAAAAGGTAAAAACTGACAATTTAGGCTATTCCAATGTACACACTGTCATTTGAATGACGTTAGTATCATTGTCTACAATCTAATAATGTCCTTATTATCACCATCAGAGTGCATTTTACCCATTCAAACATGCTTCTGAGTATTCAAGTTAGTAGCTGATTTAAAAGGTATCTGTAACATGATTACTGCATTTTTCTGTAATCAGTTTACATTTTCATTTTTTTTTTTTTATTATTTAGACCTAATTACTGTAATCCAGTTAGCGTTACATTGTAATCCATTACTACCAAGACCTCATCCCTGATGGGACCCTGATGTAAACAAGACGAACGTCTTTCTCTGGTCTGCATCCCCTTAACAATTGTATGTATTGAGCTGTACTGTACCCATTCTGCAATCAATTAATAAAGTTTTCAATCAATCAATCAATCTGCCTTTGGTGGTTAGAATGTACAGCCAAACGCTAGTCTTCCAAGACCTAGTTAATGGAAATTGATTAGCTGACCTCTTGGCCCTCCTAGTACAGCTATTCGGTCAGGGAAAGTAGTAGTAGCTCTAATTTCCCTAATGGATATCTGGCCGGTCTGTTGACTTGGCAGAGAGACTGATTGATTGATTGATTGAAAAGTTTATTAACAGATTGCAGAATGGGTACAGTACAGTACATCTCAATACATACAATTGTTAAGGGGATGCAGACCAGAGAAAGACTTTCGTCTTGTTTACATCAGGGTCCCCCATTTTCAATTCATCATAAACGCATCAGACAGCTGGAAGGAAGGGAGGAAAGGGGTTGTTTTTCAGCGACTACTACAGTAATTTATAGGTCTATTGATGGTGATGAGTGGGTGTCTTGCCTTGCAGCAAAGTGGTTCATAGGCAAATAGGCTGTCGAGCATAATCCATAATTCGATCATACGACAGAGCAGTGGAGTTGAACTTTCGACAACTTTGCATTTTTTTGGCAATGATCAATAATAAATAATCCCCCGAGTCCACAACCAAACGGTAGACACTGTCACTAAAACATGCAGTGTTTATGTAGACTGTGACTCACAGGATCAGCGTTATCCGTGTTCAAGAGGGAGGTTTAATATCCCCCTAATTATTGTCTCTTGTTTAACATCCTGACAGTGGGTTGCTGCTAACAATCCCATATTTAGCCACCGTCTCGACAGCATGATACTTCGTATTAAGTTATATTATATAGCCTAGTTGGAACTGTAGCGGCTCTGTCTGTCATGTGTTCAATGACGACAATATCCCCAACTTTCTTTTTTACCGACAAACCAGACGTGAACTTTTTCTCTGAAAAGTATAATGTGCTATAATAATAACTTCGCCGTGTCGTACTAAAACAAAACGGGCATACCTTTTTATCACAAGCTACATTCCTTGTAGCTTCTTCTCGGGGAGTCGGGAGTGTTGTCGGTGTGTGTGTCCTCCTCCTCTCTGGGTCGCAGCAGTAACTGTCAACAGCGTGCCCACCACCACCACATCCCCTCTCTCTCCTGTCGTCTCGCGCTCCCTCCACGTCGGTGATGCTTCTTCTGGCGCGTGGCGCTGGTTTAACGTTACCGGTTCGACGGGGCTCGCGCTGCTACAGCTGGTTAGACGGGGCTCGCGCTGCAGCACAGCTGTCACTCACTTCTTCTTCGTGCTCCACACGTTGATGATGGTTCTTCTGGCGCGTGGCACCGGGGACTGGTTTAACCCTTTCACTGCCACACGACAGAAGGTTAACCCTTTACTATCACACTATCACTACTATCTCCTGTCGTGTGGGCAGTGAAAGGGTTTTAAAATCGGCTGTCGTGTAGTGGCAGTGAAAGGGTTAACCTTCTGTGTATTGTTGTTGTCGCAGTGAAAGGGTTAACCGTTTTGGTAGTGCGGCAGTGAAAGGGTTACCGGTTAGACCGGGCTCGCGCTGCAGCAGCAGCTACAGTAAACTACTACAGTGAGTATAGTAGTGCCACTGCTAACTGTCACTCACTTCACTTCTTCTTCTTCTTCTTCTTCTTCTTCTTCTTCTTCTTCTTCTTCTTCTTCTTCTCGCTGCAGCAGCTACAGTAGACTACAGTATAGTGGTGCTATGGTGCTAACTGTCACTTCACTTCTTCTTATTCTTATTCTTCTTCTCTTGCGGAGTGGAGGAGTGTCGTTGTTGTTGTCGTCGTCTTCTACTCTGTGTCGCCGCCGTTCAGATAAGTGTCGAGTCAGCTAGAATGCTGCCCAGCTGGATTATGAAAGGCAACGTTGAGTCTAGACTTTGTAACTAAAAAACTTTTTTTTTAAACCATCAACTGGTGAACAATAGATATGTTTCACATTGTCTCGACTTGTTGTGTTAGCTAGCTGGTTATCAGGAAATTCCCAATGGCCCACGTGACCACTGCTGACCAGTCGTTTAAATATATATATATATTTAATTAATTAATTAACACTATCCATCCCCCTCCTCCTCCCCTCGTTCTGTATTTGAACTTGCACCTCTGAAATGAGCAAAAAATAAATAATGAAAATAAATGTATCCTTTGTAGTGCTGAGAGATAGGAGTCGGAGGCCGTGTCTCGAAGCTCAACGTAACTCCTTTAATATTCATCAGTAAAACAACATGTCGACGTACATGACTCGATAGATAGCATGAATGCCGGTGGCAGGAAGTGCCACACCCTAAATCGTTGGGGGGGAACCAATATTCCCAACAACAGTTCTGTGTGAATTATGTACAATCACTACACAAGCCCCCCCAGAATTCACCCATAGTCAAAATCCCCCCGGCGGGGGGGAACAACTCTCCGGCCTCAGCGTGTGTGGAGAACCGGGGGCTGCCTTCATGGACCGGTGGAAGCGTTCGCATAGCCCGTTGGCCTGAGGGTGGTACGCGGTGATACGGTGCAGCTTAACCCCCAGGCCGCTGGCGACCGCGTTCCGGAGCTCCGAGGTAAATTGTGAGCCCCGGTCGGAGGTGAGGTCGGACGGGGTCCCGAAACGTGCGACCCACGTGCTGATAAAGGTGCGGGCCACGTCGGAAGAAGATGTCGAGGCGAGGGGAACGGCTTCCGGCCATCGGGTGGTCCTGTCCACCATGGGCGGCGGTTGTATAAGGCTGGGGCAGGCTGTGCCTTCCCAGACCAGTCGACACATTATTTTTATTTATTTAAAAAAAAAAAAATTTTAGCCTTTATTTTTTCCCCTGTGTACCTGTGTGTGTGTGGGGGGGCTGGGGTCCGTCAATGGATAGGTGTGGTGACACTTAACATTCCAGACGGCCTGAATACACTGAAGACTGGCAGGAGCCCCCACCCACCCCCACTTCAAAACATGGTTAAAAAAGAACTTGTCAACAACATCCCTGCAGAACACCATATGCTTGCCTGTACCTAATATGTAGAATTATTGTTTGTTTGTACATTGTCTGTACATGTCTGATGTAAATATTTAGCATTTATATATAAATAATATTGGGCATACTGCAGAATTAGGCAGCCTGTCTGTGTGTGTGTGTGGGGGGGGGGGGGGGGGGTCGCCCCGACGGAGGTGTCAATGGGTAGGTGTGGTGACACAGTTGACATTCCAGACCGCAATGCATCCAGTACTGTCTGTACCAATCACATCGCACGCACCGTTTGTATAAACATTATAAACATAATTTAGCTGCTGCTGATGCATAATGAATGAATGGTGAGTTGTTTAAAATGACAACATACATGTGTTAATTATTTGATTTGATTGATCCGAGAGACCGAGAGAGATTGCTCCAGAGCAGGGGTCAGGAACCTTTTTGACTGGGAGAGCCATAAAAGCCAAATATTTCTAAATATATTTCATTGAGAGCCATATAGTATTTTTAACGTATAATAAATTAAATATGTCTTACTTTTAATGCGACTTCTGGTGCTGCATGGTTTTGCTGATGGCCTTGTAATCTGGTTCATACGTGCTGAGATTGAGCTTCATGCAGGCGTTGAGGCTTCCATCAGTTAAACGTGAGCGTAGGTTGGTCTTAATGTTCCTCATATGCGAGAATGACTGCCCATATGCATATGTAGAGCCAAACATGGTCAATACGGCAATACTCACGCTGCATTGTGTGGTATGTCACAGGAAGCTCGTTCCAAGTTTTAAGAATCAGCTGGTCTTCAGGTTGAAGATTTTTAATTTCTGTCCACTTGTGTTCCCTCGCCAGCTCTGCTCGCTATATCTTCAGCTACAGATACTATTAGCTGTATCTTCAAAACAAATTTCTGTTTACTTTAAAATGACACCGTATTATTAAGAAATATCACAAGTATATAAAAAAAAAAAAATTTTTTTTTTTTTTTTTTTCTCAAAAATGTCTGGGAGCCATATGCTGTCACCAGAAGAGCCATATATGGCTCGCGAGCCATAGGTTCCCGACCCCTGCTCCAGAGCATCTCAGAGCATTACATTTTCAACTCGACCTATTAACGTGAACTGCGAACCACAAAGCACCGCCGCCACTGTTGAAATGTATATACTATATATGCGCAGGCTGCTGGCTAGTGTGTGTCTTGTGCTGCAGCCGGCTCGCTGGCCGAGGTGTCAACGACGAAGGTGTCATTCTGTGGCAGCGTTTAACATTCCAGGTATACAGGCAGTAACCAATCACGCATAGGCTCAGGTTAAATAATGTGGCCAATCACATCATTCACATGATCATCCTGAATCTGATGCCGCAGGCAGAGTAAAGCAAACATCTGTGTTCTGAATTTCAGCCCGCCGATCGCTTTGTAGAGAAGCGAGGAGGCATAACTAGCGATCACCTGAGGCTGTATGTTGTTTTATCTTGGCAAACAAGGGCTTGCTCTAAGAGGACATGATGAGAGTCCGAGTTCATCAAATCGTGGAAACTTTTTAGAGCTACTGTATGTACATTGTTTTCAAAGCATGATGAGATCTAAATTACGAAAAACGTTCACTTCATTGCAACTTGTGATTCAATTCTCACCAAGACGAAACGTCGCATTTATCTGCATTAAGGTAAGACAATGGTTCATATATTATTGGATGCCTTCATTTGAACACTTAATTTGCACTATATATAAATGAGTGGGGCTCGCTGTAGTATAGCCTAGTAGTGTGTGTGTATATGAAATCAGAACCTGGACAGTTTGCGTGAAACCAAAAATAAAAGGTCAAATTTTTCTAGCGCTACGCGTGAGGGGGAGTTCCCATTACAGCCTACCTAGATCATACGCCCCTCCGCCGCCTATGCTGTCCACCATAGTAAACAGGTAGGTAAACCCGTGAGAGGAGGGAAGCGGGCCCACAAGGTCAACGTTGACATGATCGAATCTTCTCTCGGGGACTGCGAATGTCACAAGCGGGGCCTTAATACTGTATGTCGGTGCACCTTAGCCCGTTGGCAGGCCACACATGCATCGACCCAGGTCATCACGTCTTTCTTGAGCCCTCGCCACACACATTTCTGTGAAACCAACCTGCTCAAAGACTTCCTACCGGGGTGAGACAGGTCGTGCACCGCCTCAAAGGCCCACCTACGCCAGCCTTTAGGGACCAGCGGGCGGGGGTGTCCGGTGGAGAGGAGAGAGAGATTAAGGATCCAGCTTCTGTCAGACCTTATATATATATATCTGTCAGACCTGCATATAGCCACGCCCCTTTTAGTTTGATTGATTGCAGCCACGCCCCCTTTTTTAGATGATGTATGACCCCCTAAGTCCCGCCCCCTTCTCTGATTGGTCGATGATTCAAGGAGGCGGGACATCCGGTTTTGAGGGGAGGGACATCCGGTTTCGGAAGGGGAGGGACATCTGGTTACGGAAGGGGAGGAGTTTTCAGAATTTTTTCAAAATAAAAGCTTTAATTTTTTTTCAAAAAAAAATAAAAGATTCAAACGTTTTTTTTCAGATTGTGTGTATTCCAAGTTTTTCAAAATAAGTTTTTTTTATTGTCAGAAATAAAAGATTCAAACGTTTTTTTTTTAGATTCAAACGTTTTTTTTTTAGATTCAAACGTTTTTTTTTCTTTCAGATTGTGTGTATTCCAAGGTTTTCACAATATGTATTTCTGTATTCCAAGGATTAAACATTTCACAATATGTGTTAGTGTTTCTTCACAATATGTTTTGTGTATTCCAAAAGTCTTAAGAATAAATGTGTTTATTTTCAGATTGTGTGTATTCCAAGGTTTTCAAATGTGTGTGTTTTCTTAATGCCATATGCCAAATGCAAAATACATTTATTCTGAAGATACAATGTATTATTCTTCAGAAAGTGCATTCTTCCAAGTGGTGTTTGTGTGTTTCTTAAGAATGTATTATTCTACAGAAATGTTCAATAGCCGCTCAGTCAGTATGGTGTTTCTTTAAGTAGAAAGCGTCTCCCTCTCAGTAGAATGTCTACCTCTCAGTAGACTGAATATTTATCCCCATGCTCTGTTTGTCTCCACTCCGTAGGCTGTCTCCTCTCAGTAGACTGAATATTTCTCCCTCTGTCTAACTGCAGCTTCTCTGAAGTGTCTCTCAGCAGATTGAAATGAAACGATGCAGGGTCACTGAATATTTCTTTCTTTTTTTTTCTTTTTTTTTTTTTTTTTTTCCCCTCCTTTTTCCCGATTTTTCTCCCATCCCACCCTTCCTGGTTGTTGCGTACTTTCCCCTACTGTTGGTCCGGGAGACCGGAGACTGTCACATGCTTTCCTCCGACGCATGTGCAGCCTGGGGCAGGCCAACCTGGCCGCGCAGGTTCTCACCGGGGAGAGTGTAGCGTGTGGGAGGCCACACTATCTCTCCTCAGTTCCAACCCTCGCTGAGCAGGCGCCCCGACCGAACTGTAGGGGTCGCTGTCCACAACGCCCAGGACCCACCCTTCAGCTTTCCCACCCCCTGATACAGCCAATTGTATCAGTGTGAGAGGCCAGCCAAGCTGATAGCAACGCCGGGAGCTGGATTCGAACAGTGTCTCCCGGTGTTGGTGACGAACGTAATCTCCGTGCGCCACCTGCCCCCCCTTTCTCTGAAAATTCTGATAGTGACATCCCCCTTAGCTGTCATAGTAGGAGGGTGTTTAACGAGGGCTAATGGGATGGCTCGAAACTAGTGTATTCACCTTCTGTCAAAAGCAGATTTATGACCCTCAGACTTCCTCCTTTCTGCAGACCTCACAGTCCCCCAAGGTGTGTGTGTGTGTGGCTATGCGTGTATGTGTCTGTGTGTCTGTTTTCATGGATAATCCCCCAATGCACAGTATCTGGAGCGTAACAGTAAGAAGCATTTTGTATAAAAGTATTCTGTACTTCTGTATGACAACTATTAAAGAAACTTGAAACCTAAACATAGACGGGCTATCTAATACCTGCTCTATGAGAAGAATGCTTAATGACATACCCACGGTATGCAACTTGTCCCAATTACTTCATTAATGACAACAAATCATAGATAAAAAATATAGATCATATTTTTACTAATTCAGCAATTAGTAAATTGCCAATTGGATTCAGTGATCATAACATGATTGCCAAGAAAACTCACAGTCCCCCAAGGTGTAACTGTAGGATTTCTTTATTTCTTTATTTCAGATCCCCATTAGTCACTGCCTCAGCAGCGACTATTCTTCCTGGGGTCTGGATCCAAACATATAAAATTAAACAAGAATAATCAATAAACAACATTTTATGAAAACAGACACACAGACACATACACGCATAGCCACACACACACACACACACCTTGGGGGACTGTGAGGTCTGCAGAAAGGAGGAAGTCTGAGGGTCATAAATCTGCTTTTGACAGAAGGTGAATACACTAGTTTCGAGCCATCCCATTAGCCCTCGTTAAACACCCTCTTACTATGACAGCTAAGGGGGATGTCACTATCAGAATTTTCAGAGAACCTGCATCGTTTCATTTCAATCTGCTGAGAGACACTTCAGAGAAGCTGCAGTTAGACAGAGGGAGAAATATTCAGTCTACTGAGAGGAGACAGCCTACGGAGTGGAGACAAACAGAGCATGGGGATAAATATTCAGTCTACTGAGAGGTAGACATTCTACTGAGAGGGAGACGCTTTCTACTTAAAGAAACACCATACTGACTGAGCGGCTATTGAACATTTCTGTAGAATAATACATTCTTAAGAAACACACAAACACCACTTGGAAGAATGCACTTTCTGAAGAATAATACATTGTATCTTCAGAATAAATGTATTTTGCATTTGGCATATGGCATTAAGAAAACACACACATTTGAAATGTTTCATCTGAAAAACTTGGAATACACACAATCTGAAAATAAACACATTTATTCTTAAGACTTTTGGAATACACATAAAACATATTGTGAAGAAACACTAATACATATTGTGAAATGTTTAATCCTTGGAATACAGAAATACATATTGTGAAAACCTTGGAATACACACAATCTGAAAGAAGAAAAAAAACGTTTGCATCTAAAAAAAAAACGTTTGAATCTAAAAAAAAAACGTGAGTCTTTTATTTCTGACAATAAAAAAAACTTATTTTGAAAAACTTGGAATACACACAATCTGAAAATAAAACGTTTGAATATTTTTTTTTTTTTTGAAAAAAAAATAAAACTTTTATTTTGAAAAAAATCTGAAAACTCCTCCCCTTCCATAACCAGATGTCCCTCCCCTTCCGAAACCGGATGTCCCTCCCCTCAAAACCGGATGTCCCGCCTCCTTGAATCATCGACCAATCAGAGAAGGGGGCAGGACTTAGGGGGTCATACATCATCTCAAAAAGGGGCGTGGCTGCAATCAATCAAACTAAAAGGGGCGTGGCTATATGCAGGTCTGACAGATATATATATATATATCTATATTAGGGCTGTCAGTTTATCGCGTTAATTAGATTAATTAATTACACAGCAAATTATCGCGTTATGAAAATTAACTCAAAATTAATTACAAAAAAAAAGTTTTTTTTTTTTTTTTTTTTTAATAATATTTTTTTTGTATCTCATTCATTCCATAAGAATGTAGAATACACATTTACAGACTTTTCTATTTTTTAATATGGTCCATTTGCATGTTCTTGGTATCTGATTCTAGGGACATCTATGAATCTCAGGGAATGTATTCCCAGTGTCAGAAATACTGTGGGCTAGATCCACAAAGAATGGATTGCACGGTGCAAGTTGCACCCTGGTCTGCATCCCCTTAACAATTGTGTGCCGTACTGTATTGTACCCATTCTGCAATCTGTTAATAACATTTTCATTCAATCAATCAATCTGCGCGGTGATTGATTGAATGAAAATTTTATTTTGAGTAAATTGTAATGAACCAAATGAGAATATCAATACATTTTTTTGTATCTTTGACTGTGAATAACACCATGCTCAAATTGACCAGACCTGAAAAATCTAAGCAAATTAATAGATGGAAGATGATTAAACAGAAGGTTTTGTAGATACAGTACTGAATTCTGCCATCCGGACACATGCAATTTGAAATATGATTATATAATATAGAATATCAGGCATAAAATGGTTATGCGATTAAAATGCGATTAATTAGATTAATTAATTACAAATCATGTAATTAATTAGATTAATTTTTTTAATCGCCTGACAGCACTAATCTATATATATATAAGGTCTGACAGAAGCTGGATCCTTAATCTCTCTCTGAGAGGTCACAGAGCAGGGACGCGCCTGAGCCGCCAATCACGACGTCCCCGAGGTGCAGACTGGTATCCGTCTTGAGGGCTTGGATGTCGTGGTCGGAGGCCTGTTCCGAGCTCATGCTGACGTAGTCGAGGCCCAGTTGCACAGCTCCGATGACGACCCTGGATAGGCAGTCTGCGACCACGTTGGCCTTCCCGGCGATATGTCCTATATCCATAGTGTACTCAGAAATATATGCGAGTTGGCGCTGTTGTTGCGCGGACCACGGCTCAGCCACCTTGGACATGGAGAACGTGAGGGGTTTGTGGTCGACGAAGGCCGTAAACTCCCGGCCCTCTAGCATAAACCGGAAATGGTGCACCGCCAACCAGAGGCCTAGGAGTTCTCTGTCAAATGCGCTGTACTTGCGCTCCCTGGGGGTCAGCTGAAAAACGCCAGCGGAACCATCCCGAGGAATTCCCTGAGTGCTCAGGCCGTCGGGGGAAAGCGGAAACGGCTTCCACCTTCGACGGGAGGGGGGCGGCCCCCCTCTTGTCGATGAGGTGTCCGAGGAATTGTATGGAGGTCAACCCGAACTGGCACTTAGCCGGGTTGATGATTAGGCCGTGTTGGCCAAGCCTCGTAAAGAGGCACCGGAGGTGCGCCAGGTGCTCTTCGGGCGAGGAGCTGGCAACGAGGATGTCGTCTAGGTAAACAAAAATAAACGGCATGTCTCTGAGTGTCGAGTCCATTAGCCTCTGAAAAGACTGTGCCGCGTTCTTAAGTCAGAGCGGCATCCGCAGGAATTCGAATAGTCCGAAGGGTGTTACCACCGCCGTCTTCGGAACATCCGAGGGGTGTACCGGCACCTGGTGGTAACCACGCACCAGGTCCACCTTCAAAAAGACCAGCTTACCCGCCAGGTGCACTGAAAAGTCCTGGATGTGGGGGACTGGGTAGCGGTCTGGCGTAGTAGCGTCGTTGAGGCATCTGTAGTCGCAGCACGGTCTCCATCCGCCGTCAGCCTTAGGAACGATGTGCAGCGGAGAGGCCCAGGGACTGTCCGAGCGTCGGATAATCCCCAACCTCTCCATGTTGGCGAACTCTGACCTAGCGACTGCTAGTCTGTCAGGATTGAGCCGGCGGGCCCTAGCGTACACGGGAGCTCCTTCAGTCTTGATGTGGTGCTCGACCCTGTGTTTGGTGGTCGCGGCCGAGAATGTAGGCTGTGTTAAGCTGGGAAACTCCCGTAGTAGGCATTGGTACACGTCACCTTCTGCGATCGAGCTGGCTAGCCCGCTGTATACCACTTCATCGTGCATACATGTCAATGAAGCATATGTCTGGGCGTCTACTAGGCGGCCGTGCCTAACGTCCACGAGGAGCCCGTGTGCACAAAGGAAATCCGCCCCGAGTAGCGGGAACGAGATGTCGGCCGTGACGAAGTCCCACGTGAACCGCTGGCCCTCAAAACACAATTCCACGGTCCTCGTACCGTAGGTGCGGATAGGGTTACCATTGGCGGTCGTCAGTCACGGACCCCCATCCCCGCCGCGTCATTACTTTTACCAACCCATTCCCAGTTCCACGTTGCGTTCTGCGATCTGATTGGCCACTGACGTTTCTGGTCATGTGACATCTGCGCCAATCGTGTGACGCCTGTTTCTATCACCGGTTAAGCTTAGGCACTCTTTCGAAGTTGGTTAAGGTTAGAGTTTGTCTTAGAGCAGGGCGATAGAACACCAGCCCTGATTCCAAACTCTAACCGTAATCAACTTCGAAAGAGTTGCCTAAGCTTAACCAGTGATAAACTAGGCGTTAGGTAGTTTGCAGGCTGTTCGAGGCGGAAATAGGTGCAGAAACAGGCGTCACGTGATTGGCGCACATGTCACATGACCAGAAACGTCAGTGGCCAATCAGATCGCAGAACGCGAAACTGGAAATGGGTTGGTAAAAGTATAGACGCATCCCCGCCGGCGGTGTCCTCCACAGTCGCAGGTAGGACGCTCCTCTGCGCTCCGGTGTCACAGAGACATTTTTGACCGGAGAGTGTGTCCTTAATGAACAGTAGCCTGTTTGACGTACCTGCGCTCACGGCCGCTACTGGGCGCAGGTGTTGGCGTTTCCCGACCTGACAAAAGTGCAAGTTGGGCGGCACTTTGTCGCTCTCGCGCCGAAACGTGCATGGTAATAACACAGGCCTGTGTCATTATTGCCGTCGGCCGCGGCAGTGGCGCCTCTCTCCATCTTCGCCCCTCCCCCTCTGGGCGTGTGCGCTCGTGCCGGGGCTAGCACCTCTGGGGCTAAGTGCCGCGTGGCTAGGTAGAAGCGGTCCGCCTCCTCTGCTAAAGCCCGGGGATCCGTAATTGTCGTATTGGCGAGTGCCGTCTGCACCTGTAGCGGCATGTGCCTGAGGAACAGTTCTCTAAACAAAAAATTAGGCTGTTCGGTGCCCAGTAGGTTCAGCATCATTTCCATGTGCTCCGACGGCTTGCTGTCCCCCAAGCCTTGTATAGCTAGTAAGCGTCGGGCCCGCTCTGACTGCGACAACTAGAAAATTCTGAGAAGGTGCGTCTTAAACGCCTCATATTTATTATGGGAAGGTGGAGCTGTAATGAATCCTACCGTCCTCGCCGCCGTAGTGTTGTTAAGGCTCGAGACGACGTGGAAATATTTTGCGGCGTCATCAACAATTCCACGTAGGGCGAATTGCGCCTCCGTTTGGGCAAACCATGCTGCTGCCGACTGCTCCCAAAATTCTGGCAGTCTGAGAAAAACGGCGTTGTTTGCCATGTTCGTCGTATCTGTCTCGGAAACTTCTTCGAGACTAATGTCGGGGTCACCAGTGTAGTGCTGAGAGATAGGAGTCGGAGGCCGTGTCTCGAAGCTGAATGTAACTTTGACTGCCGGAAAACGCTTAAAAGCGTCATTCCCGGCCATGCTCAAGTTGCCGGAGGACGCTTTACAGCGTCCTTATATCAATATTTCAAAAATCTGCGATCGGATTCATATTTCCCCTCCGCTGGCCTGAGATCCACCAGGAGGACCCACTGAGCTCTCTGGCGGTTCAGGAGCGCCATCTGGTGGCCGATCGGCGCAATCGCCAAACAGGAAGTGCTATGGAGGTTGTGCTGGTCGGCCGTATTACTTCCGGGCACTCTGTTTGGCTACCGGGACTCGATCTCGACACAATACATAGCGATCGATTGCCAATAACTCGATAAACAACATGATTTGGACATATATACTATTATACAAGCTGGAAATGGACCCGATATTTCTACATACCATAATAGGTAAATGACTGTTCCACGCTCATCGCCCAACGGCGCGAGGAGGATACGGTAAGATTCAGCGTTATTTTTGATCGTATTCCATATAAACTGTTATGATGAACATATCACCCACACTAGATGAATGATATAACGCTGCCCACGGAATTATAAATGATCCCCCGCCCATCCGGTCATCATCAGATCATACGTAGATCATTCTAGAAGTACGTCCAATTGAAATTTTTTATATCGCCCCGATTGCCATCAAACTGTATTTCATCATCAATATAATGCATTTGGGGCTATATATCACGTTCTGGAGAAAGCTGCAGAAAGAGATGAAAACATACTTATACATTAGACCATACTTTACTATGAATATGTGAATGAAAAAGTTTAACGTTGCTACACAATGAACAATACATATAGGACTTTGAATGGGCCCTAATAATGGCAATGTAGCAATAGAATTTAAAAAGTTATAGCCCTGCAAAGAAGGGGAATTTCTCCATAGACAAATAGCGCTGGCAATCCACAGTCATTTTCCGGATTTCTGGCCGGCACCCATAGTGTTATTCATCAGTAAAACAACATGTCGACGTACGTGACTCGATAGATAGCATGAATGCCGGTGGCAGGAAGTGCCACACCCTAAATCGTTCTGGGGGAACCAATATTCCCAACAACAGTTCTGTGTGAATTATGTACAATCACTACACCTGAGAATACAAAAGAAAGACTCTCTCTCACCCAGAGTGTGTGTCCTGAGGGCACGATAACTTGCAAGTGTGTCAACTCATGGGTAGCCTACCCTACTCCATCCACACTGGACAGGTGCATTGTTTAATGTGGCCTAATAATATTTGTCACATCATATTGCAATGGCATTTTAGTACATGGAACTATAAAAGTCAACAAAACCGCTAATTGGTACAATACAGTTGTTGTTACCGTTACAGTCAATGGCTAAACTGAGGTTTTCTCAATAGATATAATTACCTGTATGTTCTGCAAGTAAGTAAAAAAGAATAATAATAATAATAATAATAATAATAATAATAATAATAATAATAATAATAATAATAATAATAATAATAATAATAATAATAATAATAATAATAATAATAATAATAATAATAATAATAATAATAATAATAATAATAATAATAATATAATAATAATAATAATAATAATAATAATAATAATAATAATAATAATAATAATAATAATAATAATAATAATAATAATAATAAAGTATTTCATTTTCTTATTCTTCAGTGTCAAGACCACAGACTGAAAATACCAACTCAGAACACAGAGCCTGAATATCGTCTGTCAACTGTCAAGCCTCCTTTAATTAAACTTCACGACAACACACCCCTCCCTTGTATGAATAAGGAAATGGGAAAAAAAGCAACAGGCCCAAGTAGGTCATAAATCAAGTAGGTCTCCCACAATGTACACAGAGAGAGAGAGCCTCTGGGTCTCTAAAGATATACAGAGATGATGATGATGATGAAGACTTTATTCGAGACTCAAGGTCCATATTACACATGTAAAAACAATACAATAAACAAGGACAACGTAGATTAAAATACATAAAGGCATCTATTCCAATGTTTCCACAAACCAGAGGAGTACCTTGTATCGCTTTGTTTGACATCAGTAATGGCACCTATTATTCAGTTTTTTTACTCTAATAGTCAACACATAAATTTAAACATCAAGTTCCTCAGCAGAGCATGGAATGTGGGGACATTTTTTGTCACAAACAAATAGCTGGCACTAGTCCATCTTGGGAGCTTAACACTTTGATTACCAGCCATGCGGTGCGCCTTACCCCTGTTGAATGCCACCACCCACTTCAATGATAGCGCTCTCATATTTGTGAACGCATAAACGATGTCTTAAATTATGGCTATGTGTCTAATCTGGCCGTCGCTTATCAATGACTTGTTTGCAGTCAACATTATCGAAACGGATTGTTTTTTAATCGGTTAATTTCCGCTTTATACCATTTTGAAAAACCCTTGTTTTCTTGAAAGTTTCAGGAAAATATAAAGATACTGTGATAATCGCCCTTTACTGGAATATTCTGGAATACACAAAAAACATTGTCATTTCTCGGCCTATTTATGAATAGTTTTCAAATAAACGCTAGATTATCGATACTTTGTGTACTTATGCATGCTAGAGAAGCAAGCTGAAAAATGTATTCTCTCATTTCCTGATCAGCACACACACACACACACACACATAGGGCACATGCTGATATCTCTGTGAAAACAGCTCTGATTATCCTAAGACTGGTAAAATAGATTCCTTACCTCAGATCAGATGTTCTCCAAAGAGATTATTCCAATTCCTGATCGCTATTCCAAATATCGATCGTGTTTATTGATTCAGCGCTGGGTACTGGAAATATGTATTCCACGCTGTTTTGCGGCTCTGCAATGACTTGGATCCTCTCGGATGGCTTGCCGGAGAAGTAAAATGAGGAAACTGGATTTCCCCCCCCCCCCCCCCCATATGTTTAATTCTGTCTAATCCAATAGTACAACAGGGAGAGACGATAGGGGGCGGTATTTTCCCAATGGAGCTCAGAGAGAGTTTGCAGCACTAACGTGAGACTAGAGAGACTAACAAAAAAACGCTATTTGTCGTTGCTGGCACTCAACGGTCGGCATGAACTAACGACATATAGCGTCGTTGGCACTCAAAGTGTTAAGGAGGATCCTGAATGCATCAGTATATGCTACCTGCAGTTTTTACAACAGGCTTATTTTCACATTATCTGTAGAACACATAACATTTTCGTTCCAGCATATATTGGCCTGTGCATACAGTTTGCAGCACTGGCGCTGCACATCAACATCATCACACATGTCATCTGTGACATTGTGACCCAAAGAGAGCCCAGTAATTCTCTTCCTGTGTTTACCGTCATGCGGCTGGGTATCCTGGTCGGGACGGACCTAGCTTGGCCAGTGTGTGCCAGGCACCAGTGCAGTCTATTGTCTATTGGACACCTGCAGCTTTTGGTGGTGTGCCAATGTATTTTTCCCCCCCTCTCTCCCTTTCTTTCCCACTTTCCTCTTCCTTTTTCTACCAGCCCGGCTGAAAACCAATTGACACCTTCTTTCTCCGTGGGGTCACCGTTGTGCCCAGAACTGAAAAGGGGGTCCCGTTTCCTCTCCAAGGGACCTGGGGCCCCTGCACACGCATGGTTACAAGAGGGCCTCATGTAAGGGTCTTGCGTTTCAACCTCGCCGCCGCCCTTCAAATCCTCAATCAGCAGCGGTGATAGAAGTCCCTTCCTTTTACTTAACCTTCTGTGTATTGTCGCAGTGAAAGGGTTAACTTGTGAGGTTTGGTTCTTTCCCCACCACGGGCTTCTTAAAGTACTGTGATGATTGGTCCGCTCCCCACCCACTCGCTCTGTTCCTTTAAGGGATTTCGGTTAATTAATTGCATTCTCCTCTCCACACGCTTCTTCCTGTAGATGCCTTTTGATTGGTGCTCCCCCAACCACACGCTTGTCAATCTCATCCCGCAGCTGTCACAGCTTGTCATTAAGCATCCCTTTTGCTTTATATACTCGGATTCCCCATTTAGTGTTGTTGGATCGTTCTGATATATTCTCTGCATTTGCCGTTCCTTCCGTCGCCTGCTTTTCCCTGTGCTTTGCCTCCCAGGACTCTCGAGGAGTATTCCGTTTGGACAACCCGTTCCCCGTTACGAAGCGCTCGCCCTGTTTGATCTGCTTGCTTCACGCACAGCGCTCTGGTGAGTTTTTGCAAGACAGTCTTTGGACTCAATCATTTTTCGTGTGTGTAAACACTGAAGAGATCCTGTTTTTCGTTCAGACTGTCTCTCACCCTTTTTGCCTGTTTTTGGATATTCATTGGGATTCATATTTGTTTGGACATTGCTCACTGTGTGTCTCACACCGAAGATTCTGTCACTTGGATTTATTGTTTGGACATTGCTCACTGTGTGTTTCACACCGAAGATTCTGTCACTTGGATTATCTGTTTGGGACAAGTCACTTCACCTGTCACCTGTCAGTTCCCAACTGTTCACTGAGCTAACCCGCTCTCTCTCTCTCCCTGTTCCGCTACCACCTCGGAGTACTGCCGGGAGGATTCTGCAGAGCGGCTCTGACGTCACGGACAGATTCCTCAGACGTAACCCCCCCGGGAGAAGCTGCAGAGCAGCAACATTCCTCACATGCTTGTTTCCCAGTTTGTTTCTGTTCTCAACCAAGTCCTTTCTGTTACTCTGTAAAATAAACAAGCCCTAGATTTTGGCTAACTCTGAAACTACTCTCTCTGTGCCGTTTGCGTTTGGGGTCGGTGTCAAACCATAACATAACTGTTTGGTAGCGCGGCGGTGAAAGGGTTAAGTAAAAGTAGAAATACCCAGATAAATGAGTAGTGAAGTATGTACTTTAAGTATCTAAAGTAAAAGTACTCATTCTACATGACGTTTTGTGTATCCATTGACCTCTATAGGTTCAAGTGGTATGTGGTCCAGTTACGCTGCTCTGATTAAAGGTTATGTTAAAGTGGTATGTGGTCCAGTTATGCTGCTCTGGTTAAAGGTTATGTTAAAGTTGTATGTGGTCCAGTTACGCTGCTCTGATTAAAGATTATGTTAAAGTGGTATGTGGTCCAGTTATGCTGCTCTGATTAAAGGTTATGTTAAAGTGGCATGTGGTCCAGTTACGCTGCTCTGATTAAATGTTATGTTAAAGTGGTATGTGGTCCAGTTATGCTGCTCTGATTAAAGGTTATGTTAAAGTGGTATGTGGTCCAGTTATGTTGCTCTGATTAAAGGTAATCTTAAAGTGGTATGTGGTCCAGTTCTGCTGCTCTGATTAACTCATTCAACGCCAGACCCGAGGTTAGTCGGGTTATATTTCACTACTGGCATCGCGTCTCACTCTGCCTTCTGAGATATCATTATCTCCAGCACCTACTGTGCCACGGAAACCAAAACACATGCACCCACTTGTACGTGACCACGCCACTCCCCTGCGTGCCCCTATAACAGGCAGGAAGTGGTCACGCCCTCATCCTTCCTCATTCTTTTCCAAACGCGGAAGCTGCGCATGTGCACTTGCAAACAGGTGGAATTTTGTTATGAAGCGTAGGGAGAAGTACGCCAGCCCCCGGCACCTTCTCGGCACGTCCAGACAGCACGGCGGTCCTATCCTGGGTTTTCCTCGTCGTTTGACAGCGGACCGATGGACTTCGCACAGCGTTTGGCAGTCGAGCCACGTCGCGCCCAGGTAGGACCTGCGCTGGCAGGCATTGGTACTGGCATGTTTAATACTGCTCGTTGTCTCGTGAGACGACCGGGCCATGTATTGGCGCGTGGGGCGGGATATTTGGATAAACGTGGTCATCATGACTCACTGTTGGATGTTTTTCCAAGTATCTTAGCGCGAACAGCTGGTGCTAATGCTACAATGTTGGGGCGCCGTTTCCCATGTACCCCACCGGGGCTGTCTTTACTCTTCCCTCCTCTTAACCATTCATGCTGACGGTCAATCGGTGTCTAATGTTGGGGGTTTTAGCTGAGGCTTATTTACCCTTTACATGGGTGGATGGGCTGACGACAGGGCTCAGGGCAGGTGTGCATTTTGTGAATCTATGAATTGAAAATAGGGGACCCTGATATAGACAGGACTAACGTTTTCTCTGGTCTGCATCCCCTTAACAATTGTGTTTATTGGGCTAGCCCATTCTGCAATATATTATTCATTTATCCCTTCACGGGTGCACACCGCAGTGGAAGTTATTGCATGACTACTAGTGGAGCAGTGCTTCACTAGTAATAGACTTTGGTCAGCAGCCGCCACTGGTGTTCCGTGCTTAGTGAAGCAGGTGGCATCGGTCCTTTGCCCTGACATGGTGGAACGGTATCCCGCCTGGCCGACGCCTAGAGGCGAGTCGGCCCGGCAAGTGGCTGGTGGGCTGATGAAGCGTATACCGCCGCGGTACAGAATTTAGCAGCAACTAACAACATTGCTCAATTGGCTGCTTTTCTGTCAAAAATGGTGTCGGTGGTGGAGCCTTAGGGCCAGCCAACGTCGAAACCATCGCGCAAGGTTTTGAGGTTATTCAGCTTTTGACCCAGCCGCAAGCTATAACCGCAGGGAGGGCTAGGATGCTGTCAACGGTTGTTCACAGGCACCTTTGGTTGGAGCAATCTCCCCTTGAGGAGGGGAGGGGTCTCCTCCTCAGGGCTCCCCTCTCCACGGTGGGACCTTGGTCTGTCCATGGAGGCGCGGGCGGTATTTGACCTGGCCTCCACGCTGCCCCACACTGCGCAGCCAGAGGTGAGAGCACGGCCTCGCCAGCGGCTGCGGCGAAGCCCCCAGCCAGCGGCCATGTTTCCCCCGCCTGAGATACCCTGGACACAAAGAAAACAGGTGATCACAAGGCCGACAGTCTTGGCGGCCCGAGGGATCGGCTATATTAGATGGGCACGCCCTAAAAAACCGTTGCCATCTAGCTGTGTCTAGCACGCTCTCCGGTTACTCCCCCCCGCTACACTACGGGACTCAGGGCTCTGATTTGTCCCCTTTGGCTGCGGGCCACGTTCTTCCAGTGAAGCGCGAGCGGCCCCACATTTCGCTTCTCATGGAGACAGGGGCTGACACCCAGTTGCTAGCTAGGCCTGGGTCTGTATATGAGAATGCTGTGCTGTCAAGCGGCTCCCACACCACACGTCCTGCGTCTGTGTTTGGTGAGCCTGGTGTTGTATCTGTCGACGGAGCAGGGTTCCCTGTATCTAAAAATGTTTGTCAGAGGGGGAACTCTAGGCCCAGGAGGTTGCAGCGTGGGTTCCCCCCAGCCCCGCCCTCGCCAGGCCGGGTATTACTTTAGTGGTAGTAATATCACTACAGGGCTACGGTGTGTAGAGACCCACCCTATCGGGCAGTGTGGGACCACACACCATGCATGTCCAGCTGCAGAGCAGGCTGTCCTCAGTAAGCCAAGTCGGGAAGATGCTCAGCGGGGGAGCCTATGTCACCAGGGGTGATGGTATCAGACCGCCCCTGCTGTCGGGGTCCCCCCCTTGGGTGCGATTGCCTCGTTAGTAGAGTCAGGGTGCGATATCCCGGCTCTGCGGGACACCCTGCTCGCGTGGTTGGCGAGACCAGGGTTGACAACACACAGCGGGAGGGACCGGGCCACCTATCTACGATTCCTAGCGGCAGTTGGCGGCGGGGGCGCTTTGGAATTTTTACCACGTATGGCTGCAGTAGTAGCCATAGGTCGTGTGGATGGAGAGAACGCTGAGGGCGGCGCTTGTGTTACAGTTTACACACCCCCGCCCTCCGTTTTTTGGGTTTGGTACAGACTCTATTATCAGAGTCCGCGGCAGTGACAGCCCTGGCCGAGGAGATTCGTTCTCTGGCGGCGAAGCAGGCCGTCGTCGTGGTCCCATGGGAGGACGCGATGAGCGGCGTTTCCTCCCGATATTCTCTGGTGCCCGAGAAATCGGGGCGGGGGGTGTCAGACCCATACTGGACCTGTCCAATGGAAGGTTCAGAATGTTGACCGTCACCCACCTGTTAAGCGCTGTCAGGTGGGGGACTGGTTCACCTCCATAGACCTGAAGGATGCGTGTTCGCATCCCGATCTTCCCTCCTAGGACATACCTACGCTTCCTTTTTCAGGGCTTAGCGTACGAGTACCAGAGGCTGCCGTTCGGCTACTCTCTGGCTCCTCACATTTTCACCAAGTGCGTGGAGACCGCTCTGGGGCCTCTGCGTCGTCAGGGGATATGAATTTTATTCTACACTGGATGATGTTCTGGTCCTCGGGCGGTCAGAGAAGATCGCCAGGTCTCATACCAGGCAGGTGGTGGAATTCCTCACCAGCCTGGGTTTAGCTGTAGACTGGAACAAGAGTGCTCCTCTTCCCAGTCAACGGGTGGAGTACTTGGGCTTATTTCTAAGCTCAAGGTCTATATGGGCATCCCTCTCAGAGTGGCGGCGAGAGGATATTCTCGGCGTGCTCGGGAGGTTCCGTCCTGGCAGGACGGTTACGGCGCTGACCGTGATACACCTGCGCGGTATTATGGCATCTGCTCAAGCTGTGGTCCCTCTTGGCCTCCTGTTCATGAGGAGGATACAGAGGTGGGTTTTTCAGTGTGAAAATAGACCCTGTGAGAGTCAAGTGGAAGCTGCTGAAGGTTCCCATGTCAGTACTGGGGGACCTCGCCCTCTGGGGGGGGCCTGGGGCCCTCACCAGCGGGGTCCCCATGGGCAGCAGGCTGTCACACGTCACGGTCTTCACCGACGCCTCCCTCACAGGATGGGGGGGGGACGTGTCGGACCGACACAGTAGGGGGCAGCTGGCAAGGACCATGCTGCCCGGTCTGCACTACATATCAATGTGTTGGAATTGAAGGCAGAGCTTCGAGTCCTCGGACGGCTCGGCCATCATGTGATGGGCGAGCATGTTCTGATCAGGACGGACAGCACGACGTCTGCATCGTATGTCATCAGACAGGGAGGAGTACGCTCCCCCCGTCTCCCCCGGGATTCTGTACGCGTTCCCCCCCATACACCTGATAGCTCAGCTGTTGGGGCGGGTACGTCAGGAGCGCGGGACTTTGAACCTGGTCGCGCCGGGCCGGGGCACGGCTGTGTGGTTCCCGGCCCTGATTCAGCTCTTGGTGGCCCCGCCGTGGCCTGTTCCGTGGTCACCGCGGGCCCTCTCTCAGGCACGCGGAACTCTGTTCTGCTTCCTGTTCTGGGGCAGCCCCTGATGGCTTGGCTGCTGAAAAGGTGAATCTGGTGGGGATGCGTCTTAACTCTTCTGTGGTTAACGCCATCCGGAACGCGCACGCTCCGTCCACTACCGCGGCTTACACAGGGAAGTGGCGTATGGTTCGAGAGTGGTGTGAGGTTGGGGGCCTGGACCCAGTGTCTTGCCTCCTGGACTCGGCTTTTTCCTTCCTCCAGTCTATCCTGAATAGGCTGTCCGCCTCGACAGTGAGGGTATACTCCCCGGCTATATCCTCTTGTCACGTGGGCTTTGACGGCAGTACGCTGTTCAGCCACTCTCTCGTCAAACGTTTCCTGCTTGGCACTCGGCGTCTCAAGCCTGTGGAACGTTCTCTGTCTCCGAGTTGGGACCTCCAACTGGTCCTGGGCCAGTTGTCGGAGGCCCCGTTTGAGCCTCTTGGCAGGCGCCATTGGATCGGCTGTCTTTTAAGACCGCGTTCCTTTTGGCCATCACCTCCGCTAAGCGCGTGGGTGAGCTGTGTGCTCTCTCGGTGCGGCCTGAGTGCCTGTCTATTCGGGCCGATAGCGGTGTGACTCTGAGGCCTAATCCGGTCTTCGTGCCAAAGAATATCCGGAGCTCTTTTTGCTCCAGGGATATTGTGATTCAGGCGTTTCATCCTCCTCACGCTAGTGGGTTGGAGGCGAGCCTTCACCTGTCATGTCCTGTCCGTGCACTGAGGGTTTACCTTAGTCGCACGCAGGATCTCAGGGCTTCCGATCAACTGTTTGTTTGTTACGGTGGCCCTCGGGCGGGTAAGGCGCTGTCCAAGCACTGTCACATTGGTTGTGCGAGGGTTGCCCTTTGCTACACGTTGGCTGGACAGGTTCCCCTTGGGGGCGTCAGGGCGCACTCCACTCGTGGTGGCACTTTGGTTGTAGTTGACTGCCTCCCCCCCTTCGTTAGGACGGGCGGGTGGACGGGACTCCCCTCCTCCCTGGCTGGGGCTTACGGGCCCTCAGGGGGTGTATTTGTCGTGGCCACGCGTCCGCTCTGCCCTTTATCTCAGAAGCGAGCGGCTGATTGGCGCAGTGGGCAAGGCGCTCTCCTCTAACGCAGGAGACGCTGGGTTTGAGCCCAGCTCTCGGCGTTGCTACCAGCTGGCCAGTCGTTCATACTAACACAATTGGCAAGTGTTAGAGGGTGGTAAAGCCGGTGGGTGGGGATTTGACATTGTGGACAGCGACTCCTACAGGTCGGTTTGGTGACGCCGGTGCGACGGAAGCAGGAAGTGACAGGGGCAGCATGAGCCTCCCACGCGTTACTCCTCGCCACTGAGAGTTCGAGCTGCTGCGGCGAAAAGATGCGACAGGCTGCCTCCTCGTGTACCGGAGGGGACACATGATGCAAGGCTTCTGTCCTCACTACAACCGACCTGTGGGAGGCATAGTCTAGCAACGTTCAAGACGGGAGGGAAGAATTGGATACACGAAATTGGGATGGGAGAAAAAAAAATGGGGAGAAAAAGTGTATAAAAAAAAAAAAAGGCAGAGCGAGACGCGATGCCAGTAGTGAAATATAACGTAAGGTTATCCTGTAACCCTAGTTATATGAATACTGGCTGAGCATCTCGCTCTTCAGCGCCCTGAGGTCCCTTGGATGTTTTCCGCGTATGGAATTCGAACTTGGAAGGATGAGGGCGTGACCACTTCCTGCCTGTTATGTAGGGCGGGCCATACTTTTTTTTTGGAAAATCAATCGAGTGGGGTGTCTAAAACATGTGTTTTTTTGTGGGGAATTCAAATATGGGATTATTTTTCTAATCGGATAACTCCTACCTACATTGTTTTGGATTTCAAAATGGCCGATTTGACCATTTTTCACCCCTTGGCCATACATGGATGCCAACATGAATCTGAAGGAAATCCTAACATGCAAGGTGTCTAAATGATGTGTTTCTTAATGGGGAATTCAAATATGAGTTCATTTTTGGGATAGGATAACTCTAACCTACATCATTTTGGATTTCAAAATGGCCGATTTTACCATTTTTCACCCCTTGGCCATACATGGATGCCAACATGAATCTGAAGGAAATCCTAACATGCAAGGTATCTAAATGATGTGTTTCTTAATGGGGAATTCAAATATGAGGTCATTTTTGGGATAGGATAAATATAACCTGCATAATTTTGGATTTCAAAATGGCTGATTTTACCATTTGAACCCATTGGTATTGTATTACAAAATATATGGGAAATCATTTATAATGACAAAGCCATCAAATGTATTAACAAGTGAACTGTATATAACTGGATACAACTCCAAAGATCAATAATAATAATACTAACAATAATAAATTGTATTTGTAATGCACACAAACACCTAAGTGCTAAATCTCGATCTCCTGACTTCTTGAACTTTGCCAGGTTCCAATATCTTGATTGGACTCATTCTTGGATGGCAAGATCTCCTACTGTACTGCTTTAGCCACCAACCTACAAACACAAACTTAAAGTCAACGTCAGCCATAAATAGGTGAGCTCTTTCCAGAACTACTCAGCAGAAACCTCTGTAACCATTTTAACAAACGTCATCAATCCTCTATCTTCTTAAATTTGATCAGGTTGCACAAGTCCTGCTTGGATTCATTCTTGGACATCAGCCTCCTGCTGGTCTCCTGAGCTCTGATCCCTCCATCCCTTTTTTCTTGTGAAAAGTACTTAGCTGAGGCCTCAGTCACCATTTTAACAACCCTCTCGATGCTTTGTGTGTGGCAAGGCCAGTCGAGAACCTCCATGGGGGTGTTGATGCAGTTCTTCACCTCGGAGGTGCTTAGGGAGCAGGTGAGAGGTGGCTCTGACAAATCTTCTGACCAGCTGATTAAGCCACCAATGCTGGAAGCGTCACTATTGATGTGAGGCGTTCTTCTGATCCTGACAGAGGAGTCTCCCAGCTGAGTGACTGGATCCCCCTCTCCCCTGATGGCCAGGATTCTCTCCACCCCCTCAATTCTCTCTTTTTGATCCTCAGAGCACAGCAGTGTTTGAAGGATGGCTTCACTGTGGGCATACCAAGCAGATCTTCTCACAGTTGGCATCACAACATCCAGCACCTCCTTCCTCTGAGACTTGAGGCAGTCCAGCTGAAACAGGATGTGCCTAGGCCCTTCGATCCAGGAGTGCTTGACCTTCATGTTGAACCAACATGGATAATACACTCCAATGATGAATTCCACAATGCATTGTAGATTATTCAGGTTCTTTCTTTTAAGTTGATGCTTTGACACCCAGAGCCTGAGGAGTCTGTTTGCTGTGGTGAGCCAGCGGCTGTGGTTTACCGGTCTAATCTCCAGCAGAGCCAGCCTTGCAGAAAGCACTCCATCCCTAATTGCACAGACCAGCTTATAGCCATAGTGTTGATCAGTTGAGAGATCTTGAATGATCTTCTCAGGCAGCTTGATCAGTGGAGGGCCAAGAAAGATCCTGGTGAAGTTAGGATTGATCTCCAAGTCTGTAACAGAATCAAGGAGCTGTCCTATTAGCCCAGACAATTTGTTGTCTGACAGAGTAGCCCCATCAACTTCAACAATGAGACGGTGCAGTGGAAGTTCACCAGTGTGCAGGTTGCACACCAACCAGACCAGCTTTCTCCCCAGGTGCGGCTCCAGCTTCCGCATTACACCTGCCTTCACTCCAGTGTTGACATTGGTCGAGTCTCCTCCAATGGCCCACAAGGTCTTATCAGAACCTCTCTCTTTCAGCCAGGCAAACAGGACCTTAGCAATCTTCTCTGCATGGGACTCCTCTTTAGTTGCTTTCTCTGGTGTAAAGTGGAACAGATAGTTGCTGCCAGGCTCACTAGCAACACTATAGTGTTCTTCCTTGATCTTTGCAGGAAAAGATTGGTCACTGCCCTCAGCTTCCATGATCACATTGGTCATGTCAATCCGCCCATCAAAGAGGATACAGGAGATCCCCCCCTCCTCCCTGCACTTCTCCTCAAACTCTTCCCCCAGCTCTTGCATCAACTTTTCTTGTGCTCTCTTAACCTTGTTCTTATCAATCACTTTACTTGTGTCATCTTCTAAGATGAGTCCTGCATCAACCAGAGCTGCAGTTGCTATAGCTGCAGTTGGCCTTAGACCTATGCCATACCTTACACTAGCAAGGGCGATGTTTGGAATCTCATCATAATTTTTCCGTAGCTTTGCTGAAGCTTGCAGGGTCAGTTTCAGGAATGAGCTCAACTTCAGGGACTGTAAGGAAGCTCTCAACATCCTTCCTGGCAACCTTGTCTGCTGCTGCAAAGCTTTCTTCTTTGCCCCTTCTCCTTTTCTCTGCCTTCTTTTCCATCCCCTGCCTTTCCAATGTTTTCACCTGTCTCTTGTGCTCAGGCAGATCAGCTCCAGCCATTTGGTGTGGTCCTTTACTTCCAACCTTTTCCCTCTGTCCCTTGATGTAGGCAATATCTTTCACAGGAATCTTTTTGTCTTTGCTGCAGCAACAGTTAATGTGGGCTTGCATCACACAACCCTCACAACCTGCCTCCTCACAACTAGTAATCTGGCACTTGCAAGTTAAAATATCAAATAACTTGTCCAACTTGACAAAGGAGATCGAGATTTAGCACTTAGGTGTTTGTGTGCATTACAAATACAATTTATTATTGTTAGTGTTACGAAGGATCAGATTAAACCGAATATATATATTTATTTATGGATATATATTGAATAGTATTTGTATATCGTTTGATATCCCTTGTATATTCCTTGTACATATACACGGAATATCCCTTTAGCCTACTATAGCCCATAATAGTTCATTCTCTTATTGGACAAAAGGACCAGGCGCCAGGGGACCGGCCCCTGACGTCAAGTTCAAAGGTACCGACGAGACATGTCCGTACTAGCCCCGGCTCCGCTCAAGGATACGGCTACCGAAATGAGAGTGGCACTATTTGTTCACCGTGCATATAAATATGGCGCAAGTAAATGTAGAAATCCCTTAGTCCTTTACCCTTCTACCCAACTAAGTAACAGAACGTGAAGCCTCACCCACGATACCGCGTGCGGTGTAGTATGGCCTGTTTGGCCTTAGAATAGCATCGAGACTTCGTGCGAATTAATAGCTGAATTGTCAGAGTTTGGCACTGTACCGTCGAGTGCGACGTATTTCTATTAAGTAATAATAGTCTATAGTGTATGGTGCATCGTGCGGTTAGAGTTCTAAAGTGACCAGCATCTCCAACGCTTCCTCGTGTTATCTAGAGTCTTAACCAGGCTGGGCCGACCACATGGCGCCTTCATCCGAGGAGATCTAGACGAGGACCGAGGGACATGTACACTGGATTACCTACCCGACGACTGCTGAGCCCTATGCGGCTGGAATATATTTGCTTTGGTACTATGATTTGTGGAGCGGATAATCGCCGACGCCTGTGAGTGTTGGATTTACCCCCGAGAGGAGTCAAGTTGAGTCGGCGCTCAGAGAGACTGAGGTCGCCTAGCTTCTTCTTCATTGTGGAGCTACAGCCTACAAGAGAACCAAGGTGTATTCATCTGCGGATCAAGAGTCTACTGCACTGTCTTCTGTACTTGAAGTCTCCCTAGATATCGTTGACCAGACGGTCTACTACCGACGGCTCTCCTACCCCCCCTACCGGCTTACAACCGGGAGGACCCCTTCCAGAATATCCTGCTATATCATTAAGAGTACCATAGATCTAATTCCCTAAGAGCCAGGTTGTATACTTGCTTCCTGCGTAACCAGAGATTGGACATTCAGTGTTGATTTGCCTACGAGTACTCATTTGCCTTACAAGTGCATTCAAATCATAAATGTAATAGTAACTATCATATGTACCTTTTGCTATATTAAATATTTGATTATTACCTTTGTGTGGAACCGTTTTCATTGTGGGAAAGTGTTCATCATATTTAGATATCGTGTACTGTATGGCCAGTAGTTAAAGTACATAAAGCGGTAGTGGTTTAATGATACCATACTTATCAATACAGTCAGGGAATTGTACCCCTCAGTTACAGTTAGTATTATTATTATTGATCTTTGGAGTTGTATCCAGTTATATACAGTTCACTTGTTAATAAATTTGATGGTTTTGTCATTATAAATGATTTCCCATATATTTTTTATCTTTGCAATTTTGTAATACAATACCAATGGGTTCAAATGGTAAAATCAGCCATTTTGAAATCCAAAATTATGCAGGTTATATTTATCCTATCACAAAAATGACCTCATATTTGAATTCCCCGTTAAGAAACACATCATTTAGACACTGTAGTAAATTCCCAAACATAGACTCATGATTAACTAATGTGTGGAAATATTTAGGCCTCAAAACAATAAGAAATATGAATGTGTGTGTGGTTACATAGAAGTGATTGCCATTGTAGGCCACACAGGTCGATTTACACATGAACTGAGTGGTCAAAAGATTCTATCTATGACCGCAACCCAAGGACCATCTGCTATGGCCGGGGACAATGGGCTCTGTAAAGATCAAACAAAGACAAAAGGTCATGTAGACATGTTATCTCGCTGGAGTATCCTGTCACACACACAGACACTCACACACACACATTTTCACATACACATCCACACACACACACACACAGACACTCACATACTCACACACACACATACACATCCACACACACACACAGTGATCAAAGCGCCCATGAAGTGTTATCTGCTTACGGCCTGGGGACACACACAGAGACACACACATACTCACACACACACATTTTCGAATACACATCCACACACACACACACACTCACACACACACACACACACACACACACACACACACACATTCACACACACACATACACATTCACACACACACACACACACACACAGGAGATCTCCAAACTAACTATTTCCTGGTATATTGTTAAAATAGTAATTTGAATAAGTAAGTTAAAATATAATTAGTGTTTGGTCATACTAAAATGTCTACAATTAGTTAATGTGTCTGTGCTATTTTCAATTAATGTTCAGTATGATTAATTGATTGTTACACATTCTGCAATCTGTTAAGCAATGTTCTATATGGTATTAAAATGTATTCTATTAAGCTAACAGAAAGATTAGATTTGTTAGATATATGTTCTGAAAGTCAAACAGACTTAGTAATAAAGAAATATATCTGTGTTTAGGTAATCAATATAAACTTTGATTCATCAAAGTATTAACAAGTCAGGTAATGTTTAAGTAATTTTATAGGGAAAATATTCTCTGTTAGTAATGTGAGGGTTTGGCCTATAAGCCAAACCCCTATTTTCAAATGCCAGCTTAAGCAGTCCTGTGATTGGAGGAACTAATGTGATGATGTCATCAACTCCGAGACACGGCCCTGGGCTATAAGATGGGTGTGTGATGTGGGGAGAGGGACTCAAGGAAACAACAGAAGAACACTCTGAACCAAAAACCCACACAGGACAGGACCTCACCCACCATCTCACCCATCTACAGCAGGCAGAACGAGAACAAAAGGACTTTTTGGAGGGAAAACCAACTGCTTTGTTTTGTCAGCCAGGACAACAAAGACCAGCTTTATACTGAAAACAGACTGCTTTGTTTTGTCAGCCAGGACAACAAAGACCAGCTTTATACTGAAAACAGACTGCTTTGTTTTGTCAGCCAGGACAACAAAGACCAGCAACAATTTATCTTTATACTGTAATATTAGTCTGGTTGTTATCATCTTACGGCATAGTGTTTGTGATCAACAACCATAGCATCTTCTTATTGTAATTGGTATACATTCTTAAACTTTGATTAAACAACTGTTAAACTATCTTTCCTCCTTAATTCCTTCTGCCTTTCGGCCTGCTCAGTCAGTTTGAAGAGAAGTGATCCCAGCTTTAAGGTATTTAATCACAACGCAGAGTACTAAGGCAACAGGTTCTGAAGCAGAGCAGAACCGAAACAGCCTGGGAATCCACTTCATTTTGGTGCCGGACTTCAGTGAATCTAGTGCTCATGTTATCACAACAACAAAGGAATTTTTTTTCCTACACGCCGGTCGACGAGGAGAACAACTGGTCGATCGTCTTCAAAGTGACTAGGAACAGTTACTAAGAGGTGAGTGTGATGATGTATGGGCGCTCTATTCGAACCGCGGAGGGGGTTGCTAAGAATTTAACCTCATGTAATCATGATGTAAGGGTAAATTAAATTGAATATTCTGGCTGGGGAGGGCGGCTCTGTAATCACCGAGCGTAGTATATTTTATAGTAAAAATGTTAGCACTATGAACGGGGCGCCGTTGCCAGTCGGAACAAGTAAGGGGATAGGAACATGTCTTAGATTCGTGCTCAGAGTTAAGCCGGGATAGACACCGTGCATAGTATGTCTTAAAGTAGTGACTGAAGCACGCCGTTGCATAGTATTCTCTACAGTAGAAGAGTTAGCACGAGTAGGTCTGGTTTTAGCCTTGGGCACGGGCGGGCGTGCTGTAACAAAATAGTGCTTAATGAAATGTTTGCCGGTCGCGCCGCGTGCGGCGTTCGAGAGGCGGAAATGTGCGTGAATGCTGATTTTGTATTTTTTAATTGTGTACTTTTTAATTGTGTTAGGAAGCGTGTATGAATGTATGTTTGGCGAATGTTTATGGTTAGGAGTGATTGGTGGGACGTGTGAGAGTATGGTTATGTTATTGTGTAATTTAGGGCACCGATTGGCCGTAGGGAATTTTAAGAAGAACGCCGGTTTTCCGAGGCCCGTCGAACGCAGCAGCCGTTAGCTGTGGTATTAGCCTCTGGACACCGGAGCATGCGGAGCGAAAAGTGGACGTAATTCAAATGTATAAGGTCGATCGATAGTGTCTTGAGATTACGGGGATATGTAGGGCACTTAAAAGTTTTCATATTCGCCGCAGATAAAACCAGTTATGTAATGTTTAAGGTGATCGGGATTTTCTAAACCCAACCCGGAAGTCGTTCTAAGCTCGCCGGAAATGACGACGGAGGGGTCAACTAGTGTTTTGATATTATGTTTTTATATTTCTAATTAGATCACTACACTGGCGTTTTGAGGGAAGTAGGATTCTGTTGTGGGGTATGTGGTATTGTATTAACGTTGCGAGGGGACGGCCCGCGCGGCGGAACGGGTCGTTGGGAACGTTTTTATGGGATCATGGGGTAAGCTAAGCTAATGCTACTTAGCCGCGCTAATGGCTAAAGCGATCGCCGGTTGTGACGTCACAAGGGTGCGCGGTCTGACGGCTTACGCGCGCTAGGTTGAAGCTAACTAAGCTAATATGCTAGGCTAACATGCTAAGCTAACTGTGCTGACGTCATGGCATGACGGGACTCTCGGTATGTCTCGCGAGGGGGCGTCCATCTTGACGGGGCTCCGAGCGTCCATCTTGGGAGGGTGCCGAGCGTCCATCTTGGGAGGGTGCCGAGCGTCCATCTTGGTAGGGGTGGCGAGCGTCCATTGTTAAGGGGAAGGTGGAGTTTATTGGGAATACGGTAGGGGGCAGAAGTGTACAGGATGAATATGTTTGGATTCTGCTCACAGAACGTTTTCATTGTACACTCTCTCTCCCCCTCTCTTCCTCTCTCACTCCCCCTCTTCTCTTTCTCCCCCTCTCTTTCTCTCTCTCTCTCCTCCTCTCTCTCTCTCTCTCTCTCTCTCTCTCTCTCTCTCTCTCTCTCTTTCTCTCTCTCTCTTATTCTCTCTCTCTCTCTTTCTCTCTCTCTCTCTCTCTTTTTCTTTTCTCTCTCTCTCTCTCTCTCTCTCTCTCTTTCTCTTTCTCTTTCTCTTTCTCTCTCTCTCTCTCTCTCTCTCTCTCTCTCTCTCTCTCTCTCTCTCTCTCTCTCTCTCTCTCTCTCTCTTATTCTCTCTCTCTCTCTTTCTCTCTCTCTCTCTCTCTTTTTCTCTTCTCTCTCTCTCTCTCTCTCTCTCTCTTTCTCTTTCTCTTTCTCTCTCTCTCTCTCTCTCTCTTCCTCTTTCTCTCTCTCTCTCTCTTCCTCTTTCTTTCTCTCTCTCTCTCTCTCTCTCTCTCTCTCTCTCTCTCTCTCTCTCTCTCTTCTCTCTCTTCCTCTCTCTCTCTATTTCTCTCTCTCTCTCTCTTCCTCTCTTTCTCCCCCTCTCTTTCTCTCTCTTTCTCTCTCTTTCTCTCTCTCTCTATTTCTCTCTTCCTCTCTTTCTCCCCCTCTCTTTCTCCCCCTCTCTTTCTCCCCCTCTCTCTCTCCCCCTCTCTCTCTTTCTCTCTCTTTCTCTCTCTCTCTCTCTTCCTCTCTCTCTCTCACTCTCTCTCTCTCTCTTTCTCTTTCTCTTTCTCTTTCTCCCTTTCCCTCTTGCCTCCCCTCCCTCTCTCACCCTCCTCCCTCCCTCTCCCTCTCCCTTTCCGCCTCTCTCCCTCTCCCTCTCGCCTCTCCCCCCCCCCTCTCACCCTCCTCCCTCCCTCTCCCTTTTACCTCTCTCCCTCTCACCTCCCCCCCTCTTTCCCTCTCACCTCCCCCCTCTTTCACTCTCTCTCTCTCTTACCCCCCCCTCTCGCTCGCTCCCCTCATTTCAACACCGCCTCTCTTCCGTGTACTTCCCCCCCCCTCGGCCCCCCCGAAACGCTTTCACTTTCTCTCCTAGGTTAGGGCCTGTATATAGAGTTTTTTATGGGTTTCAAACGCGGTGTAGTGCTAGGTATATTGTTTATTGCTGTTTACTGTAAGGTTTCAAAGGCGGTAGGCTGAGTTTGGGACTTGTTATGCGTATGTTGTTGTTCCATATTCAGTTTTATTGTTATTTTTAGGGAATTTCTAGTGCTGGCAGTGGTATTGCCTGCGTTGGCGCTACGCTTTGTTCGACAAGGCGTTCGTACTTCTTTCCTTACATTTGGACGGGCCCCGGCTGGGGCTCCGTTCCAGTTCATGTTGGTGGGCCGTAAGTCGGAGCATAAATACTCTACTCGGCTGCAATGGGGGTGTGGGTAGACAGTTCGTCGTGGCTCACTGTCTGCCTCCACGCTTTGTGCGCTGTGTGTGACTCGTCGGTGCTCGCTGTCACACTGCGCACATTTTTTCATTTTACCAGGGGTACGGGGACTGCTAAACGTCGTGGCGGGGGTGGGCTCGCTGTCTGCCACCGCGCATTAACGGGGTGCGCTATGCGTGCACTCGTCAAAGGCTCGCTGCCACACTACGCGCGTCGAATTATATTGTGTGTGAGTGTTTGGGTGACTGGTTACGGTGGTTGAGTGGGGTGCTGTATGTGTGTGGCAGTGGTTGTGAGTGGAATAATTTTTGAATATCCTTGGGTAAGGGGCCCGGGGTGTCACGTTCCAGGTTGCAAACTGGGGGTGATGCCGTGGGCCACAGGACGAGTTGGCCAGTGGAATGTCATTGGTCGGCAGGATTTTCAATATGGGGATGGTGTCGCCGCCTGTGGTTATGAACGGGTTGTGTGACACTGTTCTAAATGCACGGGGACTTCAGTGACATAAGGCGCTGGATATTGATTTCTGTTCCCGTGAGAAGAGCGTTATTTTAACACCTAAAGGGTTAGGTGTTACGGGGGATATATAATAACTGTGTGAGAGATTGTGAATGGAAAATATGTGTGTTACTGATATGTGTAATGTAATATGAGCGAAATACATACTAGGCTTTCACGGACAGAAATAAATATAGTTACACATACACATAGTCATTTGCAAAGAACGATTAGGGTAAAAGTGAGATTATTCACCTAAATTACAATGTCCGATACAGATGTTTAGGAATGATAGGCTGTAAATAACAACTTTCTGATTGACCACCATCTCAGGAAACAGCTGATGGAAAATAAGTTCCCCGGAGTGGTATTCTATGGAGGATCTTGACAACAGGATTGAGAATCTGGGTTTCCAATGGAGACAACTGGAAAAAAGATTAAGGCGGTGTCATTGATAAATCAAAAACGAAAATTGCACAAGTGCTCTCATATGATCATAGTCTAGGAGATGCCCGACATTCCATGCTTAAAGACAAATGATGGATTGTGAATGGCAAATGTCACTGATAATTAAGTGTATTTTTTGCTTCTCTCTTTTCACAGCTGCTCCAGGACGGATGGCCGGCGCTGACAATTCCGAACCCCAACAGGGAAATCGAAGAGACTGTTGACAGTCAGGGGGTATAGTATCACAAGACCGGGATTATCAATTCCTGTTTACACCAATATAGAAGTGTGAGTGAAATTAACTCAAGTTTGGTAAAAATAGTTTGAATACAGAGAAACTTGCTTTCCAAACGGTGACGTTACGAGTGATTGAAGGAAGCGGAGAATGGAAAATACACAGATAGGGGCAACCGGAGGGTTAGATGCACTGACCATAGAAAGGGTAGACAATCTGTCTATTTCAACGACTGGGGATGTCACAATAAAAGTGACGAAGAGATGGCCAAAGATATTCAGGCCATTACAGAACCTTGTAGTTAAAGGAGGCCGGTGTAGAATGCGTACCCAAATCAAGATAATGCCGATAACCTCTGCAGACATTACATTGACCGAATTGGACGTTGACTTGATTGACTGGAATTTGATCGACTCCCCTCTAGTGTCCAGTGAGACGGAGGGACTGGAAATAATGTCTTTTACTCCGCCACAGGGAGTCGTTGCAGCAAGCGACCCAGAGACAGCTGTATTCCAAGCTGAAGTGTCCGTTGCAGATGACTGCCAGTTACAGACGTGCCTCCCTCTCGAAGAACAGCTAGCCGAGGCTAGACGGGTAGTGGACTATCTCCAAGGCCTACTCCAGCCCACACAGCCCGGAGGGGAGACAGGTTCCAATCGCCTCTCTCCCTCTCCCTCTGGAGAACCAGATGGCCAGAGACAGGCCCAGTTGGGGCCACAAGGGGGTCCCGTGCCGGGACAACAACTAACCCCAATGGGACCACCCACGAGGTGGCAACCACGAGGAAAAGGTGTAGGCAAAGGCAGGAATCCGATTGGCTACCGTGTGCGGCAGGTGCACTGTTGGACGTGTGGGACCCTCGGACACATTGCTCGGAACTGTGCAGAGCAGGACCATATATCCCCAACAGGGCGTGTTTGTGCAGGAACAGGTGGCGGGCCCCTCCCAACCACGGGCCCCTCTCAAGGAACTGTGACTGGACCAAATAGGTACGTGGCTTTCTCCTCCGAACAGGCTCCAGGGAACCATGGCGATGATGGCACACCACCAGGACATGTACTGGGCCCGATGACCCCAGGGTCATCCGGTCACAGGCAACTGACCCACCGGGTCCCACAACCCGGGGGAGACCGCCAGTGTTGTTGGGGCTGTGGGGTGAAAGGTCATTTTCAAAGGTCATGTCTGCAGAGGCCACCGGCAGAATAAAAATATATGCAACTGACTAGGGTAGAGGTGGGATATATTGAATGATAAAATATGCTCCTAATTAGATTAGAATAAAAAGTGAATAGAGGTGTTAGGTGATTAGATTATGAATGAAAGTTACTAAAAACGAATGTATGGGTGACTGACAAATGCATGAACTAATCAGACTAACAAGAGGTCAAATTATGTTAAACAGTTAATCGATATTAGACAGTGTGATGATGTGACACTGCGGCAGCTAGTGATCAGTAAATTATCCATGCTCGGTCAACATTCAGATTGATCAAGAGGTGGACTGCATGATTAAGAAATTGAAAAGACTCATAGTTGTTTCTAGTATTTTATAGTATTGATAGAAGCATATTAACAGTTATGAGCAATAGGATAGGTGTTTGTTTACTTTTATTTTTACTTCTCTTTTCTAGTGTGATATGAGCAATTCCTGACTTAGGCCGGGAGTGTACATTTCGTTTATTCATTTGATTTCCCTTTTTATTTTTTAGTTAAAAATGAGCTAGGAAGCTCACAAGTTTGGTTTATTTTTTCATTTATTGATTTGGCAGCGTTTTCTTTGTGTTTTGTTTTCTGTTTTCTTTCTTTCTGTGTGTTTTTTCTTAGGATACCTGGCAAGCTGGGAGTGATCTCGACACATCAGGACGGGGTAGTATATGTCTGTAAAATGGACTGGGAACAAAGTGAAGGATCATGAGCTAGTTATGGATTTTTGTTCCCGCCCATTGAATACCCAGTTTTAGGGGCTGGGGGTGTGTCGTGGTTGGTAATAGTGTTGGGGAGCATGATTCTCTGTACATTAATGAAGCTCAATAGATTTGGTCGCTATTGGCCAAATTAGTCTTGTGTAGGGTGTGAACATGTGCAATTGATGATTGGCTTGTGATGTGGAAAATATGTGTTTAAGGCGGACTGTGATTGTTGCCGTACACACAGGTTACTGGGAGAATGGATGTCAGTGCTGTCCGGTCCGGGATGCAGCTGTCCGAAACCAGAGGAAGACGGTAACGATGTTTCATTGTGTATTTCACATCGAGAGGTGGAGGAATATACGTATCAGCATAATATAATGAGAGCCATGTGAATTTTTCAGAATTTTGAAATTTAATGATCTAGAAGCCATGAAATATATAGATAAATGATTTGGAAAAGAAAGTTGTCAAAAGCTCAGACCAGTAAAGAGAGTCTGAGGGATGGAAATTATGGATTCTCAATCAATTGTTGTGGTAGAAGTGATCCCCACTGTGCCCCGAAGCGATATATTCACTACAGGATACGGATGGGAGAGGACACTGGCTAGTGTCTACCCAGCGGTTCCATGGGGAACCACAACACTGCGGAGAACCAGGAGACGCCTGTCTTGGCCAACGCAGTGACCGAGTCTTGAGGCTTCAGAGGGAAACGACAGACAACTAACGAGCAGACAGGCGGCTAGGCCTCAGCAACAACTCCGGCTGTCAACAGAAGCAAGGCCTCAACTATTGACCAGGGGGTCAACAAGCGAAGGGGGGGGAGCTGCTATCGCCCCTATCGACGACCAGGCGGAGGGGAGGAGACACAAACCTCTTCCACTGATCCGAGGGTCAACCAGCGAAGGGGTCGAGCAGCCAGCAACGACCTCCCCATCGCTGTGAAGAATAGAAGATACTACAGCAGGGGGCTCTACCCCCTAAGAGAGGATCTCCACGAGTCAAGATGTGCTTGACAGAAGATGGGGTGTATTAGAAAGGCAATTTGCTTTCTGAGTTGCACCCAGCAGTCGTGATATTGCACCAGCTCTGAGCAATAAAGAGGAGGCAGGGTCAAATCTAAAAAACATGGACCCCCCTCCTCAAATGCTCCATTTGATCTTGGTACGAGAACAAGTTATTAAAGACCGTGCACATGATCACAAAAACTGAAATGGCTAATTTGAATTTTAGGATCTGAGTGTGGCAAAACCATATATATGTTATACTAATATGATTTAAAATGTCTTAAGTGTTATCTAGATAGTAGTGTGTAGAGATTGATATCTATGTTTGACATATTAAGGATAGGTAAACTATCCGAGTGGGGAACTGTAGTAAATTCCCAAACATAGACTCATGATTAACTAATGTGTGGAAATATTTAGGCCTCAAAACAATAAGAAATATGAATGTGTGTGTGGTTACATAGAAGTGATTGCCATTGTAGGCCACACAGGTCGATTTACACATGAACTGAGTGGTCAAAAGATTCTATCTATGACCGCAACCCAAGGACCATCTGCTATGGCCGGGGACAATGGGCTCTGTAAAGATCAAACAAAGACAAAAGGTCATGTAGACATGTTATCTCGCTGGAGTATCCTGTCACACACACAGACACTCACACACACACATTTTCACATACACATCCACACACACACACACACAGACACTCACATACTCACACACACACATACACATCCACACACACACACAGTGATCAAAGCGCCCATGAAGTGTTATCTGCTTACGGCCTGGGGACACACACAGAGACACACACATACTCACACACACACATTTTCGAATACACATCCACACACACACACACACTCACACACACACACACACACACACACACACACATTCACACACACACATACACATTCACACACACACACACACACACACAGGAGATCTCCAAACTAACTATTTCCTGGTATATTGTTAAAATAGTAATTTGAATAAGTAAGTTAAAATATAATTAGTGTTTGGTCATACTAAAATGTCTACAATTAGTTAATGTGTCTGTGCTATTTTCAATTAATGTTCAGTATGATTAATTGATTGTTACACATTCTGCAATCTGTTAAGCAATGTTCTATATGGTATTAAAATGTATTCTATTAAGCTAACAGAAAGATTAGATTTGTTAGATATATGTTCTGAAAGTCAAACAGACTTAGTAATAAAGAAATATATCTGTGTTTAGGTAATCAATATAAACTTTGATTCATCAAAGTATTAACAAGTCAGGTAATGTTTAAGTAATTTTATAGGGAAAATATTCTCTGTTAGTAATGTGAGGGTTTGGCCTATAAGCCAAACCCCTATTTTCAAATGCCAGCTTAAGCAGTCCTGTGATTGGAGGAACTAATGTGATGATGTCATCAACTCCGAGACACGGCCCTGGGCTATAAGATGGGTGTGTGATGTGGGGAGAGGGACTCAAGGAAACAACAGAAGAACACTCTGAACCAAAAACCCACACAGGACAGGACCTCACCCACCATCTCACCCATCTACAGCAGGCAGAACGAGAACAAAAGGACTTTTTGGAGGGAAAACCAACTGCTTTGTTTTGTCAGCCAGGACAACAAAGACCAGCTTTATACTGAAAACAGACTGCTTTGTTTTGTCAGCCAGGACAACAAAGACCAGCTTTATACTGAAAACAGACTGCTTTGTTTTGTCAGCCAGGACAACAAAGACCAGCAACAATTTATCTTTATACTGTAATATTAGTCTGGTTGTTATCATCTTACGGCATAGTGTTTGTGATCAACAACCATAGCATCTTCTTATTGTAATTGGTATACATTCTTAAACTTTGATTAAACAACTGTTAAACTATCTTTCCTCCTTAATTCCTTCTGCCTTTCGGCCTGCTCAGTCAGTTTGAAGAGAAGTGATCCCAGCTTTAAGGTATTTAATCACAACGCAGAGTACTAAGGCAACAGGTTCTGAAGCAGAGCAGAACCGAAACAGCCTGGGAATCCACTTCAACACCTTGCATGTTAGGATTTCCTTCAGATTCATGTTGGCATCCATGTATGGCCATGGGGTGAAAAATGGTAAAATCGGCCATTGCGGACTATGCGGTTGCATAGGGCCCCCAAGTGGTATGTGGTCCAGTTATGCTGCTCTGATAAAAGGTCTACAAAATCCTTTTCTTCAAAGTAACTAGTAACTGATGGATTCAGAAAAATTTAGTGGAGTAAAAAGTACAATATTTCCCTTGAAATGTAGTGGAGTAAAAGTATAACGTTCCCTAAAATGAAAATACTCACCTAAAGTACAAGTAGCTCAAAATTTTACTTAAGTACAGTACTTGAGTAAAGATACTTAGTTACTTTCCACCACTGTCAATTTGTTTGTGGACGTAATGCATTCCCCCTTCGGGGCGTGTTCTTGAATGAACCCCTTCACTGCCACACTACCAAATGGTTAACCTGCAACAATACAGAAGGTTAACCCTTTCACTGTCACACGACAAAAGGGTTAACCCTTTCACAACCACACTACAGAAGGTTAACACTTTCACTACCACACTACAGACGGTTAACCCTTTCACTGCGACAATACAGAAGGTTAAACCTTTCACTGCCACACGACAAAAGGATTAACTTTTTCACAGCCACACTACAGAAGGTTAACACTTTCACTACAGACGATTAACCCTTTCACTGCGACAATACAGAAGGTTAAACCTTTCACTGCCACACAACAAAATGGTTAACCCTTTCACAGCCACACTACAGAAGGTTAACACTTTCACTACCACACTACAGACGATTAACCCTTTCACTGCGACAATACAGAAGGTTAACCCTTTCACAACCACACTACAGAAGTTTAACACTTTCACTTCCACACTATAGACGGTTAGCCGTCTGTAGTGTGGTAGTGAAAGTGTTAACCTTCTGTAGTGTGGTAGTGAAAGGGTTAATAGCTCATTCAATCAACAAGATAATGAAACTGTGTCTTCATTACTATTCATTGCGGCAGTGGCTCAGAAGGTAGAGTGTAGTCCAGTAATTGATCCCAGCTCCTCCCGGGCCTCGAGCAAGACACTAAGTGCTCCCAACGAGCTGGTTGGTTGCCTTCGTCGTCGTGAATGTGAGGCATACGTTGTAAAGTGATTATTATGCAGTCCAGGCCCGTCTCTTGCCATATGCGGACTATGCGGTTGCATAGGGCCCCCGAAGCCACCATGGGGCCGCCTAAAATTCCATAACAAAACAAAAAAAAGTATATATATATATATATAATAATAATTTATTATAATTATTATTATAATTTTTTTTTTACTCAATACACTGTATACTATATATATATATATCCTGTACGGATGTAAAAAATCATCAGCTTAAAGGAAAACTCCAACATTTTGGGAAATTAGCTTATTTAACATCTTCCCTGGAGTTAGACAAGAAGATACATACCTTTTTTGTCTCTGTGCGTGCATTAGGCTTAGGGAACAGCCGCTCCATTAGCGTAGCTTAGCTTCATCCCTGGAAGTGGGTCAGACTTGTACCCTGACGTTCCATACAGTGCCCTACAGTCACGAAATACACTCCAAATACAACTCCAAAACATTCCTGTAAACATATTGTGACCTGTGTATTTACCACGTGGAGAAATAAAGAATTCTACAATTACGTTTTCTAAGCAAATATACTCAGAACAATTTTTTGCCTAACCACTCCTCTCTGGGCGCAGTCAGTGATTTCAACGTGAAGCCGGGTTTGTTGACATTCTCATTCATTCAAAGGATCCGAACCGATTGAAGTTTATGGATACCATGACTTAAAATCCTCTTACCTTGACGATTAAAAGCCTCCCCAATTTAGAAAACAGTATTCCAATGGCTGGTCTTGATAGGCTGCTAGCTAACGGAGCTAACCAACAAACACAGAACCGGGCGGACACTAAAGCAAATAACGAGAGCAATGACTTCCTTTCTGGGCGGTTTCAAAATAAAAGAGCGACGTCTATAGCAGCGGAATATGTTTATTTTATACATTATCTAAAGTTTAACACGAACCTAAACTAACTTTAGGTTAGTTTCGAGTAACACTTTGATTACCACTGGTGAACATGGTAAAACGTGGTTAAATGCCAGCACCCACTTCAATGATTGAATGAATGAATGAAAACTTTATTTAACAGATTGCAGAATGGGTACAATACAGTACGGCTCAATACACACAATTGTTAAGGGGATGCAGACCTGAGAAAGACGTTTGTCTTGTTTACATCAGGGTCCCCCATTTTCAATTCATATCGACATTTATGACATACACAACATACATGACATTTATGGCATAGGGACATACAGGTATTTAGTACTGATACATTTGTGACATAAACGGTATTCAAATATACAGTTCTGTTACCCATAGATCCTGACAGAGTACATATGATGGGGAGGGGACTGTACATTAGGAGGGGGGGGGGGGGTGGGTGGGAGAGAAATATACATACGGTGGGGTGGAGACTGTACATTTGGAGGGGGTGGGTGGATGGGAGAGAAATATACATACGGCGGGGAGGGAATATATACATGCGGTGGGGAGGAGACTGTCTATTAGGAGGTGGTGGGGGGTTTGGGCATTTACGGTGGCCAGTTTCGAATTGCAGCTTCCCGTAGGTGCTCTTTAAGAGTGGTTTTGAATGTGGGTAGGGATTCACATTCCTTTACAGCTTTGGGTAGGGCGTTCCACATTGATGTGGCATAATTGCGAAACGTGTTTAGTCCCTTGTTTGAGCCGAATCTGGGTTTAACATGATTTGTTGAGCTTCCTCTGGTGTAGTGGTTGTGGTATTCACTGACCTTTGGGAAGTATTTTGACATGTACATGGGTACCTTAGCGTTGTGAACGCATAATCTCTGTCTTAAATTATGGCTATGTGTCTAATCTGCCCGTCATTTATCAATGACTTGTTTGCAGTCAACATTGTCGAAACGGATTGTTTTTTTAATCGGTTCATTTCCGTTTTATAGCATTTTGAAAAGCCCTCGTTTTTCAGGAAAATATATAGATTCCGTGATAAACGGCATTTACTGGAATATTCTGGCATACACAAAAAGTATATTCTCTCATTTCCTGATTGCACACACACACACACACACACACACACACACATATGGGACACGTTGATATATCTGTGAAAAAAGCTCTGATTACCCCAAGACTGGTAAAATAGATTCCTTACCTCAGATCAAATGTTATCCAAAAAGATTATTCCAATTCCTGATCGGCATTTCAAATATCGATCGCGTTTATTGATTCAGCGTTGGGTGCTGGAAATACATAATCCAAGCTGTTCTGAGGGCCGGCGATCACTTGGTCTCTTCAGTTGGCTTGACGGAAAAGTAAAAAACTGCCCCCCCCCCCCCCCCCCCCCCCTTCATCAGTCTAAACTAATGGGGCAGCAGTTACACAGGGAGACGATAGGGGGCGGTATCTTCCCAATTGAGCTCAGAGAGACTCTGCAACACTAGCGTGAGGCTCGATTGATGAAATATGAATTCAAACCGCCAATAAAAAAAATACAACAAACAAACGCTATATAGCGTTGCCGGCACTCAACTGGCAGCATGAACTAACGACAAAACGCGTCGCTGGCATCCAAAGTGTTAAAGTGCACCAGATTGATGCATTAAATGTTAAATGCATGCCCATCTTAAAGGGTTTGTAATCCCCCCACGCCCCACCATAGTTTCACAAAATAGGGGCCCCCAAACAACATTTTGCATAGGGCCCCCAAAAAGATAGAAACGGCCCTGATGCAGTCCATCCGTTATTCCTGTTGGTTGGTGGGTCTACCCATTTATTTACGTTTGGATTACGGCCTCAGCTTTTTAAATGAAGCCACATTTCTCTCAGTGCCGTGTGTAGTGTAGTGCCATGTGTAGTGTAGTGCTGTGTAGTGTAGTGCCATGTGTAGTGTAGTGCTGTGTAGTGTAGTGCTGTGTAGTGTAGTGTCATGTGTAGTGTAGTGCTGTGTAGTCTAGTGCCATGTGTAGTGTAGGCCAAGACATCTCCATCACCTTTGTCACAATAGCCCAAGACTGTTACAAAATTGATCAAGGGGAAATGAACTCAGCCCAGTAGTTCAAACAACAGATGTGTGTGTGTGTGTGTGTGTGTGTGTGTGTGTGTGTGTGTGTGTGTGTGTGTGTGTGTGTGTGTGTGTGTGTGTGTGTGTGTGTGTGTGTGTGTGTGTGTGTGTGTGTGTGTGTGTGTGTGGGGGGGTGTGTGTGTGTGTGTGTGTTCTATTCATATCCGCTAAGCCTGACTGAGCCTGTAGTCAACAACTGTACATTCAAAGTCAGCCTTTCATCACACACGTATGTTTCTCTTTTATTACTTGTGTGACTTTATATTTGCTTCGGCTTCCACTACTGCACCTTAAATTTGAGTCCCAAATCTCTTTGTATGCTAATATAATGACAATAAAGTATAATCTAATCTAACAAGTACAAAGGCAGTGAAACTCCTCCTGTAGAGCGTTAGCATAATGTTTCTTGATCTGATTGGCTGAGAAGGTCTACAGTTGAGTTGAGCAGTAGATTTGAAGAATCAATATTTATATTTGACCTGGGATCATCAGCCCAGCATGATGAGGTGATTAACATATGGATGAGCAAATATCGCCATCTAGTGACTATATTCAATACCTCATCTAAATGATACTTTGGCAGACTTGAGAGAGTAACAGACCGTTTCAGTGGATTAGCCAACACTCCTTTACTTAAGTAAAAGTAGACCAGATAAATTAGTACTCTGGTAAAAGTAAAAGTCCTCCATTCAAATTCTACTTAAGTAAAAGTAGAGAAGTATTTGATATTGAATGTACTTAAGTATCAAAAGTAAAAGTATGCATTCAACATGACGTTTGTGTATCCCAGTGCTTGGGAGCATTCAACCCTTGATCCACTGACCTCTATGGGTTATGTTAAAGTGGTATGTGAAGAGCGTTCCTGGATGCCTCAAAGGTTACTTTCCTCCCCGAATCAGTCATTCTCTCCTTCTGGCAATGGTACACAATTTAACATTTTGTTAACATGTTGCAGTTCTACTCACCTTCAGCTTTTTAAGAAATGAAACTCAGTGTTTGAAAAGAATAGCAATGTCCTCCTTAGTTGTTTGAAGAGTTCTGCTGGCGAGGTCCAAAAGTTGTTTGTTTCTTTTTGTTGGTTCGGTCCTAATTCTGGTTTATCGTCCCCGGGTTTCTGGCACCATTAACACTATGATCGCCGGGAACGAGTTTTCACGTCATTCCGAGCCATGCTCATTCTGCCGAAGACGCCGTAACTCGTCTTTGATGTCAATATTTCAAAAATCTGTCATCGAAATCGAAATATTTCCTTTCCGGAGCCCTGAGACACAGTGCAAAGCTCCTCTCAACTCTCTAGCGGTTCAAGAGCGCCATCTGGTGGCCGATCGGCAGATCGCCAACCGGATATTAACCTTTGAACCGGTAGTGCTCATCCATATGTGGTCCGGCCACTCGCTATCGTTAGAGAGACTCCGTCTTGATACAGTGAACATCGATCGGTGCAAATAACTCGAAAAAACAACATGATTTGGACGTATATACTATTATACAACCTGGAAATTGATCGGGCATTTCTACATCCCATAATATAAAAAATTCTGTTCCACGCTCATCTGCCAGCGGCGCGAGGAAGATACGGTAAGATCCAGCGTTATATTCTAACGTGTTCTTTACTAACTGCTCTGATGAACATATGACCCACTCTGGATGAATCATCTAACGCTGCCCACGGAATTATAAACGATCCCCCGCCCATCCGGTCATCATCAGATGATACGTAGAAACTTCTAGAAGTACCTCCAGTTGAAATTTATTATCTGGCACAGATCGCTATCAAACTGTATTTCATCATGCATATAATGCATTTGGAGCTATAAATCAAGTTCTGGAGAAAGCTGCAGAAAACGATAAAAACATACTTATACTTTAGACCATATTTTAGTATGAATATGTGAATGAAAAAGATTAACGTTGCTACACCCTGAACAATACATATAGGACATTGAATGGGCCATAATAATCGCAATTTAGCAATAGAATTTAAAAAGTTATAGCCCTGCAAAGAAGGGGAACTTCTCCATAGACAAATAGAGCTGGCGAGGGATGGTAAATTATGAATTTAACCCATGGCGATTAAAGTGTTTAATGAGGTTACAAATCAGCTGTGACTTTGTAAACAACAATTATGAAATGACCAATTTCAGGGCAAGAAAGCAGATGCTGGATACAAGTTGAAAGTCAATGGCTTCAGGTTCTCAGTCGATTTATTCAGCAGGGCATCAGCGGTTGAATACAGCAAATTCACAGGATACAAAAGAATCTCTCAGTGACACGGACAGCTTGGGTCTGTAGTGTGTTCTAATGTCGAGACTGCTCAGTATTTAAACACTTTCTCGACCCCCGTACCTGGTATTGGAGTCGACTGGTCCACATAGCATAATGACAATACATTTATTTGATCACAAAGGCTGACTTTCGTTCTAGACATTAACATGGTAATTCACTCATTCTGGCTCCTGTGTGGAGGGTAACCTTGTTCCACCTGTATGTGGGTCCTCAATGTTTTAGTTTCGTGTGTGTGTGTGTGTGTGTGTGTGTCACATGCATCTAGTGTGTGTCTCTCTTGTTCATCAGGTTTACAACAAAACTGGTTCCTGGGTGGGGGTGAGATAGTGTGTGTGTGTGTCAACTTAATCAGGTTTACAAAGGTCAAGCCAAACTGTGGTCAACTAGCCATTCTGAATAATGCTATAATACTGTTGAAATAACTATTACTAATCAATCAAAAATACACTATAATATCAAATCTATTGGCCATATGAACATAAATTGTTACTTCATTTATTATCAGAAACACTTTGAGCGATAATATATATTTACGTAGCAAAAGCAGGTAATTAGCAAGACAAAAGAATAGTACTGAGAGAATCAAAATAAGGAAAAGCAACAGAGAATAGAGCGGTGAGAGATCCGACTTCTCGACCTTAAGCAAAAGAACTTTAAATAATAACACCGGGCGAGATATCCGACTTCTGCCCGTGGACGGCTGTTCCCAGTAACACTGCTGAAGAACCGACACAAAGAGAGAGGCAAGGGATTACTATAAAGGCCTCAACACAGCCCGCAGACCCCGCAGACCCAATCAGAACCAGTGACACAAAACACACGCAGGTGACAACAATCAGGGATAATTACAGAGACAGAGTGAGAATTCCAGGATGGCAATAGGGCTTCCACTCCTGAATAAGGAAAGAAAGCCAGACGTTACAGTACCTCCCCCCGACGAACGGCACCTGACGTTCATCTGGGTGCCTCGGGATGCAGCCGACGATAATCGTCGATAAGGCTGTGATCTAAGATATCCGTTTGAGGCACCCAGGAACGCTCTTCTACCCCGTACCCCTCCCAATCCACCAAGAACTGTAACCCTCTACCCCTCCGCCTACAACCCATGATCCTCCGCACCGTGTAGACAGTTTGACCGTCAAGGATGTGGGGCGGCGGAACCGCAGGAAGTGGCGGCAGCGGTGGCTGAGCCCAATAGCAGAACACACAGGGAGAGAGAGAATGGAGCGGTTTAGGATATTTATTCCACAGGTACCAGGCGTCAATAGTACAACAGAGAAATGTGCATAATGTGATATTGGAGTGCTCGTCGTTCTCCTCGGGAACGTCCGGGCAGGCGGAGTCTCGATAGACAGTGTAGGCAGGCAGCGGGTTTCCTGGGCACAGGGTCGGCAGTACTTAGAAGTGCAGCAAGGCAGGATACATCCTCGTATCTAGGATGACTAGATAACACTGCGACGAAGGACGACAGGATCCGTGGGGTGATATAGGGGCTGCTGATGAGGGAATCCCTCACAGCCGCGCTGATTGATGCTCGTCTGGCAGCGTGGGAATGCTGCAGCAGGAAGCTGCCCATATATGGGCGCGGCAGGATGGGGGCAGAGGAAGGCCCGGGCCTTGATTATGACATACATTTGATTTGGAAATAGTAGCGTGTTCAACGCTTATAGTAGAATTCACGTTGCGCCCTATAAATCGCTTCCCAGGAATTATCCCGGATCACTCTGAAATTATACTTTTATTCACCACGGGATAACGCGTGAACGTATGCATGAAAAAATTATCTCTTTTTTGCATCTTGGACAGAAGAAAGTCACTGTCAAATGACCATAGTATTGTCCCCATAGCTATAATATAGAATATAGATATAGCTCTCCAAAGATAGTGACGCACAGTGAAAATATGTAATGGAAACCTAGCACGTTAGCTACAAGGCCAAGACTAATAGCTGGCACTGAATGAGTTAATGAACGTGCGCTTGAGATTGTGCTTATATCTACGCACAGCTCCGACTGTGCGTATATGGCACCAAGCAGTAGAATAGGAAGACTGCAGATGGAATAAACTTTCATGCATTAGAGTTCCAACACCGATGTGTTCGGTATGACTCATAATTAATTATAGTTAATTGTAAAATAGAGACATGAGTGTAATTATTGTCAAACCCTATAAATAGCATTTTGAATAGGTCTTTCCGAATGAATGCAGCATGGTTTATCTTGTGTTATAGGAAGATTTGTCACGGATATGGCAGTCTATTTGCAGAGAGAATAAGTAGAGTCCGCTACCCGGGACACAAATTGGAGCATGGAACAACACGCACGAATGCCATCCCCGTTCACATTCAAGTCCTCTCCACCCTGGGATTCTTCTCAGTGTGAGATTGGAGATCGCTCCATTTCCCAACATCAACAGCTCCATCAATCAACGAATTGAAGAGCCATAGAGTGCATTTATTTTGCAGTAGTAAACGCAAGCGCAAAATAGTTTGTATTCTCCATTGGGTTGCACACGTAGCAATTTGCTTCAGTGACTTGTTCATTTCAGTCATTACAGTGCAAATGTCGGGTCAGCTTGTCATTTTTTTCTGTCAATGTGCTGGTTCTGTATAGGACTGCGTCAGTCAACACCCTTAGACGCTCCATCCACTGGAATGGACAACTTAATTGGATTTATTTATTCTCCAAAAATATTTAAAATCATACAATTATTGTTTTTAGTAAAAAGCTGAGTATAATTTTGTGTGTCATGTTTCCAAATAAGATTGGTCACAACGAAATGCTTTCTACCTTGAATTTGTTCATTAGATGACCTCCGTGATCAATCTCGCTCTCAGTGAAGTTTCTCTTTATAGTTCGCATAGCCATTATTCCACATTCCACAAACAGGCATGTTCCCATGGGGGTGTTTAATTACCATATATGGTTGATTAGGGGCGGTTCCGTATGCAAATACTTAGAATCGTGCATGAGCATAGACGGTAAGAACAATTGGTATTCATCAACACAGAGTGTGCGTACGAGTCGGTACAACCTGTGCACGCACGTTTGATAAATCCAGATTTTTCTGTGCGTAGAGACATTCTAAATTCCGTGCGTAGGAACGAAAATAGAACACTTTCTACGCATGATTGATAAATGAGGGCCCTGGGCCCTCATTTATCAATTTTTCTTAGAAAGTATTCTACTTCCATTCGTAAGCACAGAATTTTGAATGTGTGCACGCACAAAATAAACGGGATTTATCACACGTGCGTACACAGGTCCTACGCACACCTGTCTTCATAAATATCACCTTGCTCCTAAGCTTGAGCTTGTGCATGGTTTTAAGTATTTGCATACCAGAACCGCCCTTATTATCCATATATGGTCATGAAACACCCCCATGGGATGTGAAATAATGGACTGACCCGAGGGAATTGCGTGTTATGGAGAAATACGAGACAAGCTGACAGACATGTACACGTACGGTGATGTCGGATATGATATCTCTTAAAGACCATATTAACTAATAAAGCCCATGCTGGAATATGACTGCCTTTTTCCGTTTTGATCGATTAATACCCAGGGATTAAAGTTCTCCTCAATTGTATTCCAAATCGCGACAGATTTTCCGTACATTTTCTACCTGCTGCATATGATTTCTAGAGGCATACAATCTATTTTGATGTCAGTATTGGGTAGCCTATATAAACAATAATACGAGAGCATATACAAAAACAATGAATCTCACTGCCATGTATGATGTAGCCTATACGCCATGTGTAGCCTGCCTATGTGATAAATACAAACATGAACTTGAATCCCATCATCATATTTACATAGTCTGTCCACTATGTTTATTACTTTGTTATTTCCCCCCCCTATCTATGTAAAGCGACCTTGCATGGGTCTCTTGAAAGACGCTATATAAAATGAAGCTCTATTATTATTATTATTATTATTATTATTATTATTATTATTATTATTATTATTATTATTGTTATTATTATTATTATTAAAATACTGTCTTTTACTGTTAGTCTCAGTGAAGTTTCAACGGAGCGAGGTAATCTATTAACCAACAAATTGAAGTAGAAAGCATTTCGTTGTGGCCAATCTTATTTGGAAACATGACACAAAATAATTTTATTTGAAACAATATTTAATCGCGTTTGGTGGAGGTGGGCATTCTGTAACCCCTTTCGTGACTGTGATGCACCGAGTGAATCCACAGTCACTTGCTCCTCAATAGGAAACCAACCTAGATTTACCCTGAAGGACTGGTTCTAACCGAACCGTTCGTTATACAAGAATCACAGAGAAATGTCAAAGGTACTCACATTTGCACGAGGGTTTCGGACAGAGATACGAGATGGTTTGAAAGCTCGGCGTTGCTAATAAACATTTTAAATATTTTTTATAAACTGGTCAACACGGCATTATTTCCGGCGTTGGTTGCCTGGTGTGATCACAGCGCATGCGCATCATGCACACAACGCCGGAAATAATGCAGTGTTGACCAGTTTATAAAAAATATTTAAAATGTTTATTAGCAACGCCGAGCTTTCAAACCATCCCGTATCTCTGTCCGAAACCCTCCTGCAACTGTGAGTACCTTTGAAACGTCTCTGTGATTCTTGTATAACGAACGGTTCGGTCAGAACCAGTCATTCAGGGTAAATCTAGGTTGGTTTCCTATTGAGGAGCAAGTGACTGTGGATTCACTCGGTGCATCACAGTCACGAAAGGGGCTAGGTGGTTGATGGTGGTTGAGAAATGAGAGAGAGAACCCTTGTAAGTTCTCTCTATTTATACACTGTGGAGCTGTTACATCCCAATGTATATATTCCCCAGTGTGTGTCTCCATGTGTGTGTGTTCTCCATTTTTGTTTCCTCCCTCCAGCCATTGTTCCCTCCACCATTGGTCCCTGCCAGGCCTGCCCTTCCATTATAGCAACACAGCACCGATTGGTGGATGGTTTTCCAGACTCCAACACTCAATCAACACCACCCAATCATGGATCACCACACACCTGTTAAAACATGGCTTCTCCCTTCAGTCTTTCTCTCTCTCTGGCATGAGGCCTAGTGTGATTTTGTAACCTTGACTTTGACAATATTGCATTTCGTTTATTGGCCTTTGTGCTTAGTGGCAATTGCCTTGTGTGTGTATGGCCACAGAGAGAGCATTGCTAGTTATAGTTTGTTTTTGTATATATTCTGCCTTTGTTTTATGTATCATTAATGTGTTTTTCTCTCTTTCTCAGGAAGCACAGATGGGGTGAGCTGCCATTTCCTTTGGATATTGTTTTCTCCTGTTTTGGTTAGGTAAGAGTAGTTTAGGTAATGTAATTTCTTTTACCATAGATTAGATTGGGTTTATTTGGAGTATAGTGGTGTTTGTTTGTTGTTTTGGCCTGGGCTCACCCTTGAGCTACATGTGCTTCCTTTGCATCTATCAATAAATATCATTGTTGTTTACAAACGTGGTCCATCTTTTCTGTCAACCAACTGTTATGTTACAGCCCTTTACCCTTAGACTCACAGGGGTCGTAACAGGAGCGCAGTTCTGGAAGGTTCTAGCCTGTTCTAACCGGTTCTACTATATGACATCATACTGAAGCTTAACTTGAATTACACTATGACACGGCGGCAGTTACACTAGGTGTTCTGCGTCTGCCCCGCCTGCCAAACAAGCAAGCCAACCTCTTGTTCGCGCATGAGCCCATTATAATTACACTACTGTCGCTATTTCACAATGAACTATAATGAATTACGGTTCATACAGAACACGCGCCAGTGTCAGGAGTAATGCACAAAAGCTTATTTCCGCGTTGAAACTAATGCATGAACTGAGGAGCGCATATGCCGTAGTAACGATATTCTACCACTGGGCGTCAGCTAAGCATGCTCAGAGCTGTGCGTAGACATAAGCACAAAGTCAAGTTCACGTTCAAATTGATAAATCCCACACTTTGCTTAGAAATGGTCGTACGCACGGGTTAAGCACATATCTGTGCGTACGCCACGTTGATAAATGAGGGCCCTGGTCTTTTGAAACGGGATCTGTTCAGTAATTGTCATGTTGCCTATAATTGGCTTCTTCTCAAATAAGGGTGACAGCTGCTGATGGTTTGCTCCAGGTAGATCTTCTTGTGGGGACGCTGCATCTGCGTCTTTCATTGAATCTTTTCTTTATTGGGGCTGCTAGGCTATATAATGGACAGCAACTGCCAAAAGGCTCTGGATGTGGTGTACGATGTGGTGTACGATGTGGCGCACGATGTGGTGTACGATGTGGTGTACGATGTGGTGTACGATGTGGTGTACGATGTGGTGTACGATGTGGTGTACGATGTGGTGCACGAGGCTCAGTAGCTGGTTGATCTTCAAAGGGACCAGGTATCGGATCGTGTTTATTCACACCCTAAAGAATGCAGTGTGATGGAGTCGTTGTTGTTGTTGTTGTTGTTGTTGTTGTTTAGGCAGAAAAGGTTAGCGCAGCAAAGGAAAGCTTTTCACAAAAGTCAAGTCAATCGGCAGAACTTACGTTCAGCGGCAGAGAACATGTTCAATCACTGGGTGAACATAAATAACCCCCCTGCTGTGAGGACAAACTCAAACACACAAACACGTTCTTATACACACACACACACACACACGCACGCACACGCACACACGCACGCACACACAAGCTACATTGCACACCATCCATGCAGCTGCGTGAGTCACAGTCAGGCGGTACGGGATCTTCGCTGCAGGGCTGTGAATGGGCCCCTACTGAGCGTTCGCTCCTTCTGTTTGCTCCTGATAACAGTGCTGGAATTGTTGCCCCCCCCCTCCCTCCCTCCCTCCTCACATTCATCAGAAGCTCTGGAAACAATGGGATTGTTCGGTTGTTCAGAGACGATTCTCTCATCTCTTGCTGCCTTCACGGCTGCTGTAAAGAAATGAAATAAGTTAAAACACGTCTCCCGACCCACCGTGAAAACAGATCATTAGGCTCGGCTGTGCTGAGATTTATGCCCCGGAGGAGGCATCTGGCGTCTGCCATCATGTGACGTATACTTGTCATTGAATATGGGTCATTCCTGGCTATTGGTGACTTTTCAATGTGCTAACCTTTGGGGAAGAAATCATGTTTTTTTTTGCGTTTTTTGAATTATATCAGGTAAATAACATGTTTAACCTTCAGGTACTTGTATTGGTAGAGCTCTAGCACTTAAATAATAATAATAATAATTATGGCTGGATTGTTCAGCCATCGACCGTGAGAGAGTTCCACCCTGTTAGGGACATATACATAGCTATTGCAAAGTGTTAATAATGTAAATATTCAACAATACTTAGCTTTTCTTACACCTTATGTGTCCCTTATTCCATCATATAATATGGTTTTATTTGAATAATAATGAAAGAAGAATTGTGGAGTAGAACATTTGTTTATTATTCAGAAATATCACACGTATGCGCCCAATTTACCCAAAAATGGTAAATAAATAATAAACAATCTTGCCTAATAAAAAAACATGTATGCTGTTGATCCTTTTCAACTGTGCAAATTAACATAAAAACATGTAAAACATATCTTTGGACGGTACTAGAGGCTACAGGACTTGGAAAGAAATGTATACATATGATTAAAGTACTTTATGCCTCACCGTCAACAATGATAATGACAGGCAAAATATGCTGGGTTCGAGCCCAGCTCTCCGCATTGCTATCAGCTTGGCTGGTCGTTCATACTAATACAATTGGCAGTATTATTATTTTTTTTTTTATACTTTATTGTGTCAAACAAAAACATTTTACATTTAGGTATAGTAAGTGTACCCACATACACATACACAACTGCACCTGTCCATACCTACATACGTACATACCCACACAAATGTACATACGCATATTCCAAATCTTGACACTTTTTTTTTTTTTTTTTTTTTTACCCATCACCCATACAAAAAACAGGAGACGAAAACACAAACAAAGGGGCGAGCACCAGCATAGATCCCGGACCGGCATACATCCAACATCCATCCCTACCCGTCCCCACACACACAAGAAAAACAACAAACAACAACAACAATAATAACAGCAAACAAATAAGAAAATAGAAAAAAGAAACCAACCAAAAAACTAAACATTTAAATAAAATAATAATAATAAGTAAAAAGGCTTGAATTTTCATTGTAGGTATACAGTAGCTGTAGGCCTATAAGGGGTGTTCCCCAACAATTGATCAGTAGATCATCACTGTTTCCTGTTACTTAAAATCTTCCTTAAAGACTGATCTGTCTGTCAACTAGTACCCCTCCATAGTTTAAAGAGACCCCATCTTTTTCCCAGCATATTTTCATTCTTATTGATTTTGTAGGTTACCTTTTCCATACTATATATGTCCTCTACAGTTTCTAACCATTTGTTTACTTTCGGGGGTTCAAGTTTTTGATCTGTGCTTTTTTATATCTGGAGAAGATCAATGTGCTGAGTGATTCCACTAGATTCAACTCAATTGACTTCCATTTGGGTCTCATCTCGTTTTTCATCCATATTAGAATCGGTTTTACCTGTGCTGCGTAATAATAATTAATTAAATTTGGTAATGCTAGTCCCCCTCCTTCTTTTTTTTGTTGCAAGATTTTGAGTTTGACTCTAGGTTTCTTTTCATCCCATATAAATTTTCTCAGCAGCCCCTCCCAAACGTTGAAACATTTAGGTGTTATGTATAATGGCATGTTTTGGAATAAAAATAGAAAACGTGGCAAGATGTTCATTTTAATAATATTAATTTTTTCAAATAAAGTGAGAGGTACAATTTTCCACCTATTCAGATCTTCCTTTACAGAGTTCTCCAAACTTCCATAATTACACTGATGTAGATTGTCTAGGTTATTAGGTATAGTTATTCCCAGATATCTCACTTTGTTTCGGTCCCATTTAAAGTTAAACTGTTTTTTGAAGTCTTTCTCCAAGTGGTCACCTACTTCCATAGCTTCAGTTTTATTTAAATTAAGCTTATATCCAGACAGAACTCCATAGTTTGTAATTTCATCGAGTAACTCCGGTAGTGAAATATATATATCTGTAAGATACACTATGATGTCGTCCGCGTACAGTGCTAGTTTATGTTCATCTTCCTTTATTGTGAGACCTTTTATCCTCATATTTTTCCTTATGCTTTCGGATAAGGGTTCTATGCATAAGGCAAATATTTGGGGCGATAATGGGTCCCCTTGTCTTGTCCCCCTTTTTAAAATAAATTTCGTAGAGAGTGTCCCATTCACTCTTACTCTTGCGTTAGGTTCTTTATATATTCCCTTAATCAATTTAATAAAAGTTTGGTGGAATCCAAAATTCTCACATACTCCAAATATGAAGGGCCATGACACCCGATCAAAGGCTTTTTCAGCATCTAATGTCAATGTCAGCATTTGTTGCTTTGTTTGTACTGCATAATCAATGATATTAAGAGTACGCCGCACATTGTCGCTTAGGAGACGATCTTTAACGAATCCTGTTTGGTCCAAGTTAATTATATTAGGTAGTATATGTGAGAGTCTGGTTGCTATAATTGATGTGAATAATTTTTGATCTACATTTAAGAGCGATATTGGTCTATACGATGCACAGTCTGTCGGGTCTTTTCCTTCTTTAGGTATAACAGTAATGATGGCAGAATTCCATGTGTCCGGCCAGTTTCCTGTTTGTAGGATCTCATTAAAAACTCTACATAAGATGGGAGTAACTAGGTATCTAAACTCCCTGTAGAATTCGTAAGTAAATCCATCACTTCCAGGACTTTTTCCCGGTTTACCCTTCTGGATGACCTTTAGGATTTCTGTCTCTACTATTGGTTGTACTAATTCATTATTTTGTTTAACGGACACTGTGGGAAGGTTTAAAATATCTAGGTATTGTTTAATTTTCTGTGGGTCCACACCTATTACTTCTGGAGTGTAGAGGTTTTGATAATAATCCTTAAAACATAATGCTATTTTCGATTTCCCCCTCTTATATGTGGAGTTGTTATCCATAATAGTGGCTATTGCAGTTTTTTCTTTCTGTTTCTTTAGTTTAAATGCTAATATTTTCAGTGCTTTTGGGCTGTTGTCATAATATGTTTGCCTACAGAGCATGAGATTCTTTTCAATGTCATGTATTTCTATAGTTTCCAATGCTTTTTTAGCTACGTTCAATTGTATCTGTACTTCTTTGTTCCTCCCTTTCTCATGTTCTTCTTGTAGTTTTTTTACTTTGTTTTCCAGTACCATCTTTTCTCTATCTCTTTGCTTCTTTTTCCAGGATGAATATACTATGATTTCTCCTCGTATTGTTGCTTTTGCAGCTTCCCACAGTATTGTGGATGTCACTTCTCCATTGTCATTGATCTCAAAGTAAGACTTCATGCTATGTTTTATTTTCTCCTTGAAGTCCTGGTCGCCAAATAGGGAGTTGTTTAACCTCCAAATCGTTTCCCCTCGTTCCATCTTCAAGTTTAATTCCATTATGATTGGTGCATGGTCTGCTATAGTTATAGGTAATATTTCACATTTTGTGACCTTTGAAATCTCATTTTTAAACATAAAGAAGTAATCTAGTCTTGAATAGACCTTATGTGCATTGGAATAAAAGGTGAAGGCCTTGCCTTGGGGATGTAGACAACGCCAAACATCCAAAAGTCCCAACTCTATTTGGGTTTTTCTTAATAACACTGCCGCTTGTTCCGATTTATGTTTTATTCTACTTTGGGTGTCTACCTTCTGATTCATCACCAAGTTGAGGTCTCCCCCCATTATGAGTGTTCCCTTCACCTCTGTCATTATCAAGGATACGATTATTTTCATTAGATCTGCTCCTTTTCCAGGCGGATTGTAGACATTAATCAAAGTTATTTGTTGTTCTTCTATTTCCCCCGTAACCAAAACATATCTTCCTTCCTTATCTCTAATACATTTTTCTTTATTAAAAGTGAGGTTATTTTTTATGAGGATTGCCACTCCTCTTTTTGCTGATGTGTGAGAGGAGAAGAATACTTGGGCTGAGGCTAATTTCTCCAACTTTGCATGTTCCACTTTGGTCAAGTGTGTTTCCTGAAGGAAGATTATTTCTCCTCCTTCCTTCTTAAGTTTTTGCAGTATCCTCTTCCTTTTTATTGGGTTATTTAGGCCATTTGTATTGAGAGAGATTAATTTAAGTGTCCCCATTGCACTGCTTTTGAGGCTATTTTCTTATATATGTATTCAAAACCTTTAACCAAAAAAATTAAAATAAAAAAAACATAGATAACTGAAACTTTGTGTACAAGAACACAAACATAAAACACAAACATAACACCCAACAGTGAACTTCCAATTTCTGCAACCTCTAACCGGTTACAGGAGATATTCCACATTATTAAGGTTATGTGGAAAGAGGGGTTATCATTAAGTAACCCCTGCCACAAGGTGGTGAGTGTGGCTATAGTTATGGGACAAAAGGTTGCCCATATCTGCATGGTAGACGGCATGCGGGTGCACAGTCCCTCCAATAATTTCTCTATAGCTAATTTGTGTAACTCAAGTATATCTCCAATACAATTCAAAGAATAGATTATAATAATAGTCATAGTATATGCAGGTATGCATACATATACACGATACTACGCATACATACATACATACATACATACATACATACATACATACATACATACATACATACATACACACACAACAATCAACAGCACCCTCCCCTCCAGACATGTCTCCAATCTCTATAGCTCACATAGATCTCTAATACCATTCAAAGCATAGATTATAATAATAGTCGTAGTATATACCGGCATGCATACATATACACAAAACTACATACATACCGACTCACACACACACACACACACAGCAACTAACACCAATACGGGGAAGGGTAACCATATGTCATACCTACACTCATATGTGCATACGCTCACATGCATTGCACCCACATGTGAGCACACATAACACATACCCCCCATACCAACACCAATCACCATTATGTGCATGTATAGTGTCCCTAAACTGCCGTTTTAGCCTTTTTTTTTTTTTTTTTTTTTTTAATTAAAATGACAAGTCTCTATTGGTAGCCAAGCACTCTTGTGCGTTGAGTGAAAGTACCTATATGCTCAAGAAAAGAAGAGAGAAGGAAAAACAATAATAGTATAAATATATCTTCTTAACGTTCAGGGGGCCCCATACAACTTTTTTTTTATGGCCCCCAAAAAGCCAGAACCGGCCCTGTCTGCTTGCATGCATGCAGGTATGCATGCCCACACACCACGCACGTATGACAATGCTACACACATCACCACACTATACCCACATAAACCTGTGCATATATATACACATACACACATACATATGCATGCACACATGCACCCATTCCTAATTATAAAAATGTAATAAAAAAAAGAAGATATATATACATAAACATGCCTACACACACTACTCATACTCAAGAGAATAATGAGGACTTTTCTTTTCTTTTTTCATAATAATAATAATAATAATAATAATAATAATAATAATAAAATAATAATAATAATAATAATAATAATAATAATAATAATAATAATAATAATAATAATAATAATAATAATAATAATAATAATAATAATAATAATAATATAACTTGTATTTGTTATCATCCATAGATCATTTCTCATCCTTCTGGCTCTTAGTTTAATATTTAATAATTGAGAAAAATAAAATAAAAATAAACACTGTTTGCGGTCTACAAGGTATAGGCTATTAATTAAATAATACATCATTCATAATAATAATAATAATAATAATAATAATAATAATAATAATAATAACTAGACAATTCCGCGCGGGGGAAATTGTGAAAGTGTGGGTGACGCCTGTGCACCGCCGGCCAACGGGGGAGAGGGTCTCTCGCGAGTCTCTATGACAAACGGTTCAAAGGATACAAAAAGGGGGCGCGGCCTAAGGATCGGGGGAGTGGTCAACATAGACCAATCAAAGAGGATATCCCTACTGAGTGCAATGACACAACCCGCAACACTATTACACTATTACACTATTACACAATATTACACTATTACACACTATTACACACTATTACACTATTACACACTATTACACACTATTACACACGATTACACTATTACACACTATTACACTATTTCACACTATTACACTATTACACACTATTACACACTATTACACTATTACACACTATTACACTATTACACTATTACACACTATTACACTATTACACACTATTACACTATTACACACTATTACACATTATTACACTATTACACTATTACACACTATTACACACTATTACACTATTACACACTATTACACACTATTACACTATTACACACTATTACACACTATTACACACTATTACACTATTACACACTATTACACTATTACACACTATTACACTATTACACACTATTACACTATTACACACTATTACACTATTACACTATTACACTATTACACTATTACACTATTACACACTATTACACTATTACACTATTACACTATTACACACTATTACACACTATTACACTATTACACACTATTACACTATTACACTATTACACACTATTACACTATTACACACTATTACACTATTACACTATTACACACTATTACACTATTACACACTATTACACTATTACACTATTACACACTATTACACTATTACACACTATTACACTATTACACTATTACACACTATTACACTATTACACTATTACACACTATTACACTATTACACACTATTACACTATTACACTATTACACACTATTACACACTATTACACTATTACACTATTACACACTATTACACTATTACACACTATTACACTATTACACTATTACACACTATTACACTATTACACACTATTACACTATTACACACTATTACACTATTACGCTATTACACTATTACACACTATTACACTATTACACACTATTACACTATTACACACTATAACACTATTACACTATTACACACTATTACACTATTACACACTATTGCACTATTACACTATTACACTATTACACTATTACACACTATTACACTATTACACACTATTACACTATTACACTATTACACTATTACACACTATTACACTATTACACTATTACACACTATTACACTATTACACTATTGCACACTATTACACTATTACACTATTACACACTATTACACTATTACACTATTACACACTATTACACACTATTACACTATTACACACTATTACACACTATTACACACTATTACACTATTACACACTATTACACACTATTACACTATTACACACTATTACACTATTACACTATTACACACTATTACACTATTACACTATTACACACTATTACACTATTACACACTATTACACTATTACACTATTACACACTATTACACTATTACACTATTACACACTATTACACACTATTACACTATTACACACTATTACACTATTACACTATTACACACTATTACACTATTACACACTATTACACTATTACACTATTACACACTATTACACTATTACACTATTACACACTATTACACACTATTACACTATTACACACTATTACACTATTACACACTATTACACTATTACACTTTTACACTATTACACACTATTACACTATTACACACTATTACACTATTACACTATTACACACTATTACACTATTACACTATTACACACTATTACACTATTACACACTATTACACTATTACACTATTACACTATTACACTATTACACTATTACACACTATTACACTATTACACACTATTACACTATTACACTATTACACACTATTACACTATTACACTATTACACACTATTACACTATTACACACTATTACACTATTACACACTATTACACACTATTACACTATTACACACTATTACACTATTACACTATTACACACTATTACACTATTACACACTATTACACACTATTACACTATTACACTATTACACTATTACACACTATTACACTATTACACACTATTACACTATTACACTATTACACAATATTACACTATTACACACTATTACACTATTACACTATTACACACTATTACACACTATTACACTATTACACACTATTACACACTATTACACTATTACACACTATTACACTATTACACTATTACACACTATTACACTATTACACACTATTACACTATTACACACTATTACACACTATTACACTATTACACACTATTACACTATTACACACTATTACACTATTACACTATTACACACTATTACACTATTACACACTATTACACTATTACACTATTACACACTATTACACTATTACACTATTACACACTATTACACTATTACACACTATTACACTATTACACTATTACACACTATTACACACTATTACACTATTACACTATTACACACTATTACACTATTACACACTATTACACTATTACACTATTACACACTATTACACTATTACACACTATTACACTATTACACTATTACACACTATTACACTATTACGCTATTACACTATTACACACTATTACACTATTACACACTATTACACACTATAACACTATTACACTATTACACACTATTACACTATTACACACTATTGCACTATTACACTATTACACTATTACACTATTACACACTATTACACTATTACACACTATTACACTATTACACTATTACACTATTACACACTATTACACTATTACACTATTACACACTATTACACTATTACACTATTGCACACTATTACACTATTACACTATTACACACTATTACACTATTACACTATTACACACTATTACACACTATTACACTATTACACACTATTACACACTATTACACACTATTACACTATTACACACTATTACACACTATTACACTATTACACACTATTACACTATTACACTATTACACACTATTACACTATTACACTATTACACACTATTACACTATTACACACTATTACACTATTACACTATTACACACTATTACACTATTACACTATTACACACTATTACACACTATTACACTATTACACACTATTACACTATTACACTATTACACACTATTACACTATTACACACTATTACACTATTACACTATTACACACTATTACACTATTACACTATTACACACTATTACACACTATTACACTATTACACACTATTACACTATTACACACTATTACACTATTACACTATTACACTATTACACACTATTACACTATTACACACTATTACACTATTACACTATTACACACTATTACACTATTACACTATTACACACTATTACACTATTACACACTATTACACTATTACACTATTACACTATTACACTATTACACTATTACACACTATTACACTATTACACACTATTACACTATTACACACTATTACACTATTACACTATTACACACTATTACACTATTACACACTATTACACTATTACACACTATTACACTATTACACTATTACACACTATTACACTATTACACACTATTACACTATTACACACTATTACACTATTACACACTATTACACTATTACACTATTACACACTATTACACTATTACACACTATTACACACTATTACACTATTACACACTATTACACTATTACACTATTACACACTATTACACTATTACACACTATTACACTATTACACTATTACACAATATTACACTATTACACACTATTACACTATTACACTATTACACACTATTACACACTATTACACTATTACACACTATTACACTATTACACACTATTACACACTATTACACTATTACACTATTACACACTATTACACTATTACACACTATTACACTATTACACCGAGTACAATGGCACAATCCGCAAGTCTCTATGACAAACGGTTCAAGAGATACACTGAGGGGGTGTGGTCTAAGGGGGCGTGGTCAACATCGACCAATGAAAGGTGGTCAACATCGACCAATGGCACAATCCGCAAGTCTCTACGACAAACGGTTCAAGAGATACACTGAGGGGGTGTGGCCTAAGGGGGCGTGGTCTAAGGATCGGGGGAGTGGTCAACATCGACCAATGAAAGGTGGTCAACATGGACCAATGAAAAATGAAAGAGGATATCCCTACTGAGTACAATGACACAACCCACAAGACAGAGGGCGCTGTCCACCAATTCAGTAGTGCAACACAGTGATGGCCAATGATGGGTTAAGTGGATGATGTCATTGGCAGGTCAGCTCGCGTGTACCGGTTCCGCAACAGTAAGTGACTTCCGGGTAGGCCTGATTGGCCCCGACAGGCACGTGACGCGGCAAACTCAGGACGCGCAACGAGGCTGCTGAGAGCTGTCGCGCGGAAATAGGCTGTCTATTGCCATTCTCTAACACAAACTCTAACCTTAACCAGCTCCTTAACAGCGCCTAAACTTAACCGTTCTAACCTTAACCAACTCCGAAACAATGCCTAACCTTAACCTTAACCATGCCTAACCTTAACCATAGAAAGAATATTGCCATTCTCTAACACAAACTCTAACCTTAACCAGCTCCTTAACAGCGCCTAAACTTAACCGTTCTAACCTTAACCAACTCCGAAACAATGCCTAACCTTAACCTTAACCTTAACCATGCCTAACCTTAACCGGCGAAAGAATACATGTTAAAAAAAAAATCACGTTAAAAAAAAAAGATTTGATGGGATTCGAACTCACCAACAACGGACCGCAGGATCGCAGGACCACTGCTCTGCGAGGTGAGCTATAGCGCCGAATGAGAGTCATGGCGTATTTGGACGGTTACGTAATTCCGTAAGGGCTCCGCGGAGCGTGCCGCGCGGCAGAGAAAGTTGCGCGTCACGTGCCTGTCGGGGCCAATCAGGCCTACCCCGGAAGTCACTTACTGTTGCGAAACAGCTACACGCGGTCAGCTCAGCCATGAGCCCTGAGCCTCACAGCTGTTAAGCCTGAACCAATCAGCCATGAGCACAATGACTTGCATATTCTGAAATTTCTTTACATGACTGCATTGTCACGTTGATTAAAAGAAAACTATAAGAGATGAAGCGTTGTGACTCGCACAAGAGCACTACAACAAGTAGGCGAAGGATTGTGCGCGAGATTGTGGCATTCGTGCGATATTGTGGCACTCCTTCGGCGATCGGAACAGAAGGCTAAAAAAAAATTGATTTCTAGAGGGCGATTGCATGGCGGTCAATGGGGAGGAGAACCTTCAAACAAATGGTCGGCAGTTGAGATAGAAATGTCCAATTCCATTTATTTTTCTTTTGTGAGCGGGCATGACAGCCGTGTCATCGTTTTGATGTGTTTGTTTTATTTCTACGTCCAAAATTGAGATCACACTCGCAATTCACCCAAGGTAGGGGGAAAAAGATTATTTCAGCTGCTACACTCTAAATTGCAATGCATTCCCAATGGGACCGAAATTTTACCGTTTAAAGTTGATTCGTAGCCAGACGGTGCGGTGAAACTTTTACGAGTTCGGAGACCGCAGTTGCCATAGGCAAGCCGCTCGTTTTGATACCTTTCACGTGTATGGTGCGCGAACGCTTACGTGTTGCAAAGTGTTTGAAACTCTAAATTGCACTGTATTTCCGAAATTTTACCGTTTAAAGTCGATTCGTAGCCAGACGGTGCCGTGAAACTTTACGAGTTCGAATATCACATCGAGTTGGAGCAAGCCGGTCGTTTTGATACCTTTCACGTGTATGGGGCGCGAACGCTCTGGCACGAGTGTTGTTGGGAAAATCGGTGGATCTCGCACTCTAAATTGCATGCATTTCTGAAATTTTACCGTTTAAAGTCGATTCGTAGCCAGACGGTGCGGTGAAACTTTACGAGTTCGGAGACCGGTGTTGCCATAGGCAAGCCGCTCGTTTTGATACCTTTCACGTGTATGGGGCGCGAACGCTTACGTGTTGCAAAGTGTTTGCAAAATCGGTGGAATAAATAAATAAATAAATAAATAAAAAGAGTATGGATATGTATAGTGTGGGTGGCAACCTGGCTTCGCCAGGTCACCCACACTAATAATATATATATATTGTATTTGTTATCATCCATAGATCATTTAAGCCTTCACCTTGTTCCCATTCTTCTGGCTCTTAGTTTAATATTTAATAATTGAGAAAAATAAAAAATAAAAATAAACACCGTTTGCGGTCTACAAGGTATAGGCTAATAATTAAATAATACATCATTTTTAGAGTAACAAAACGAAAATCCCTTCACAATAATTTTTCGTTTGTTGTCCGTGTGTATACAAGTTCACATCTTCTAATGGGAGTCGGGGAAGGTAGACGCAAGAGAGAGGGCTGGGGGGGGGAAACTGCAATTGTCTTATAAAGTTCAATATTCCATATTGCCCGGATAATCATGAAAAAAAAGGAGAGGGAGATGTGGTGGGAATTGTCACTGGATTCCAGTAGATATATTCTCTTATGTAGTCGTCACATTTACAGTACCTTAGGGCGCGTTCACACCTACTCTGTTTGGTCCACTTTAAGTGGACCATGGTCCCTTTAAGTGGACCATGGTCCCTTTAGTTTCAAGTTTCAAGTTTCAAGTTTCTTTAATAGTTGTCATACAGAAGTACAGAATACTTTTGTACAAAATGCTTCTTACTGTTGCGCTCCAGAGACTGTGCATGACAAGATAAGTATGAAATAAAAACATAGTAAAAATTAGAAGTAAAAAAAGAGGTCACAGTGTTCAGTTTAGACATATGTACAATGTTCGTAGACGTAGTTACCATACAATATACAATACTGTGCAGTGTACTAATATACAATACTATATAGTGCAAGGCATAAATGGACGAGGTGCAGTTTAGGTACAATTCACAGTAGGTGTACGAGTTGTAGTGCAAATCCTTTATCAATAAATATAAAGTGTAAGTGTGTTTGTGTGATCTAAAGTGTGGAGAGTGGGTGCTGCAGTGTGTTGTTTGTTTGAGTGAGTGTGTGCGTGTGGGTGTGTGTGCTGTGTGCATTTGATGGTTGTTGCATAGTGATTATTGTTCGTTTAGCGATTATTGTTCGTTTAGCAGCCTGATGGCCTGGGGATAGAAGCTCCTTCTGAGTCTTTCTGTGCTCGCCATAAGACTCCGGTATCGCTTGCCTGACGGCAGCAGTTCAAAGAGGCAGTTGTTCGGGTGGCTCGAGTCCTTAATAATTCTCTTAGCCTTCCCCTTGCACCGCTTGTTGTAAATGTTCTGGAGGGTGGGAAGCCCCCCTCTAATTGTGCGTTCGGCTGAACGTGTCACTCTTTGTAGTCTGCTACGGTCTTGTGCAGTGCTATTCCCAAACCAGGAGGTGATGTTGCCGGTCAGGATGCTCTCTATTGTACATGAGTAGAAGTTCCTAAGGATCTTCTGACTGACTTGGAACTTCCTTAGGCGCCTGAGGAAGTAGAGGCGTTGTCGTGCCTTCTTCACAACACTGTCAATGTGTGTGGTCCATGTCAAGTCCTCGGATATGTGGGCTCCGAGGTACTTGAAACTGTTCACTCTCTCAACTGGTGCCCCGTCGATGCTGAGGGGGCTGTAGTCCTTGACCCCCGACCTCCTGAAGTCCACAATCATCTCTTTTGTTTTGCTGACGTTCAGGGAGAGGCAGTTCTCCTGACACCACTGTGACAGGTTCTCTACCTCTTCCAGGTAGGCCCTTTCGTCGTTGGCAGAGATCAGGCCCACCACTACTGTGTCATCAGCAAATTTGATGATGGTGTTGTTGTTCCGCTGTGCTACGCAGTCATGTGTGTACAGGGAGTAGAGGAGGGGGCTCAGAACACAGCCCTGGGGGGCCCCTATGTTGAGCGTGATGGATGAGGAGGTGCAGTTGCCGGCTCTTACCACCTGGGGTCTGCCCGTCAGGAAGTCCAGGACCCACTGGCACAGGTCATAGTTCAAGCCCAGGTCCCTGAGCTTGGCTATGAGTTTGGAGGGGACTATGTTATTGAATGCTGAGCTGTAGTCGATGAACAGCATTCTCACATAGTTCCCCTGCCTCTTGTCCAGATGTGATGCTGCTGTGTGCAGCACATGGGCTATGGCGTCCTCCGTGGACCTGTTGGGGCGATATGCAAATTGCAGAGGGTCCAGGTTGATGGGGAGGGAGGAACAGATGTAGCCCTTCACTAGCTTCTCAAAGCACTTCATGGCTATGGAGGTGAGGGCTACAGGGCGGTAGTCGTTGAGGCAAGCGGGCGTAGATTTTTTGGGTACAGGGATGATGGTGGACTTCTTCAGACAGGTGGGGATGACGGCCTGTTCCAAGGACAGGTTGAAGATGTCAGTGAATACCGGGGCCAGTTGGTCGGCACAGACTTTTAGGACGCGGCCGGGGATGCCGTCCGGTCCTGCTGCCTTCCTGATATCCACTTTTTTAAAGATCCGTCTCACCTCATGCTCTGTTACCCTGAACACTGAGTCTCCATCAGCAGACCCCCCCCCCCCCATTGCCGTGGTTTGTAGGCTGGTGTTGTTATTCACAGCCTCAAACCTCGCATAGAAGGAGTTGAGATCATTTGCTAAGGAGATGTCACTGTTCAGTTTGAGGGGGGTTCCTTTGTAGTCTGTCATTGTTCTGAGGCCCTGCCACATGCCTCTAGAGTCAGCCTGTTCAAACTGAAGTTCAACTTTATCCCTGTAACGCCGTTTTGCCTCTATTACTGCTCTCCTGACGTTGTATCTTGCCATCTTGTGTTCTTCCATGTTGCCTTTAGATCGATAGTCCGTTTGGTTTGTACAGGTGTGAACGCAAACCGAACTATAATGAGGACCAAACAACCGAACCATGGTCCTCTTGAAAAGTTGGGACTCGGTTCGTTTCAATCGAACTATAGTACCTAATCCAGGAAGCAAAGTAGCCTCCAGTCCTGAGTCTCTCTAGACTGGCGCCGCACGCGGACAGTCTCTCTCTTCCTCCCTCTCTCTCTCCTCTCTAGACGCAGTCTCTCTCTTCCTCTCTCTCTCTCTACTCTAGACTCGCGCCGCGCACGGACCCCCCAACTTTCTCCTGCGTGAGGACTCGGAGGACATTCGCGGACATTCAGATAAAGAAAAAAAAAGCTTAAAAAAAAAGCTTTGGGTAATTTCATAATAGCAGCGTGGAGCAGCTCTGTAACAACAACGCATCTCGAGCTGCTTCTATGCAGCTGTCTAGTAGTTGACAGCTTACGCAGGAAGGAAATCTCTCTCTCTCTCTCTCTCTCTCTCTCTCTCTCTCTCTCTCTCTCTCTCTCTCTCTCTCTCTCTCTCGCTATACACAGCTGTCTCCGCGAAATGCGGCTACGGAAAAAAGTATTGACTGTGCTTGCTGAGACGATAATTAATAGGCTAGCGATTCAAAACGCGCTGCTGTGTTGTGAACTATAATAACGTTAATTTAGCTGCTGCTGATGCATAATGAATGAATGGTGAGTTGTTTAAAATGACAACATACATGTGTTAATTATTTGATTTGATTGATCCGAGAGACAGAGAGAGATTGCTCCATAATAACTGCGCTGCCGGCAACTGATTACGTTTGTGTCCAATAGATGCGACAGCATGTCCTTTGTTTACAAATTAGATCCGCACCAAACAGGGTAGTGTGAACGCAGACCAAAATTAAACAATGTATCATTTTCACATTTGGTCCACCAGAAAGTCCGGACTTTCCACGGAAAGTCCGGACTTTCCCCGGACTTTCAGATGTGAACACACCCTTAGTCTCTCAGAAGTGAGCCAACAGTCTCACCGTCTGCTCCGTGCCTCTGGTCGCGCGCCCTCTGGAACGCGGTGGATTGGGCATCTGCGCTGCGCACCGGGGCCTGATATAGCCTCGGGTGTGTAGTAAAGATAATTCCCCGCTCCTTTAAGGTCTACAAGGTATAGGCTATTAATTAAATAATACATAATTTTTAGAGTAACAAAACGAAAATCCTTTCACAATTATCTTTAGTTTGTTGTCCGTGTGTAAGCTCATACAAGTTCACATCTTCTAATGGGAGTCGGGGAAGATAGACTCAAGAGAGAGGGCTGGGGGGGGGGGAAACTGCAATTGTCTTATAAAGTTCAATATTCCATATTGTCCGAATAATCATGAAAAAAGAAAGGGAGGAGATGGCGATGGTGGGGAATTGTCACTGGATTCCAGTAGATATTCTCTTACGTAGTCGTCACATTTACAGTACCTTAGTCTCTCAGGTGTGAGCCAACAGTCTCACCGTCTGCTCCGTGCCTCTGGTCGCGCGCCCTCTGGAACGCGGTGGATTGGGCATCTGCGCTGCGCACCGGGGCCTGATATATCCTCGGCTCGGTAGTAGAGATAATTCCCTGCTACCTTAAGCGCGCATCTGCCTCTTCTGGAGAGTCATACGTTGTAGTTGTTCCACCATCTCCAAACACCTTAAGTTTGGCTGGGTATATGATGTGTGATTTCACTCCTTTTTCTTTCAGTTGTTTTCTTATTGGGGCGTACCTGCTTCTTTCGTTTTGAATCTTGCTTGAGAAATCCTGAGAGAAGTAGATTCGATTGTCTCCTACTTTTATCTCTTTCTTAGACCAGGCTGCTTGTAGGACTTGTCGCCGGGTGTTCCACTGTAGGAAACTCACCACAAAGGACCGAGGGGGGGCATTTTCTTGTGTCGGCTTCTTACTGAGCGCGCGGTGCGCTGCGACAATATGCAGTGTATCCGCGGGGATCTGCAGCTTTTCCAAAAGTAGTGCACTAATGAAATCCACTGCATTGTCCCCCTCTGCGCCTTCTTTTACTTGGTAAATCCGTATGTTGTTCTGCCGAGATTTATTTTCTAGGTATTCTACTTTTTCGTTAGTCTTTTTTTGTTCTTGTAGCAGGTGTTTCAGGGCCGCGTTTGTAGTAGACTCTCTCTCTTCAAGCTGATGTATTCTTTGCTCGGCCTCTATAATTTTAGTTGCAGCCTCTCCTACTTCAGAGTGGATTTCGTTAACTTCCTTTTTTATTTGTTTAATCTCCGACGTAAAATTCCCAAACTCGGATCGGAGATCCCCAATTTGTTTGGAAATGTCTTCTTTGAAGTCTGTCAACATCATCTTGATACTTTGTTCGAGCTTTTCCATTTCTGGTTCTGATTTGTTTGTCCCGTGAGGCGGCTTCTTTGTCTTGCTCTTTGTCGTGTTCGTCTGAGTAACCGCTCCTGATCTCAGATCCATTGGCACAACATGATTTGATTTATATTTATATTTCGAGTTGAGTTACGTTAATTTCAACACATTTTGGAGGTTTGTGAGGAGACACTCACAGCGACATGAACACGCGTGCCGTCAACCGGAAGTCCCAATTGGCAGTATTAGGGGGTGGGAAGCTGATGGGTGGGGATCGGACGTTGTGGACAGCGACTCCTACAGGTTGGTTGGTGCGCCTGCGCAGCAGAATCAGGAAGCGACGGGGGCGGCGTGCCCTCCAAACGCAGACCCCCGACACTGAGAGATTGTGCTGTGCAGGTGAAAAGATGCGACTGCTGCTTCCTCGAGTACCGGAGGGGACACGTGATGTAAGGCTTAGTCCACATTGCAGCCGGCTTGTGGGAGGCATGGCCTAACAACGTTCGAGACAGGGGAGGGTAGAATTGGACGATACGAAATTGGGATGGGAGAAAAATAGAAAATGGGAGAAAAAGTAGCTCAAAAAAAAAAATCAAATACTATGAGGCGGCACGGTGGTGTAGTGATTAACACTGTCGCCTCACAGCTAGAAGGTCCAGGGTTCGATTCTCGCTTGGGGACCAGGTTGCCATGTTGCCAGTTACCCAGGTGGTACACTGAGGCCCTCTACAGGAAGGGACAGAGTAGGCTGTTCTTCCTGAGGAGACTCAGGTCGTTCAACGTGTGCAACCGACTGCTGCTATCTTTCTACGCTGGTTGTAGCCAGCGTCCTCTTTTTAGCTGTGGTGTGCTGGGGGGGCAACATCAGCTTGAGGGACTCCAGCAAGCTGAACAAGCTGGTGAAGGCTAGCTCAGTAGTGGGCGGTGAGCTGGATAACCTAGAGGTGGTGGCTGAGAGGAGGATGAGGAAAAAACTAGAAGCTCATCCCACCCCGACACACCACAAACCGTCTGGGCCGGTCCTTTATACCGGCAGCCATCAGGCTCTACAACAAAGGACTTGGACGGCCGGATCTACTGCCAGAACTATCACTGTCAGAACTCGGGACTTGAGAACTAGAGACTCACATCACCGAACTGACTATCTTGTATTTTGCACTAGAGACTCATAATCACTGGACTCTCATCACTGGACTATTTTGTGTTTGTACTTTTTTTTATATTATATTGTATTTGTATCTATACTTTAAGTGTATCTATAGTGTATATAGATACTGGACAGTATAGGACTGTGAAGCTATGTATCCCCCCCAGTACCCCCCCCCCCCCCCATGCTGCTTTGACACCTGAATCTCCCCAAGGGGATTAATAAAGGATCATCTTATCATCTTATCTTATCTCCAAGGGCCTTTTTGTGTGCAGTTTGCATGTTCTCCCCCCGTGCTCACAAGGGTTTCCCCCCCGATAAGAGAAACCCAATGGAAAAACATGCACAACAGATCGCTAACGCTGTCGCGTCTCTGATGAAGACGGACAGGAGCACTTGGATTGGTCCCCGGGGGCGCGGCCCCACACTGCAGCCCTTGTCTGCTCCCGGCTGCCCTTAGGGGGGAAGGACGACGGGATGGGAAGTGCAGAGAACATTTCATCAGCGACTCAGTGCATGTGTGTGTATGTGTCTGTGTTCCTGTGGGTCGCCCATTGCATATGTGTGTGTGTGTTAATCTGATGACAAATAAAGACTTCCACTTGTACTTATACAGTCCTGAAGAGGATTCGCCGCTCGAGGAGATACTTTCCTCGCTGCCAGGGATGATATTCACTGTGATGTCGATGAAGATAATTATGTTGCCAGACAGACAGGAACGTCTGGATGTGAATGAATGATTTACAGTACTGTGTATGTTGTTGTATGTTCCAATTCAGTTTCAATATGTACTGCAATATTGTTTACAGTTGTGCACAGCTCTACCCAAAGGGTGTTTCATATGTTTGTTATAAATACGTTTTTCTTTTGCACAATGCTGTGAACAAATTAGAATTGCAGAAGAGCATAATTATGCAGTAAAAATTTTAAACATACATATTCAGTGTCTTGTACTCTAAATACAGCAGGGGTGTAAAAGGTACCCAGAAATTATACTTAAGTGAAAGTATGGGTACCGTCTCAAAATCATACTCAAGTAAAAGTCAGAGTATCTGGCTAAAAACACACTTGAGTAAAATTAAAAAAGTTTCTACTTTTAAATGTACTTAAGTACTAAAAAGTAAAAACTTTTATTCTGACTGTCTATTCTTCTGATAGCAGGTGTTTAATCAAAGATCCCCGCTTTCTAGTCTTGCACAAGGACCAATCAGCATGGGTATGGGCGCAGTGGCGTCCTTTCAGTAAAAGGCAAGGTATGGCAAGGATGGGGGGGGGGGGGGGGGGTAAAGGGGGGTTTTCCCCCCCTTGGTGGAATTTTTTTGTCAAATCAGTTGTGCAATAGTTACTTTTGGTGAGTTGTTTCTATACAATTCAGTTATATGACATTTAGGTATGACACAGGACTACACAAGCATTTTTAGTATAGAAATGTGTCAACAGACTAAAGCAGGGAACCACAATGTTTTGCATACGAATTATGCAGAATGTAATATCATAACTGTCTATTACTTTTCTTGCAATTGAGCCAATTTTCCTTAGGTACGGTTTTGAGGTGTGTGTTCAACAGAATGTAGTATCAAAAACACATTCACAAAAAGTATGGGTTACTGAATGCTGAACTGCACTATTATAATCACTAAGCCAGACCTTACCCGTGTCCCTGTATCACTTGTCTCTGCTGCCCTTTGATAAAAACATAAAAAATTGTAAAAAAAAAAAAAAAAAATTTACATTTTTATTTGCCAAGGTATGGCGAGCCATACCAAATGGACGCCCCTGTATGGGCGGGTTCATTTTCGATTGATGGGGATTTGATTGGCTGTTTTTAAATAAAGCGCGGCCGCAGGATTAATAACGTTAACGTTAGTTTGGCCAGATAAACAAATATACTAATTAAAATAGTTGGACCTGCGAGATTTGTACTTTGTACTTTGTAGGTCTGCGTTTTAAATGTAAGGAGTAAAAAGTGTGTTTTTTTTCTCAGAAATGTAATTGAGTAAAAGTACAAGTATACAAACCTAATAATACTCAAGTAAAGCACAAATCCCCCAAAACAGTACTTAAGTATTGTAATGAAGTACAATTACTCAAGTACTTTACACCCCTGAAATACAGTAATGTGTAACTTAACTGTAGATTTCAAATGGCTGTGCAAATAGTGTATCCTATAGGGGACCCTGATGGAAACAAGACAAACGTCTTTCTCAGGTCTGCATCCCCTTAACAATTGTATGTATTGAGCCGTACTGTATTGTACCCATTCTGCAATCTGTTAAATAAAGTTTTCATTCATTCATTCATATAGTGCTGTCTTGAGCATTTCAGGTAGTGTCAAGATCTCTCTACCTCTCTCTCTCTTTCTACCTCTCTACCTCTCTCTCTACCTCTCTCTCTCTACCTCTCTCTTTCTACCTCTCTCTCT